>NC_136065.1:1913301144-1913733644 GCF_964261635.1 Lissotriton helveticus | reverse complement strand
CAGGGCCGGAGCACCCGACCCGGGGCCCGGCCGGGCCCCTGGACGCAGCCGGGGCTCCCAAGCCCGGAGGCGCATGGGACGCCTCCCCGGTCCCTCCGGACCCCGTCCCGGGCACCCTGCCACGCAGCAGGACCAAGGACAGAGCCCGGGGTGGGGAGGCCGCCCTCCCCGGGCCCTCAGGGGCCCTAGCCACTGCTCCTGAACCCAGCCAAGCAAGGGGAGGCTCCCCGGGCACATCGGAACCCCTTCCCGGGCCCTTGGCAGTGCGGCAGGCTGGGAGACAGGGCCCAGGGCCGTGGCACCCGACCCGGGGCCCGGCCGGGCCCCTGGACCCAGCCTGGGCTCCCAAGCCCGGAGGCGCAGGGGAAGCCTCCCCGGGCCCTCCAGGACCCCGTCCCGGGCACCCTGCCACGCAGCAGGACCAAGGACAGCGCCCGGGATGGGGAGGCCGCCCTCCCCTGGACCTCAGGCCTTCCATGTCAGCCCGGCAATCTGGTCGCCCCATTGGAAAGCATTGCGCGCTACTATTGCAAACACATTATCTACCGGACTTGCTCTAGATGGCGCTCCAACATAAGGAATGTACCAACACCTTCCCTACTGGAATCGTGACGAGCAGGAGCCGTCATTAGCACTGAAGGGGCTAGAGACGATTGTTATATGAGAGGCGGCCCTACTTGTGTACGGATTGTACATGTATCTTTTCTATCCGTCTGTATAGTTTTTATATTGTGATGTATTTTATTTGCACTTTTATGGTATTTTTTATGCCGAATAAAGTATTTTGAAATGAAAATGAACTCGCTCTATGCCACTTCATGTCACTTTGCTCCACCCTATTCTTTGATATTCGACTCTACTCTACTTCGCTAAACTCTGTGCCACTGCTCTCAACTCTTTGTCACTCCACTCTATGACACTCTATGTCACTCATATCTATAACATTCTACTCCGGTCTATGCCATTCTACTCCCCTACACTACTCCACTCAATTACACTCTACTTCACTCTGACACTCTACTCCAGTCTACTCCATTCCCTTCCACTCTATGATGCCCTATTCCCTCCACGACACTCCACAGCACTCCATGACATTGCACTTCACTCCACTCCACTTCACTCCACGCCACTCAACTCTGCTCTACACGGCGTGGCTTGGCCAGCAAGCGGAATGGCTGCCTAACTTTGCAGCTCCGCCAACCAAGACAAAAATCCGATAGAAATCCGGTACATTGGCGTGGTAACTCGGACCTGATTGAGCTAGCTGACCACTGGGAAGGATCGGAAGACACCCCCGCCGAGTTTGAAGCTCCGAGACTGCAGGCCGACGACCTGGCTGTGCGGATCGAAGATGGAGTTGCGGCCTACTGTGAGACCCAAAGCCGGGGGGTAATTTTCAGAGCACAGGAAGACGGCGCGTTAATAAGGTCAAAGGAAGAGAGTGATTGGGCCAGCCCGGGGTACGGAGCCCGCAGTGGAGCCCCAGACGTGGCAGACGCGAGTGTGTTAGGCATATACACCGGGAGATATTGACATACTGCCGCAACTTGCGTTCCGAGTGAGGACCACGCGCAGACGTGGTAAATCGGCTGCGGGCGCCCAGGAAGTAAGGGGGATGACAACTCTGGACACTGAGGGGCAACCCACCTACCATCAGTATCCCTAATGAGATTCTTGGCCATCGCATCTCTGGGCTGGCTGCGATCCCGCGAGTGACTGATAGCGCTGGAGACGTAAGCGCACACCGCCATTTTGAATGGGCGAGTCAGCATCTGTGGAGAAACGCTGCCGTGTCTGGTGGGGAACGGTTCCGCATAGGGGGAAAAAGAGGGGCCACAAATTTCGTCTGGAAGTATCCTGTGCTGGAAACTGCTCTGGAACCAGTCAGTTACGACGGAGGCAGAACTGCGGACACGCTGGTGGACTTATGTGGGTGGCAGTGGGGCCAGAATTGATTGGTAAAGTACTCTCACCCACAAGTCGGTCTACTACACACGGCCGATTCCGCCGTCTGGAGAACCGCTGACGGGCCCTATTCATCGGCAGGCTGTGTGCCCTGAGTAACGCTGTGTAATCCCACAGGCAAGTGTGTTCGAGGTCGCCAACCCAGGCTGTGCCCATAAGTTGGTCTGAAGAAGCACTGTTGGGTGCGGTGAGCACTAACATATTCAGATAGAGGGCCCAGCGTGAACACGCGTAGGAGATCACGGAAGAGATTACCCCCAGGAGCTGGCTCTAGTGGCGCTGCTGCTGCAAGGTTCACCTAGGCTGCCACACAAACCGACGTGCATTGCAAGAGCAAAGGTCTTCGTGCCATTATGGGCAAACCGGACACCAGGCAGCCCAAGATCACATTCGACAAGACCAGGCAGAAACAGACTGATGCGAAGCAAGCAGATCAAGACTCGGGCCCGGAGGGGCAGACATCGGTGGCGGCTGAAGATATTAAATCTATGTTTTTGGACCTTAAATCGAGCCTGCAAGAGATGCAAAAATGGACTCCCTAGCCACTAGGATGGACAACATAACGCATCGGATGGATAAACAAGAGGGACGAGTCGGTGTGCTGGAAACACGAGTGACAGAAACAGAAGAGGCACAAACGGACTTAGAGAAGAAGGTGAGAGGTATGGACAAAATCCTTGCGGTGATACAGCAAAAGAACGAAGATTTGGAAGCAAGGTCACGGAGGAACAATGTTCGCATTACAGGTGTGGCAGAATCCACGAATATAGCAAATATGGAGCGCTACATTGAAAAAATGATGAGGGACTTATTCAGAGAGGAACTATCCCCTATGTTCCTCGTCGAGAGGGCTCACAGAACACTAGGGCCCAGACCGAAACCGGGAGCTCCACCAAGGCCGATCTTGGCGCGAATTTTGAATTATAGAGACCGAGACACCATACTTCGTTTGGCAAGAGATAGGAGCGCAATACAATATGAAGGGGACAACTTAGCGCTCTATCCGGATTTTACATTGCAGGTACAGGCGGCCCGAAGAGAATTTATCCCAGCTAAGAAGATCTTCCAACAAACAGGCACAAAGTACGCATTAATCTACCCTACGAAACTGAGAGTCCAGGGTCCGGGCAGACCGACCTTTTTTGTGGACGCTAAGGCAGCCTTCCAATACGCCAAGCAACTGGCTAAGGAGCAGAAGCAGCAGAATAGTGCGGAGGATCGAGATTCAACAGAACGGCTAAGTGACATTGAATAACATTAATTAAGGGGCCTTAAGTATGCTTTCAGGCGGGGTGGCTAAGATACTGTGGTTGTCTTGACTCTACCTATAATAGAACAGTGCAGCACTATGACTATGGCACTACTCATAAATGGAATGTTGGCTGGGCAGGGAAGGGTCCTTGAGTTACTACTGTCAGGTCAGCACTTGGTCACCCTGTCATGAGCACAGGGATGGTTGGCGGCTGACCCACGTACCCCGAGGGATGATTCCCACTCTATGGCCGATTTATATGATATTGGCTCTAGTTCTAGTTGGGTGGAGGGTGGCGTGGTGGGTAGATGCACAGCCTGATTGGGGGGTTGGAGCGGGAGGGGGGATGGGTTTGAAAGTTCTTGTTATTGTATGCCATGGATCAATGCAATTGAAGCTCACAAGCGGTTGACTACACATTGCCTTTACGCTATGCAGAGCAGGCCCTGTTTCCTCAGTGAAAGGGGAATGAATGCGTGGATGACTAAGATAAACGGCGCTACTACACACCGCACCCACATAAGGTTGTGATCCAGCGCCCTTATAGAAAATATGTCATAACAACACTACCCAACTCCATAATACTCACTATTAACTATAAACACTTATAAGGCCCATAAACTAACAGGACATATTTTTGAGGAACTGAATCATGTGACCTAATTAATAAAATCTATTCACAAATTATTTACACATTATATACAACTGCGGAATGATGACTTTATTATGGTTTATGTAAAATACTGCATTTAATTAAGTCATTTAGGCAAATGGATCTGCTGATGGTAACTAAATCTCATGAAATAACAAGGCCAGCATGTGTTTTCAAAAATCTTATTTATTAACTATTTATTCAAAGAAAAGTGCATTTTAATTAGGATCTTTATTATTCAAGCAGCATGGTTTAAGGAATTGTAAATTAGTCAGACAGTTTCAAGCAGAATCAAATAGCATGTTTAAAGAAGAATAAACAGTTTTTCCATCACCTAAACCCTATTTCCCTGACTAAAACTCACTTTGCCTAAAAGAAATAAAGAATAAAAGTCATTTAACCCTATTGATCCTTACGTGCTCCAAAAAGTCAGTCAGCACGTCACGCCCTTCTGGATTCGGGAAGCGAGAAGCGCCCTCCCTCTAAAGGGGTCAGTTTTTATACCTTTTTCCCTAACTAATCTAACTAAAATGAATACTTTTCCCTGCCATTCAAAATTCTGATTGGTTAACAATGTCAAACCACAAAATGTCATCGCATTTTCGAAGCCCAGTTCCGCCTCTTTCCTAGAGTCTTATTCTCAAGTCACGCAGCTTCCTTCAATTTGAAACATTTGTAATAGACAGTCCGTGACTTCCTTAGCTTGACAATCTCTCTGCCCGTTTCTGACCTTGGCTAGTCCCACCAAGAGCACGAATAGTTCATTGTTCAATTAAGTTTGCATTTTTCTTTTAAACGTGACAGAAACTTTCCACACTGGGCTTTTGCTTTTTCTGAACAGGACTTTGTCAATTCCATATGAAAGATGTGCTAGGCCTCAAGCCTTTTTCTCAGTAACTAGTATTCAAACAAACACAAAAGAATAATTAATGCAAGAATTAGAAATCATTCTGTTACCCACCCACCTTTGCTAAATATTAACCCATTTATAAATGTTCCCTAGCAGAAGCAAATAAAACAACAAACAGATTTGTGCAACATTTAAAACAAAAAGACAAAACATGAGCACACAGAAATAAGCACATGCCATTAATAAAACAGCCGCATTTAATACTGACAAAACAATAGACAAGATCAGTTTATTATTTTTCACAAACAAGCATTTTTGCAACATAAAGCACACATATGAGCACATATATTAGTTTCCCACGTGTAATGATCTGCAATTTTAATCTAGGTTGATTAGTAATTTTCACTTCACACATGTTAATATTATTATTAATTATTATCGAAGTTTAACTTTGCGAGTTGAAATAAATATATTTCCAAATCTCGCTCCATCAACTCACTCATCTGGGGATTTCTAAATCACCAAACCATACCCAAAATTAGCAAAATTTTTATCCCAAAGATGAACATATTTGATCTACACTGTGTTACTATTTCTAATGACTTGTCTCAGCTGTTTGTCTGCAATTCTCATATTGAGTTCTACGAAACTCCTCCAGTTCAATTTCTCTCTCTTGTTCCTTTCTGATCTTATGACCGTACTTTTAAAGTGGCTATACCACCTGGCCAATCCACCACTTACCCCCTGAAGACGGGGGTTCCACAGGGATCTTCGTTGAGCCCTACAATTTTTAACCTCTATGTGAAACCGCTGGCCGGTGTCGTCAAACAGTGGGGTCTTACGATGGCCTCATATGCTGACGACACTCAGCTAGCGGTGACACTTAGCGGAGACCCCGAGGTAGCAGCTTCGAGATTCCGTGCGGGTCTCTTGGCAGTAGCCAGCTGGCTTCGCACCAACTGCCTTCAGTTGAATGCCACCAAAACTGAGGTATTGGTCTTAGGGAAGCACGCTGAGCTATGGGGCAACCAGTGGTGGCCGTCAGAGCTTGGTGTCACTCCTATTCCAGTGACTGGAGTGAGAAATCTAGGAGTCTGGGTGGACTCTGCGCTCACCTTCAGGGATCACACCAAGAAGGTGGCTGCCACGTGCTACGGAATACTGCGGGGTATTAGGCCAGTCTTGAAGTACTTTGATCCCCCTACCAGACAGCTTGTAGTTCAGGCCGCAATACTATCTAGGCTGGACTACGGCAGCTCATTGTTGTTAGGGGTGAATCAAGCGGAAGCCTCAAGGCTCCAAAGAGTACAAAACGCCGCGGCACGAGCCATTGTGGGCCTTCCCAGACACTGTTCAGTGTCTGGAACCATTTCGGCCTTGCATTGGCTCCCGGTCAGACAGCGAATCATGTTCAAGGCGCTGTGTCTGGCCTTCAAAATTTTGAAAACTTCTTCGCCACCGGCACTTGTCACTCTACTCACGCCCTATGTGCCGTCGAGATCTTTGAGATCTGAGGGGCTTCATCTGGCTGTCTGTCCACGCTTTAGGTTGAGCAGGATGGGTGGCCGTTCTTTCAGGGTACTAGCGGCAGGCCTATGGAACTCGCTCCCAGTTCACATTCGAGCTCTTGAGGATATGTTCGCCTTCAGGCAGGCGGTTAAAACTTTCCTTTTTCCAGTTTCTAGCTAAATTCTTTTGTGTGTTATGTTACAGCATCTGTCAAAGCGCCAGGACGCCCCTTTGCTGGGGCAGCTGTGCGCTATAGAAATTTTAATAACATAACATAACATAACATATATTCTCTTCTTTTCCCTCAGATATTTCATTCTCTTGTGTAACATGCAACTGATCTTTAACAACAGTATCACAAAAACTATAACTAATAAAGGTTTCAGTACTTTGCCAAGAATTGAACCACCAATCTCTTGAAACCAGGTTTTGATTGTTTGAAATCTCTTGGATAAATGTTCTGAAAAATCATCCTCTTCTAAGGGTACAATTTATGATTGCAACTCAGTGATATTTTTGATATA
Organism: Lissotriton helveticus; assembly: GCF_964261635.1. Taxonomy (NCBI): domain Eukaryota; kingdom Metazoa; phylum Chordata; class Amphibia; order Caudata; family Salamandridae; genus Lissotriton; species Lissotriton helveticus. The sequence continues at coordinate 1,913,726,892 of NC_136065.1, read as the reverse complement.
CATCTCAATACTCTGACTCTTATCTGGGATATAGGTACAACAGTGTTGGAATGTAAAATGCCACAGACTCCTCCCTCTTTTGCTAGCAGAATGTCCAAAGCAAGACGATTCCGCATTACCATAGACCGAATAGCAATAAGCTCGGTATCCACTAATTGGAAACCACTAGCCGTGTCAGTTGACAATTTGTCAACAAATGTAGACAATTTTCTGATTCTACCTGCATTCAGAATTATACCCACTAAAGGTATCACTGCTTCAAAGATGTCTCCCAAAATTTCTGAGAAACTTTCTCTTTTATATCTGTTCAAATGTTTACTGATTTCAAATGAACCTTCTGCATTTCTGTCAACATGAAATATTTTTGGGAAAACTAATCCTACAAAACACGTCCCATACGGATGTATGACGTTACAACGCATACTTTTACCACGCATACCTTTACAACGCGGTTTTTACCACGCATACCTTTACAACGCATAGCGCTTAGAGGTGCTGGATAGTGGTAAGTATAATTTTCTATTCCAACTCCAGTCCCCGTGGACACTAGGGATGTGTTGGATAGAAAATTAAACTTATTTCCTATCCTAGAGCGCCCCCCAGCGCAATGCGTTGTAATGGTTTGCGTTGTAATGCCAGCGTTGTAATGGTATTGCGTGGTAAAAAATGCGTGGTAAAGGTTGTATACCGTCCCATACCAATGATCAGGGAGGTTGTAATAAGCTTTATCTCCACATACAAAATAAATCCCAGGAAAAATTTAATCCTTGCCACCTTTAAATCCCCAACCCCCCATGATTTGATAAGTGTCCTCACAATGACTCGCACCTACAAAATAGTTGTCAAATATAGTATTGTATCGCCTAATACAAAATGTACCACTAATTGGTTTATCTATGTGTATAGCAACATTCTCAAAAGATTTGCCATTAAGTTTTTCGTCCTCTTTCTGCCAGAACTTGGATTTGGTCTGTTTAAGCATCTCATTCCTTTTATAAATTGCTCTTCTCTCCTCAACTAAATTCAGGAAATTCTTTTCCTCAGATCTCAATTTACATGTCAAATTATTTCTGAAAGCATACTCATAGGTGAGTTCATTTGTCACAATAAAGAATTCCCGGAGGAGCTTGGCGGGCATCCGAGATGGCCGCTTGAGCACAGCGCTCTCCGGACCCTCGCCGCTCCCGACATTTTATCCTGGATGAATCCTGATTTCTTGCAAGAATTCGTGTAGGGGACGCTTGGCTGATTACCCTGGCACTTTTCAGGAATCGATTTGGATCTCGTATTCCTGAGTTATGGTGCTCTGAACTTTTGGGCTCCGCCCTTGAGGTGCGCCCGGGACGGGGTGCGGTACTGTAGCCGTCCTGCAATTGAACAACAACGGCAGGAGATCTGGCCTTGTGGGTCCCCCCTTCCTAGGTTTCGGTTTCGATTCTGTTCCGACTTGGGCCACGGCTGTGGATGTCGTGTTGCGACTGAGACTTGGAGGCAGATCGGCTGTTGGGCTTTCATGTGACCTATTTGCTGGTTTGGCGACCTCTACCCGAGTTGTGCCCCCTTTTTATGTACTTTTGATCCTGTATTTTGGGTGTCGGGCCCGTCGAACCTGGTGGCTCATCCTGTGACGCATCTTCAAAATGGCGGGCAGAGGGGACAGAGAGACGCGCAAGACGAAAACACCTCTGCGCGGAGCTCCAGTTCAATCGAATGTTATGGACCGTTATACCCATTCTAAGGGGTCCCCCGGAGCTGCCCTGCCTGGTTCTAGTATTGCGTCCGAACGAATTTTGGGAGAATCGGCGGAGCCCTCCTTACAGGATATCATGGGCGCCATCTCGGGTGTGAGAGAATCCATCGGCCTGCAGTACGAGGCCTTGGCCCACAAACTTGACACCGTGGCTATTGAGGTGAATCTGATTCGTGCTGATCTCGGCAAGACGAATGAGAGGGTACAATCACTGGATATTAAATCCTCTAGCCTTACGAATGACGTCTCGGAGCTCCAAACTGAGATTGGAAATCTCCGTCGGGGGAACGACTTCATGACCCGTCGCCTGGAGGACTTTGAAAATAGGGCGCGTCGCTGCAATGTTCGCCTGGTTGGTGTACCGGAAAACCCTGAACCCCACTCGGTGGATCTCCTGGTTGAGGATCTGGTCTTGAACCATTTGGCCCCTTCTGGTCTCACAAAATTTTTCACGGTGGAACGTGCACATCGTGTTCCAGGGGGCAAAGTCAAGCCGGGAGCCCCGCCGAGACCCATTGTAGCGAAGCTTTTTCATTATAGAGACCGGGACGCTATCCTGCAGGCCTCGCGGGTGAAGGGCCCGGTGGCCTTTGAGAACGCTACGGTGAACTTTTACCCGGACTTTTCCCAACAGGTTCAGAGACAACGTATGGAGTTTCGTGGTGCCAAGAAACGTCTCCGGGATCGGGGCCTACGTTACGCCATGCTCTTTCCCACTAGACTCCGGGTTGAATACAATGAACGTACCCTTTTCTTTGATCGGCCAGATGCTGTTAATGACTGGCTGGACTCATTGCCTGACCGTCCTCCTGAGACAGACTCCGCCGCTCACCCTGGCGGTGCCGAAGGTGGTGTGGAGATCTAACTGTTCGGCTCTTATGTCTTATTTTGAATACATTCGCAGGAGTGTTGGCCGGCGTCCCTCTACATTGTGATCATTCTGTCTTTTCGTTTGTTATTTTTGTTCTTGCTGAGGTCGGGGGGTGGATGGAACGGAGACCTTTCCTCCTCCGGGGTCTTTGTGTAGAATAGGGGTTCTTGGGCGACAGGCACACTGCAGGTTGGGGTGGCTCTTTAGCTTTTTGCAGGGGTGCAGGGTGGGGGGTGTTTCTCTTCAGTTTGGGGGAGGGGGGTTGGGACGTTTTTTCTTTTCTGTGTGTTGTTTACAAGGCGATTTGCTCCTGTGTTTGCTGCTGTTTCTGATGTCTAGCTCATGGACGAGGGGTCTTGGCTCGGGTGGTTGGGATGGGGGGTAGAGGGTTGAAATTTCTTTCCTGGAACGTTAATGGCCTGGGAGATCGTATTAAGCGCAGTGTGGTCTTAAAATGTATTCGACGTTTGTCACCGGACATTGTTTTCATGCAAGAAACCCATTTGATTGGTAATGTTTGTTATGCGATGAATAGATGGGGCTACCGCCTTGTGGCGCACTCAGGGTTTACCTCCGGATCTAGGGGTGTGGGTATTCTTGTTCGAACCTCCCTCCCCTTGGCTATTGATGAGGTGATTCATGATGACCGTGGGAGATATACTGTCCTGGTGGGTAGATATGAAGGCCGCACCCTATCTCTCTTCAATGTTTATGTTCCCCCGGGTTTGCAGGCCTCTACTTTTACTGACTTGGGCCGTGTTCTGTTGGATCTCCCTGATAGCACTCTCTTTCTTGCCGGTGATTTTAATTCGGTGCTTTCCGGCCTTCACGATCGCCATCCCCCTAGGGATACCCCGCAGGCTCAGCAGTGGTTGGGTGGGTTTTTAGATACCTTTGGCCTTGTGGACTGTTGGCGACTGTTGCATCCTACTCAACTCCAGTACACCTTCCATTCTGGGGCCCATGGCAGTCTGTCCCGGCTGGATTATTTCCTGATGCCCGCAGCCCAATCATCGGCGGTTCGTGAGATTTTACACTTGCCGAGGGGTATTTCTGATCACTCGCCGCTCTGGCTTCGTTTCGAGGTTGGGGTAGAGGCGGCGGGCCGAGTGGCTCCCATTAACCCTTGGTATCTTTCCTCCCCTGAGACTCGTACCCTCTTGCTCAAGTCCATGGATTCCTATTTCCTGGAAAATGAGGGGTCGGTCTCTTCGGCTGTGTCCCTGTGGGAGGCTTTTAAAACTGTGATTCGTGGACAGGCCCTCTCCTTGATTGTTGAAGCTAAGAGGGCAGGGAGGAAGGAGGTGGTGGAACTTGAGGGGGAGATCTCTGCTTTGGAGGACGAGTTGGAATCTGGTGTCACGCCTGACAAACTCCATGCCCTGGGTCTCAAACAGTTTGCATATAAATCTCTGGTCACTGACGCTGCAAAGGTGATGTTTCGTGAGCAGCAGGGCAGATTGTATGATGTGGGTGACAAAGCGGGAAAACTCCTAGCGTGGTTGGACAAGAAAGAAAGGGTTAATCGTGTGGTGCCCGTGATTCAGTCTGCGAGTGGTGAGAAAGTGGTAGATCCGACCGCCATTGTTGATCGTTTTGCGGAATATTTCCGTGTGGTATATGCTCCCGTGTCTGTGAGGGATGTTGCCGACTCCCGCCTTCTTTTGCGTGATATCGCTTTGCCCTGTGTCACCGACTTGGACCGTATTGCTTTGGACTCCCCTTTTACGAACGATGAGATAGCCAATGCAGTTCGATCGCTCCGTTCGGGCAAAGCACTGGGCCCGAACGGTTTGCCTATTGAGTTGTACAAATTATGCCCCGATAAGGTGGCGCCGTATCTCCGCGCCATGTTTCTAGAATCTCGTGGGCGGAACATGCTTCCCTATGATCAGCGTCTGGCGACAATCGTCGTCATTCCCAAAGAGGGTAAACCACGTGACCTTTGTTCCTCGTATAGGCCCATATCCCTATTAAACGTTGAACCTAAGGTGTTGGCTAAACTTTTGGCGACCCGTCTCCTTTCGGTTCTTGGAGAGTTGGTCCATCCGGATCAGTCTGGCTTTATCCCGCATCGCAACACTGCTCTGAATTTACGTCGCCTCCACGGCGCGCTGGCGAGGGCGGGGCTTTTGACTGAACCGGCCATTTTGGCGTCCCTGGATGCCTCCATGGCCTTTGATACTGTGGAGTGGCCCTATTTATGGGCGACACTTGAGAAATTCGGATTCGGGTGCGAGTTTATTAGCTGGATTAGGCTGTTGTACGCGGAACCTCTGGCGCAAGTTGTAGTGAACGGTAGAGTGTCGGCCCCCTTTTCCTTGGGCAGGGGTACCCGTCAGGGCTGCCCCTTGTCCCCTCTGTTGTTCGCGCTCGCTCTTGAACCGTTGGCGGCCTGGCTCCGTTGGGAACCGTCCCTTAAAGGTGTTCGTTGGGCCCCGGACTTCGAAGACCGCGTCTCGCTTTATGCGGACGACATCCTCTTGTATCTTACTTCCCCTCGCAAGTCTTTATCTGTTTTATTTGACGTTCTTGCGTCCTTTGGCGCCAACTCAGGCCTCGTCATCAACTGGTCTAAATCCTGTGTATACGTTTTGTCTGGTATCTTGCCTCCGTTGCCGAGTAGACTTCCTCTTCAGGTGGTCCGGGATGGTTTCAAATACTTGGGGGTGTTCGTTACCTTGGATCCGTCCCTTCGTTTTGATCGTAATCTCCTTCCCCCGTTGCTTAGGCTCCGTTTGGACGTTGCCCGCTGGCGCAAACTTCCCCTGTCTCCGCTGGGTCGGGCGGCCCTGTTTAAGATGATGTCACTACCGCGGTTTCTCTACGCTCTCCAGAATTATTATGATCCTATCCCCAAGACCTATTTTCGGGAGATTGAGAGCCTTCAGAGGCAACTTATTTGGGATGGGCGACCGCGCATTGCTCTCGCTAAACTTTCCATCCCGTGGTACGATGGGGGCATGGCGCTCCCCGATATTAAGAGATACTACTGGGCTTCCCATCTGTCCGCTATTAATCACGCTATGTTCTCTCCGGGTCGTAATCCGGCGTTTGAGATGGATAAGCTTCAGCTTCCGGGAGGTGACTTTAATAGAGTGCTCTATTCTCGCTCCGCTGGGCGCCATCTTGTGGGACCTACTTTGACTGCTTTGACTGTGTGGCGTGCTGCGAATGTGAGCCTGGGCTGGGAGGATCGCTTGACGTTGGCGACGCCGCTTTATGCTTCAGAACGTCTGGGCGGTCTTTGGTCTTCCAAGGGTTTTGACCGTTGGGACTTGATTGGGATCTCTAAAGTGGGGGATGTATATTCTAAGGGTTCGGTGCGCCCGTTTCAGGCCCTCCAGGCTGACTACGGCCTGAGTAGTCGGGAATTCTTTCGTTATTTACAGATCAGGCACGCTTTGGTTTCGGTGTTTGCTCCTGGTGAGATTCCGCCTGACTCTTCCCCACTTGAAGACCGTATCCTTGACGAACATCTTCCTGATAGCACTATCTCCCTGATTTATAAAAAGTTGATTAACAATCGGACTGACTTATTGGCCCGGCTTCGGGAACAGTGGATGGGAGATGGGTTGGAACTTGATGATGAGGATTGGCAATCGGCCCTCTCCTCTCCGAAGGAGGTGGCTATACCGGCTCGACTCCGTTTGGTCCAATTGAAGATCCTTCATCGGGTGTACGTGACGGGACCGCGACTGATGGTGATGGGCTTTTCCTCCGATGGGCTGTGTAAGCGTGGATGTGGTTTGCGTGCTACTTTCCTGCATATTCTTTGGGAGTGCCCGATGGTGGCTGCTTATTGGGTGGCCGTGCTTGATCTGATGACTGTGGTGACGGGGATATCCTTGCGACCGGAACCTCGTCGCTGTCTTTTGAATGTTTGGGAGCCCACGGACTATTCGGTGGCTCAAACTAGATGGGCCACCCTGGGCTATATGATCGCGAAGCGAGATATTGCGCAACTCTGGGGGGCCTCCAGGCCCCCTGCCCTCTCGCAATGGGAGGATAATATGGATTGGTCCATGTTCCGTGAGAAAACTGTTTATGTGGCCAGGGGTAGACCCAGGGCATGGGTGAAGGTGTGGGGTCAATGGAACGAATACCGTGGCGACATTTGTACTCCTCCCCTTGTGGACACTGTCGAGATTCCTCTATCTCCCTAGGCTGGCGTTCCCGGAATCTTCATATAGGGACTGAGCTGGTGTCACCGGCTCTTCCCCCCTTCTTCTTCCTGGTCTCTGCCCCCCTCCCCCCTCCCCCCCCCCGCTCCATACTCCTTAGTGCTTAGGATATTATTATTGCACCTCCGCTGCTGTCCCCCCCTTGCGTCCCTTGGGCTGACCTTCAGTGATACACTCTCGCCTTTTTGTATGTTTGTTCTTTCATATATATAAAACCTGTTTTGGTCCTGTATATAATGTGGAGTATTGCATTGTTGATTGACGGTTACCTCTGCGGGCTTATGTGATATGTCTCTCCTCCTTTTTAGCGGCTGGCCCGTGTGGTTGTAGGCCCATCCTTGTACATTTCTGCTTGCTCAAATAAAGGTTTTTATAAAAAAAAAAAAAAAAAAAAAAAAAAAGAATTCCCTCATCTGTTTGGCTTGCTTGTGCTTATTTAAACTTTTCTCAATTTTCAGATTTGCAAAGATTTCATCATAATTAGAATAGTAATACTCTAAACGACCAGTTTGATGAAATAAGCTAGCTATCACACTACAGGTTATGCCGTAAGTAAGAGGAAGCATATTATAAGTAACTCCCTCCGAAACAGAATAAGGCAATTTCACACAAATATAGCAGTCTTTGACTTCCATGACCTTTACATATTCAGCCAGGAGTCTTGAAAAAGTATTGCTAGAAAAGTCACCAACAGTTCTATCTTGATGAATCTCTGGTCTATGGTCAATAACTCTGTTAGTTTTGCCTGTTGCACTATATTTATCTTGTTTAACTGAAGCTTTGCTTGTCATATTGACCTTATACATTTCCTTGTCAATTCCAAAAGGGAAAATGACAGCTAGAACTAACCATAATAAGGTTATTAAAACCACACAAATCAAAGACATCTTACAGCATCTCTTAAAAATGGAGCATCTTGAACTGTTATTTACAAAAACATAAGGCATTTTCACTAAGTCTTGCAAAGAAAAACAAAAACAATTTTTTTTTAAATGTCTAAAGTTTTCTAAATTTGAACACCCCCCTATTTTAGAATTTTTGTATTTTTTTTTGTATTATTTTTTTTTAAAAGCCCCACCTTCTAACAGCTTTTCTTCGACCTTATGTCACAATTTGTTTTCCAACTAACACAATTTCTTCGACCTTATGTCACCTAACACAATTTCTTCAGCCTTATGCCAAAAACGAAAACCTACATTTTAACAGAAAATACTTCAATCGTTGTCACTATTGTCATCTATTTCTTCCTGACTACTACTGTTGATCTCCACTACAGGTGGAATAATTATATAAGTCCACTCAGGTGACTTATATTTTTGGTTCGGTTTCACAATTCTTTTTGCCATTCTACTAATGACTTCTATTTTCTTTCCTGCCTCACTTTTCTTTTCAGGATCTTTTTGACTTGATATTTCGTTAATTTGTTCCTTTGATCTATGTACCAATTTGAATTTCAGGCCTTCGTTTTCTTTTGCCCAGTTATCACCTTTTCTTGGTAATTTCTTCTTTGGCTCGGTCACATTACATTCTGTTCTCCAAGCTCTTTTTCTGAAATTTCTTACTTGAGAATCTTCATCACTCTCATCAGTTTCACTGTCAGAAATTTGAATTCTAGACTCAGGTACTTCTTTACTCGGCAGCTTCACTCCGTTAGGAACATCATCTTTATAGCTGGTACTTGGTAATTCGTCTTCTTCTTCTACAATTACCTTCAACTACCCAGTTTCAGAATTCCTGTTCCTGCTTTCAGAGCTTCCTTTCTGCTTTTCAATACTCTCCTGGTCTTGATTCACAACTTGATCAGACTCTTCTTCTGCTTCTTCTTCTAGCAGATCTTAAGCATTTTCTGAGTCTTCAAACAGAAAAAAGGGTTGAGGCAAAAGACCTGCACCTGTTCTGAGTTGTGACTTGTCAATATTTAGATGGTGCTCACGAAACCAAGGAACACAACCCTATCTGTTCCTTTAAGGACAAAGTCCTAATACAAAGCACAAACTATGGAATCGGCACTCATCAGGAAGTATCATTCATAATGATAAATGTCCTTCAATCAAAAGTTAATCCACTTCAAATGAACAGGTCCGAACTTGATCACGGTAATTTTTCAATTCTTTAATGTAGTTTTCACACAATAGAAAAATGTTCCAAATCACAGCAGGTTTATTCCTTTTTCTTTTTTTAGCCTTTAGCCAACGAGTTTCGTCTCAAAAATGAGACTTCTTCAGGGCTCAAGAACCTGTTTTTATGGAGTATGACGTGAGTTGCACAATTTTTCTTAGATCATATATCAATTAGAAAGGTCTGTTGTCTTTGATGAATATCCAAAAAGAACTAAAGAGACGGCATGGTAGCCAGCAAAGAAAAACGACCAGTGGAGATTCTGTGTGGCGCAGTTCTTGAGCCCTGAAGAAGTCTCATTTTTGAGACGAAACTCGTTGGCTAAAGGCTAAAAAAAGAAAAAGGAATAAACCTGCTGTGATTTGGAACATTTTTCTATTGTGTGAAAACTACATTAAAGAATTGAAAAATTACCGTGATCAAGTTCGGACCTGTTCATTTGAAGTGGATTAACTTTTGATTGAAGGACATTTATCATTATGAATGATACTTCCTGATGAGTGCCGATTCCATAGTTTGTATTTTCTGAGTCTTGTATCACAATTTCCAAATCTTTTTCATTCAGCGCTTCATTTCCATTCAAACTCTCCAGATGTCGGCTTTCTTGTCGATCTTCAGAATATGGATTTCTTTCAGGTTCTTCTTCAGAATCTGAATCAACAGTAGTGTCACTCTCTTCATCAGAATTTTCAGGTGTAGGTACACGAATAGTATGGCTCGCATGTATCCACCTCTTCAAACCCTTGCACTTCACTGCATTTGTTGTGACTAGTTCAATAGTTCAAGTTCAAATTCAATATTTGTATAGCGCACTACTCACCCAGAGGGTCTCAAGGCGCTTGAGGGAGGGTGGTACTTTACTTATCGAATATCCAGGTTTTTAGTTGTTTTCTGAAGGAGAGGTGGTTCTGTGTAAGGCGGAGGTGGGTGGGGAGAGAATTCCAGGTTTTGGCCACTAAGTAGGAGAAGGATCCTCCTCCCATGGTGGATCTATGGATGCGCGGAATTGCGGTGAGGGCTTGATTGGACAATCGTAGTTGGCGGGTGGGGGTGTAAAAGGACAGGCGCGTGTTGAGGCATTCGGGTCCTAGGTCGTAGAGGGCTTTGTGTGTGTGGGTGAGAAGGCGGAACGTTATTCTCTTGTTGACGGGGAGCCAGTGGAGGTCTTTCAGGTGATCGGAAATGTGAGCTTGGCGGGGGATGTCGAGTATGAGTCTGGCTGAGGCGTTTTGGATGCGTTGGAGTTTTTTCTGTAGTTTGGCTGTGGTTCCGGCGTAAAGGGTATTTCCGTAATCCAGTCAGCTTGTGACCAGTGCGTGGGTGACTGTCTTTCTTGTTTCGGTGGGGATCCAACGGAAGATTTTTTTGAGCATGCGTAGGATGTTGAAGGATGATGATGAGACGGCGTTGACTTGTCAGGTCATCGAGAGGGAGGAGTCCAGGATGAAGCCCAGGTTACGTGCGTGGTCGGTAGGTATGGGTGCGGTTCCCAGGGCCGGTGCCCACCATGAGTCGTCCCAGGCAGAGGGGGATGAACCTAAGATGAGGACTTCCGTTTTGTCCGAGTTCAGTTTTAAACGGCTGTTCTTCATCCACTCGGCTACTTCTTTCATTCCTTCGCGTAAGTTGGTTTTGGCGGTGTTTGGGTCTTTGGTGAGGGAGAGGATTAGCTGGGTGTCGTCTGCGTAGGAGATGATGTTGAGGTTGTGTTGGCGCGCGATGGATGCGAGGGGGCTCATGTACACGTTGAAGAGGGTGGGACTGAGTGATGATCCTTGTGGTACGCCGCAGATGACTTCGGTGGCCTCTGATCTAAAAGGGGGGAGGCGGACTCTCTGGGTTCTTCCGGTGAGGAACGAGATGATCCAGTCCAATGCTTTTCCTTGTATTCCGATGTTGCTGAGGCGTTGTATGAGGGTGCTATGACATACTGTGTCGAAGGCTGCGGAGAGGTCAAGTAGGATGAGGGCAACTGTTTCTCCGTTGTCCAGTAGTGTTCGGATATCGTCTGTTGCTGCGATGAGGGCGGTTTCGGTGCTGTGTTTGGCTCGGAAGCCGGACTGTGAGGGGTCGAGAGATTTGTTGGATTCAAGGAAGGCGGCGAGCTGTCTGTTGACGGCTTTTTCATTGACTTTGACAGGGAATGGGAGGAGCGAGATGGGGCGGTAGTTCTTCAGTTCAGTGGGGTCTGCTGTGGGTTTCTTCAGAAGGGCGCTGAGATCGGCATGTTTCCAGCTTTCCGGGAAGGTAGCGGAGTTGAGGGAGCAGTTGATGACGTCTCGGAGATGGGGTGCGATAGTGGAGTCTGCTTTGTTGAAGATGTGGTGGGACAAGGGTTAGTTGGTGATCCTGAGTGAATGGAGTTCATCAGGCGGATGGTGTCTTCAGTGGTGATTGGGTTCCAGGCCCAAAGGTTGTAGGAGGGGGGTTTTGGTTCGGAGGTGGGTGGAGTGGACTGGTCTCCGGACTGGTTTTCAAAGCTGTTATGTATGTCGGCGATTTTGTTGTGGAAGAATGAGGCGAGGGAGTCGCAGAGTTCTTGGGAGAGAGTGATGTCGTTGGTGCCAGCGGTGGGGTTGGTAAATTCTTTGACGATGTTGAATAGTTCCTTGCTGTTGTGGGAGTTGTTGTCAAGTCGATCCTTGAATGCTGATTTCTTGGTGGATCGGATCAGTTGGTGGTGTTTGCGGGTGGCGTTCTTGAAGGTGGCCAGGTTGTCAGTGGTTGGGTTTTTTCTCCAGGCTTTCTCGAGGGTGCGACAGAACTTCTTGGATTTCTTGAGGTCATCGTTGAACCAGGGGGCTTTTTTGCTACCTCGCTTGATTTGATGGTTTTTCAAGGGTGCTAGTACGTCAGCGCTGTGGGTTATCCATTGTGTGAGGTTAGTGGCTGCTTGGTTTGGGTCCGATGATTTGGTAGGAGGGTTTTGGTGAAGCGATGTGAGGAGCTGGTCGGTGGTAATTTTGTTCCAGTTTCTTCGGGGAATTGGTTGTGGGTGGTTGTGGGTCGTGGTCTTTTTGTAGTTGAAGTGAACGCAGCTGTGGTCCGTCCAATGGAGAGCTGTGGTGTGATTGAAGGAGATGTGCTTGCTGGAGGTGAAGATTGGGTCGAGCGTGTGTCCGGCATAGTGGGTGGGGGTGTCAACAAGTTGTTTGAGTCCGAGATTGGCGAGGTTGTCTAGAAGGGTGGTGGTATTGCTGTCGTTGTTCTTTTCCAGGTGGAAGTTGAGGTCTCCCAGTAGAATGTAGTCCTCGGAAGGGGAGAGCGTGTGGGCTGATGAATTCAGTGATGTCTTCGCTGAATTGTGTGCGGGGTCCTAGTGGCCTGTAGATGAGGGTGCCTCTGAGTGTGGTCTTGGGGTCGGTGCGGATCTGGAAGTGAAGGTGTTCGGCGGCTGCGAGGTCATCGTCGGAACTGGTTGTGATGTGGATGGTGTTCTTATGGACGATGGCGATGCCTCCTCCTGTTTGGTTGATGCGGTCCTTTCGGATGATCTTGTAGCCGTCAGGGACGGCTATGGCGATGTCGGGTGCAGATGAGGCGTTCATCCAGGTTTCTGTAAGAAAGGCGACGTCCGGCGAAGTGGTGTCGAGTAGGTCCCAAAGTTCAGTGGCGTGTCTGTGGACCGAGCGGGTGTTGAGCAGGATGCACTTCAGGTGGTTAGTATCGGAGCTCTGTTTGGAGTTTGAGGATTTGGTGCGGGTCCTGATGCAGTTGAACTTGCAGGGGTGGCAGGTGAAGGGTCCATGGGTGTGTCCTGGGGCGGCTTGGTAGCAGTTTGGGAGACGGCCGGGGTTGAGTGCTGAGAGGGTGGCGGCGTCGTACGTTATGCGGAAGGAGTGGGTATTGCGGGGGCCAGGGGTCTGGCACTGGGCGCGGTCCAGGCGTGGACGGGCATAGACGGGCTTACCTTTGGCGCACCTTCGGCGCGCATGGGGCGCGAACGCTGCACGCTAAAGCATCTGTCATAAGTGGATAGTGGAAGGGGGTGGGGTGAGGGAGGAGCAGCTGGGAGGCAGGAGCGGGGTGGAGAGCCGGGCTGGGAAGGCACAACAACAAACAACAAAATGGCAGCAAGCCGAAACCCGCACAGGACCAGACCCCAACAATCGGTATTAAAAGGGAAGCGTCACGGCACAATCAGGCACAAATAAATCAATCAGCTAAAGGCAGCAATGCACAATCGAATAATAATTAAAGCGCAGCTCAGCAGGCAGTGTAGCGCTACGATTCAAATACAGTCAGGCATGAATAAGGCACAAATAGTTGCTGGGGCAATGGGCAGCTGATATGAAAGGCAAAGAGCACTCTGGCAGTATAGTGCAACGATACCAGTTTGTGAGCAGGGAGCAGCATGAGGAGCGACCGCTTCTGAGGAGCTCAGGACGGACTAGAATAACTTGTCTTGGTTTCTGCCACCTGGGTACCAGACAGTTTCTTCTTCGATGAACTTTTGTCCTCACCCAATCACCTGGTAACAGATCATGTGCTTGCTCTTTTTCTCTTAATTGTACTTCAGTTCCCACCTGATTTGACACAGAAGTCACGACGTCAGACAAGTTCCTGCAGTACTCCAAAATTACGCTATCATTATTTGTCATCAACTTTCCTACAGGAATAAATGCCTGTCTCATAACTCTGCCCATGAGAATGTCATGTGAACTTAAACCTGTATTTTTATCAGGTGTACTTCTTAGAGACATCAAAACAAGTGGAAGTGCATCTGTCCACTTCATACCTGTAGCTAGACACATTTTTCCAATTCTGTTTTTAATAGTTCCATTCACTTGCTCCACAACACCTGATGCTTCTGGTCTATATGCACAATGAAGTTTCTGTTCTATGTTTAAAGCTCCACAAACCAATTGTAACAATCTGTTTTCAAAATGTCTTCCACGATCACTTTCCACAGTCACCAGGAAACCGTACCTTGGTATAATCTCCCTTAAAAGCAATTTTGCAACAGTAATCGAATCATTGTGACGTGTGGGAAATGCTTCAACCCATCTTGACAACAGACAAATTATTACAAGGACATAACGTAATTTATTGTGTGGTGGCATGTCAATGAAATCCATTTGTAATCTGGTAAAAGGACCACCCTCCCGTCCTATGGTTCCCATGCTCACAACTGTTTTTCTGTTGGGGTTCATTTGTTGACAAACTAAGCACCTTTTCAAAGAGACTCTGCAATAATTCTGAATTTTGGATTGAACCAAGTTTGTCTGAATAGCATGATCATTGAATCTCTTCCAACATGTCCCCGACCATGATACATCCTAGCCATGTCAGCAATCATGCTGTTTGGTAATACTGGTATGCCATCTTTGTAAGTCCAAATTCCATCCTCATCTCGCTGTCTACATTCTGCTTTCAACCATGTGTTTTTCTCCTCATCACTTGCTTCGTCTTGTAAATCTTTAACTCCCTGCCATGTTTCAACTACTGATGTTAGCATAAGTGAGCTCAAAATATGTTCATCATTTTTTTCCCGATTAATTGAAAAATTGTTTTCCGCACAGTACCTCACTATCTCATCTGCATAGGCATTTCCTTTGGTAATAAAATCCTCACCCTTTTTGTGAGCTGAACATTTCACGACAGCAATCTTTTCTGGTAACTGAATGCCATCGATCAGTCTTTTAATCAGTTTTGCATTTCTAATGGGAGTACCTGCAGATGTTAAGTAACCTCTTTGGGACCAAAGCTGTCCATAGTCATGCACAACTCCGTATCCATATTGGCTGTCAGTTACTATGGTGATTTTTAAATGTATTGCTCTTTCACATGCACAAATCAAAGCAATCAATTCCGCTACTTGAGCTGAACGAATTCCTTCGAGACATGATGCTTCAATCACAGTAGCAACTGTACAGACAGAATATGCTGCTCTCAGAAAACCCTCATCTGTTCTTAAACAAGAGCCATCAACAAAGTAAACAAAATCCGATGCAGGCAAAGGAACGTCTTTAATGTCCTGCCTTGGCTTAGTGCAATATTCCAATACATCCAAACACTCATGGTCAATGTCATTCTCATTTCTAATTTCTGTATCAGTACCTTCAGGCAATAATGTGGAAGAATTTAGATTCACACACCTTGCTATTGAGACATTATCTGATCCCAGAATAATTTTCTCGTATTTGGTAAGTCTATTACTTGTTAGATGTTGCGTTTTACTTCTGGTAAGGAGAATTTCAACTGAATGAGGTACATAGACTTTTACAGGAAATCCCATGATAATTCCTTCACTTTGCTCAAGGTTCACACTTGTTCCAGCTTCTGCTTTTAAGCAACCTGGTAATGCTTTTGCAACTGGATCAAGTACTGCTGAGAAGTATGCAATTGGCTTTCTCAGTTTCCCGTGTCTCTGAATCAGAACTGACAATGCACATCCTTCTCTTTCACTACAATACAGCTCAAAATCCTTTTCATAGTCTGTCATGCCTTAAACTGGAGCTTCACACAAACTTCTTTTTAGCTTCTCAAAAGCTTCCATCTCAATTTCTGTGAGTACAATTGGGTCTTTTATATCTGATTTTGTTAATCTCTGCAGTGGTTTTGCAATTACCGAAAATCCACTAATCCATTGACGACAATAGCCAACCATTCCTAGAAACATTCTGACCTGTCTCTGTGTTTTTGGAGGTTGCATTCCCTGAATCATTTTAATTCTCTCAATTGTCACTTGTCTGATTCCTTTTGCAATTCTATGACCAAGGTATTTTACCTCTTGTTTACAAAACTGTAATTTTGCAGGTGACACTTTATGTCCCTCATTCGCCAAATGATTCAAAAGAGTAATTGTATCTGTGATACAGTTATCTTGAGTTTTTGCTGCCACGAGTAAATCGTCAATATATTGGACCAAAGTCGATTTTCCTGGCAAATCTAGATTCTCCAAAGATTTCTTCAACAACTGATTAAAGATAGATGGACTCTCTGTATACCCTTGAGGGATACGACACCATGCTAATATGCGACCTTGGAACCTGAACGTAAAGATTTGCTGGCTGTCTGGATGCAATGGAACAGTAAAGAACGCATTGCAAAGGTCAATCACCGTATACCATTCTGCATCATGCGGAATTTGATAAAGAATCACTGCTGGGTTTGGTAAACTGGGCAACATGGAACAACTATTTGGTTAACCTTTCTCAGGTCCTGAACTATTCTATAAGTTCCATTTGGCTTTTTGATCCCCATGATAGGTGAATTATAAGGACTACTTTCAATTTCTTTTAGGACCCCTTGCTTTATAAATTTGTCAATTACAGGAAATGACACCTTCAATTGTTTCTGCTTTCATTTTGTACTGAGGAATATTTGGAAATTCTATTCCCTGCTTCACTGTGATTTTAACTGGATCAACATGTTTCATCAAACCCATCTCACTTCCAATCAAATCCCATATTTCAGCTTTGACTGTCTTTTTCAGTTCTTCAGGTAAATTATTTTTATCAAAAGCAGGAAATAATTTACTTTCCTCTGCTTCAACCATTAACATTGTCAATTTGTACAACCCATCTTCTTCTAATGTTTGCAGCTCAATACCCTCCGGTGAGCAATATATTTTGCAGTTCATCTTGCATAGGATGTCTCTTCCCAGCAAGTTTACAGGACTGCTGTTACAAACTACAAACCTATGTTTATCTTTGAATTTGCCAATTTCTATTTTTACAGGCTCTGTCAAATCTGTTTTAATTTGTTGATTAGCTACACCAACTACTTGGATTGATTCACCAGAGAGAGGCAGGTTTTCTATTTCCACTGATCTAACAGAACGGGTAGCACCAGTGTCCACAAGAAAAGTGATTTCTAAATCATTCACTTTACCATTTACAAATGGACCTGACTGGTCAACCTCAAGAGTGGCTCCAAGTACACACTTTTCCCCCTCTCTCAGGCACCGTCATAGGTAATCCTCAGAATCACTTCCACCATTTTCTGTCATCAAAAACTGTTGGGAAACATTTGACACATTCACTCTTTTTGGTCTGATTACCTGATCACTTCCGCAGAATTCTGTTTCCGAATTATATCTTTGACCATTCACACAGTTACGGAGAGGAGGTTGTGGAATCTGACTCTGCTGAATCGCTAACTGTCTCTGTAGCTGTTGCTGCAGATTCAACTCATTTAATTGTCGCTGTAGCTGTTGCTGCAGATTTACATCATTCTGCATCTGTGGATTTAATGATGCATTTTTAAAATTTCTGGGCGGATTTTTACACTCACGCTTCCAGTGTCCAATTTCGCCACAATTAAAACAAGGCAACTTTTGTTTAAGCTCTTCAATATTAACATTAAATTTTGGCTTATTAAAATTACCCTTAAATTTTCCTTGACCCTGATTCTGATTCTGATTAAAATTTACGTTTTTGTTCTCCAAATTTGCCATCTGCTGTTCAGCTACCTTCACCTGTGCCCACATAGCTTTTTCCTTTAACTTTTTCTGCCTAGCGTCTATCTCATCACTGCAGTATTTTGCCTTTCTCAGTATGTCATCAACTGATAGTGATTGCCATCCGACAATACCATTTCTGATCATTTCACCAATTTCAGGTCTGAGACCATAGACGAATCTGTAAATAAAGTGACTCATGTCTTTTTCACTTAATTTTTCATAGCCACTATATTGTTTAAAAACTAACAGTAATCTTTCATAGGATGAATTAACTGATTCTTTTGGCTCCTGATTTGTTCTGTCTATTTTGACCCAATCGACCTCTTTTGGGGGAATCTTATTTTTCAACCAGTAAATCACTTTGTCATACAATCCCATGACTTCTGATGATGGAGCACCTGTCACTGTATCTCGAGCTGGTTCTACTTTTGGCCAACTTACAGCAATTTTACATTCTGTCCAAAGATCTGATGGAACAACAATATCAAAGAATCCATCAAGATCAATCCACAGAACTTTCGACACTTTTATAAACCTGTCCACCTGTCGATACCATTCTACAGGCTTTTCTCTCAGCCGAGGAAAATCATTTGTGAACAGCAAAATATCTTGTCTAGACCAGGGAACATGAACATAACCACCTCCTGCAATTTCTCTCATTGGGTATTGATTAGCCAGCCTTTCTCTTTTTTCTTCCTCTTTTTTCTTGGTCCACTTTATTCTCCATTTACTCAAATCACCCAATTTCTTAATGTACACAATCAAATCTTTTATATGTACAATTCTTCCCATAGTATTAAAATGTTCAATATCTTTTTCAGTAAAATCCAATCTATAATGTTTTCCCAAATTCTTTTGCCTGCTCAAATCAATCTCTAATTCTGTAGCCAATTCTTCTAATTGATCATATTTGTTTTTCGTTTTCCACTGTACACTTTTGCAAATGAATAACAATTCATCATCTTGATAATGCTTCAAACTGTCAGGACCAATTGTGCCAATAATTAATTCCTCTAAATCTGCTTTTAATCTTGCAACATCAAGCTTTGAGGATGAATCTGATTTTTCAACACTCTTTTCTGGGGATTCAATATCTGACTCTGCACCCATTGGTGTTCTACATGATGAACCTGGATTAAAAGTTAAATCAGGAATCATTGCTTTTTCTCGATGAATTTCAGTTAATTCTGAGTAAAATTTTTCAGCCACTTTCTGAATTTCTGCATTTAATCGGATTGTTAAACCTGGCTGTTTAATTTCTCCTTGATCAAAAACAGGCTGAACAGGACCAATGGTTACTGGAACTGTTACTGCTTCCATGCCCTTAGTTAATTGTCGAATTAATTCTTCTTTTGATCGTAAATATTCTGAAGTATTTGGAGTATCCTCATCTCTTCCAGCACCCATTAGACTTCTGGAAGGAATCTCATTTCTTGAAACTGGAGTTTCAGGAAAATTTCTACTTTCACCATATACACTAGAATTAGTTCTCGTTTCTAACCTTTGAGGAGTTTCTGTATTATTCGGATAAAATCTGGGTATTTCTTCATTTAATGGAGGTGCACTTGGTGTGGTTCCTGTAGAAACCATCGGGGTAGACCATGAACAAGCTGGTTTTAAAGGAGTCTGTTTTTTATTTGTCATATAAATCTCTTCTAAAACTGGATCCTCCAATTCACTTTCTTCAATGTTATTTTTCTTTTGAGTGTTCTTTTGACCTGGTATTTCAGTAATCATTACTCTCACTGGGTAAAGACCATCACACATGTCTGCCTGTCTCCATCGACGCATTCTATCTTCATGAGTTTCTCGTTTAAAATTCGATTTTGGAGGCCTTTTTATACCATAGCTTTCCCGCTGTAATTCAAACATCTCATCCTCCCATTCAACTAATGCTTCAAATTGTGTAGGTCTAGGCTTTGGCACAAGAGCCATCATTTTTTCTCTCAAATTTTTCAAAATTATTATATATATTGAGCCTTCCTCCGGCCAAGCTAAAACACCATCATTTTAAGTATAATCCATCCATACATCAAACCAAAGGCAAGCATGATAACCATACTCACCTTCCATTTAAGCTGCAGGTGTTTTGTACTTATGGAGTAATTTTCCACCTCGCGTCTCAATTTTCTTATCAGGTGAAAGTATATTTTTTAATTTCTGAAGCCATGTAAGCTTCTTTTCCTCTTTTCTGTAATAATAACTCATGTTTTAAATCAAATTTGTTTAATTTAGAATGATCGTAATTGTTTCCTGGTTGTTTCGCAAATTCAGCCAATCCATGCGCGAAACACACCAACAAGCCAATCAGGTTAAGCTACGTCAATACCTTGCTCAATCAATAGAATTGTTGCTTTCAGGAAGAACCAATCAGCTAACAGCTCGTCAGAATCTCGTGAGCCAATCAGTGCGTTAGCTGTGACGTATGTTAGCCAATCACAGCGCGGACCCTGTGACGTACACAGCTGCTGCAGCTTCTCGTATCTCACTCCTAGCGCTTACCCCTCCTTCACAAAATCTTTTCACAGCGCCATCTTAAGAAAACTTTTCATTGAATTATTATGAATGACAACAGAAAAACAAACCATTTGTCTGTTTCGCTAAAATAAAGTGATAGCTTTTAGAATCATTCAAGTATTCTTTTGCGTGAAATAGACGACGCTATTCTCACAGAATATTCCATCGTTGATAAAGTATGACTACTCTACCCTTCAAACAGGAAATATCGAACTCATTTCCCTCTGAATGCACATAAAGTAGCAATTCAAAGTTTGACTCGAACGAAATTACAAATCATTTACGCACTTTCAAACGGAAAGTTTCCCTAACCATACATACATGAAATCTTGGCAGGACTTTAACCAACCATAGAAATCCACATTTGCCAGTAAAAATAGACGACACTACCTTACCCTTCACACAAGTTTGGATAAAATTCTATTACTCTTTTCACAGTGAGTTTTAAAACAGGCTCTGAGTCCTTATACTCGAAAGTTACGATTTCATAGACAATCCTCACTATACATTCTTCCTAACACACCTAAAATCCCTAAACTTGTGTTGTACGCCCACAACACTAGTGATAACAATACCACTATTTTGAAACAGAACAAATGCACTGTGTATCTTCACTTCTTGTTACACCACTCAAATGCCGCGGCAAGCTAGGAATTTTCACACTGCTGGAAAAAACCTTTCGAATACATATAACATGTGAACAAACTCAACATATGTTAAACATCGATCCTATGTAATTACCATGTAGCATGTCAGTTACCATAGTAACCATAACTCTGCTACCAGAGAATTTGATCCAGCGCCCTTATAGAAAATATGTCATAACAACACTACCCAACTCCATAATACTCACTATTAACTATAAACACTTATAAGGCCCATAAACTAACATGACATATTTTTGAGCAACTGAATCATGGGACCTAATTAATAAAATCTATTCACAATTTATTTACACATTTATATACAACTGCGGAATGATGACTTTATCATGGTTTATGTAAAATACTGCCTTTAATTAAGTCACTTAGTCAAATGGATCTGCTGATGGTAACTAAAACTCATGAAATAACAAGGCCAGCTTGTGTTTTCAAAAATCTTATTTATTAACTATTTATTCAAAGAAAAGTGCATTTTAATTAGGATTTTTATTATTCAAGCAGCATGGTTTAAGGAATTGTAAATTAGTCAGACAGTTTCAAGCAGAATCAAATAGCATGTTTAAAGAAGAATAAACAGTTTTTCCATCACCTAAACCCTATTTCCCTGACTAAAACTCACTTTGCCTAAAAGAAATAAAGAATAAAAACATTTAACCCTATTGATCCTTACGTGCTCCAAAAAGTCCGTCAGCACGTCACGCCCTTCTGGATTCGGAAAGCGAGAAGCGCCCTCCCTCTAAAGGGGTCAGTTTTTATACCTTTTCCCCTAACTAATCTAACTAAAATGAATGCCTTTCCCTGCCATCCAAAATCCTGATTGGTTAACAAATGTCAGACCACATAATGTCATCGCATTTTCGAAGCCCAGTTCCGACTCTTTCTTAGAGTCTATTGTCTCTTATTCTCAAGTCACGCAGCTTCCTTCAATTTGAAACATTTGTAACAGACAGTCCGTGACTTCCTTAGCTTGACAATCTCTCTGCCGGTTTCCGACCTTGGCTAGTCCGACCAAGAGCACGAATAGTTCATTCTTCAATTAAGTTTGCATTTTTCTTTTAAACGTGACAGAAACTTTCCACACTGGGCTTTTGCTTTTTCTGAACAGGACTTTGTCAATTCCATATGAAAGATGTGCTAGGCCTCAAGCCTTTTTCTCAGTAACTAGTATTCAAACAAACACAAAAGAATAATTAATGCAAGAATTAGAAATCATTCTGTTACCCACCCACCTTTGCTAAATATTAACCCATTAATAAATGTTACCTAGCAAAAGCAAATAAAGCAACAAACAGATTTGTGCAACATTTAAAACGAAAAGACAAAACATGAGCACACAGAAATAAGCACATGCCATTAATAAAACAGCTGCATTTAATACTGACAAAACAATAGACAAGATCAGTTTATTATTTTTCACAAACAAGCATTTTTGCAACATAAAGCACACATATGAGCACATATATTAGTTTCTCACGTGTAATGATCGACAATTTTAATCTAGGTTGATTAGTAATTTTCACTTCACACATGTTAATATTATTAATTATTATGGAAGTTTAACTTTGCGAGTTGAAATAAACATATTTCCAAATCTCGCTCCATCAGTTGAAGTCATCACGCATTGGTTGCTTGATATACAGAGCCTCACCTGGTACGAATGGCCAGATATCTTTCAGTGTGCACCCTGTGTCACCTGAGACTATTATAGTTGTGCAGGTAGACGCACTCGCGCTGGGACCAGGGAGTGATGAGAAATATAAAAGTGTGATTGTTGCGCTGTGAGGACCATCAAGTATTTAACTTGTAATGTAAGAGGTATGAATGACCGCAGAAAGGCAAGACTGGTCCACACTTTCTTACTAAGGAAGGAGATAGACATATGCCTACTTCAGGAGACTCACCTAGCGAATGCGGGGTCGCAAGCACTTAAACACAGCAGATGGGGAGAAATAATAGAGGCTCCATATTCGAACTATGCAAGGGGAGTGGCGGTGTTGTTCAGAAAAGGTCTTCAATGGAAAACACATGACATATTTATAGATCGGGAGGGCAGGTACATAGCAGTGAGCGGCACACTGTGTGGAAAGCAGATCTTGATTGTAGGTGTATATGGACCTAACACTGACTGCCCGAGTTCTTCCAAACCTTATGGCATAAGATCCAAACATTTGGCTCGATAGCGATAATGTGGGGAGGGGACTTTAATGTGGTCCTGTCAGACACTCTCGACAGACAGGGGGCAACAAGAGAACATCACCCTAGAGCGGCTGAAGTGCTGGATGATATACTGTCAGAATCTGGGCTGGTCGACACCTGGAGGGCACTACACCCTGACACGAGAGCAGGCACCTGCATGACTATACATAGAAATGCGTGGTCGCGACTGGACTACTGGTTGATATCAAGAGACCTACATGTAAATGTCCACGAGGCCTTGCATATGCCAAGATCACTCTCTGATCACGCTCCAATGGTAGTAGAAATGGCAATGCCTTTGCAATATGTTCAGCCCTTCAGCTGGCGATTCCCATCCAGGGCACTGTTAGACCTAGTGTTCCGCGAAGTGAGCTAAATGAGGGCTCAGTGGAATCACCGGGGACACTGTGGGAGGCTTGTAAGGTAGTAGTGAGGGGACACTGCATGGCGATTAGAACCGGTGTATTACGATCAATCAGAGATACGCTACATAGGCTGGAGCAGGACTGGAATGCCCTGGAACAGCAATTGACAGTACATCCTATGAACGAATTACGCGCGGCACTCAGGTCGAAACTCACACAATTCCAGGAAGAAGCCGAAAGGTCCTGAACTATTCTATAAGTTCCATTTGGCTTTTTGATCCCCATGATAGGTGAATTATAAGGACTACTTTCAATTTCTTTTAGGACCCCTTGCTTTATGAATTTGTCAATTACAGGAATGACACCTTCAATTGTTTCTGCTTTCATTTTGTACTGAGGAATATTTGGAAATTCTATTCCCTGCTTCACTGTGATTTTAACTGGATCAACATGTTTCATCAAACCCATCTCACTTCCAATCAAATCCCATATTTCAGCTTTGACTGTCTTTTTCAGTTCTTCAGGTAAATTATTTTTATCAAAAGCAGGAAATAATTTACTTTCCTCTGCTTCAACCATTAACATTGTCAATTTGTACAACCCATCTTCTTCTAATGTTTGCAGCTCAATACCCTCCGGTGAGCAATATATTTTGCAGTTCGTCTTGCATAGGATGTCTCTTCCCAGCAAGTTTACAGGACTGCTGTTACAAAGTACAAACCTATGTTTATCTTTGAATTTGCCAATTTCTATTTTTACAGGCTCTGTCAAATCTGTTTTAATTTGTTGATTAGCTACACCAACTACTTGGATTGATTCACCAGAGAGAGGCAGGTTTTCTATTTCCACTGATCTAACAGTAGAACGGGTAGCACCAGTGTCCACAAGAAAAGTGATTTCTAAATCATTCACTTTACCATTTACAAATGGACCTGACTGGTCAACCTCAAGAGTGG
The DNA here is from genome assembly GCF_964261635.1 of Lissotriton helveticus. Classification (NCBI taxonomy): domain Eukaryota; kingdom Metazoa; phylum Chordata; class Amphibia; order Caudata; family Salamandridae; genus Lissotriton; species Lissotriton helveticus. The sequence continues at coordinate 1,913,702,866 of NC_136065.1, read as the reverse complement.
CTCCAAGTACACACTTTTCCCCCTCTCTCAGGCACCGTCATAGGTAATCCTCAGAATCACTTCCACCATTTTCTGTCATCAAAAACTGTTGGGAAACATTTGACACATTCACTCTTTTTGGTCTGATTACCTGATCACTTCCGCAGAATTCTGTTTCCGAATTATATCTTTGACCATTCACACAGTTACGGAGAGGAGGTTGTGGAATCTGACTCTGCTGAATCGCTAACTGTCTCTGTAGCTGTTGCTGCAGATTCAACTCATTTAATTGTCGCTGTAGCTGTTGCTGCAGATTTACATCATTCTGCATCTGTGGATTTAATGATGCATTTTAAAAATTTCTGGGCGGATTTTTACACTCACGCTTCCAGTGTCCAATTTCGCCACAATTAAAACAAGGCAACTTTTGTTTAAGCTCTTCAATATTAACATTAAATTTTGGCTTATTAAAATTACCCTTAAATTTTCCTTGACCCTGATTCTGATTCTGATTAAAATTTACGTTTTTGTTCTCCAAATTTGCCATCTGCTGTTCAGCTACCTTCACCTGTGCCCACATAGCTTTTTCCTTTAACTTTTTCTGCCTAGCGTCTATCTCATCACTGCAGTATTTTGCCTTTCTCAGTATGTCATCAACTGATAGTGATTGCCATCCGACAATACCATTTCTGATCATTTCACCAATTTCAGGTCTGAGACCATAGACGAATCTGTAAATAAAGTGACTCATGTCTTTTTCACTTAATTTTTCATAGCCACTATATTGTTTAAAAACTAACAGTAATCTTTCATAGGATGAATTAACTGATTCTTTTGGCTCCTGATTTGTTCTGTCTATTTTGACCCAATCGACCTCTTTTTGGGGAATCTTATTTTTCAACCATTAAATCACTTTGTCATACAATCCCATGACTTCTGATGATGGAGCACCTGTCACTGTATCTCGAGCTGGTTCTACTTTTGGCCAACTTACAGCAATTTTACATTCTGTCCAAAGACCTGATGGAACAACAATATCAAAGAATCCATCAAGATCAATCCACAGAACTTTCGACACTTTTATAAACCTGTCCACCTGTCGATACCATTCTACAGGCTTTTCTCTCAGCCGAGGAAAATCATTTGTGAACAGCAAAATATCTTGTCTAGACCAGGGAACATGAACATAACCACCTCCTGCAATTTCTCTCATTGAGTATTGATTAGCCAGCCTTTCTCTTTTTTCTTCCTCTTTTTTCTTGGTCCACTTTACTCTCCATTTACTCAAATCACCCAATTTCTTAATGTACACAATCAAATCTTTTATATGTACAATTCTTCCCATAGTATTAAAATTTTCAATATCTTTTTCAGTAAAATCCAATCTATAATGTTTTCCCAAATTCTTTTGCCTGCTCAAATCAATCTCTAATTCTGTAGCCAATTCTTCTAATTGATCATATTTATTTTTCGTTTTCCACTGTACACTTTTGCAAATGAATAACAATTCATCATCTTGATAATGCTTCAAACTGTCAGGACCAATTGTGCCAATAATTAATTCCTCTAAATCTGCTTTTAATCTTGCAACATCAAGCTTTGAGGATGAATCTGATTTTTCAACACTCTTTTCTGGGGATTCAATATCTGACTCTGCACCCATTGGTGTTCTACATGATGAACCTGGATTAAAAGTTAAATCAGGAATCATTGCTTTTTCTCGATGAATTTCAGTTAATTCTGAGTAAAAATTTTCAGCCACTTTCTGAATTTCTGCATTCAATCGGATTGTTAAACCTGGCTGTTTAATTTCTCCTTGATCAAAAACAGGCTGAACAGGACCAATGGTTACTGGAACTGTTACTGCTTCCATGCCCTTAGTTAATTGTCGAATTAATTCTTCTTTTGATCGTAAATATTCTGAAGTATTTGGAGTATCCTCATCTCTTCCAGCACCCATTAGACTTCTGGAAGGAATCTCATTTCTTGAAACTGGAGTTTCAGGAAAATTTCTACTTTCACCATATACACTAGAATTAGTTCTCGTTTCTAACCTTTGAGGAGTTTCTGTATTATTCGGATAAAATCTGGGTATTTCTTCATTTAATGGAGGTGCACTTGGTGTGGTACCTGTAGAAACCATCGGGGTAGACCATGAACAAGCTGGTTTTAAAGGTGTCTGTTTTTTATTTGTCATATAAATCTCTTCGAAAACTGGATCCTCCAATTCACTTTCTTCAATGTTATTTTTCTTTTGAGTGTTCTTTTGACCTGGTATTTCAGTAATCATTACTCTCACTGGGTAAAGACCATCACACATGTCTGCCTGTCTCCATCGACGCATTCTATCTTCATGAGTTTCTCGTTTAAAATTCGATTTTGGAGGCCTTTTTATACCATAGCTTTCCCGCTGTAATTCAAACATCTCATCCTCCCATTCAACTAATGCTTCAAATTGTGTAGGTCTAGGCTTTGGCACAAGAGCCATCATTTTTTCTCTCAAATTTTGCAAAATTCTTATATTAAATGAGCCTTCCTCCGGCTAAGCTAAAACACCATAATTTTTAGTATAATCCATCCATACATCAAACCAAAGGCAAGCATGATAACCATATTCACCTTCCATTCAAGCTGCAGGTGTTTTGTACTTATGGAGTAATTTTCCACCTCGCGTCTCAATTTTCTTATCAGGTGAAAGTATATTTTTAAATTTCTGAAGCCATGTAAGCTTCTTTTCCTCTTTTCTGTAATAATAACTCATGTTTTAAATCAAATTTGTTTAATTTAGAATGATCGTAATTGTTTCCTGGTTGTTTCGCAAATTCAGCCAATCCATGCGCGAAACACACCAACAAGCCAATCAGGTTAAGCTACGTCAATACCTTGCTCAATCAATAGAATTGTTGCTTTCAGGAAGAACCAATCAGCTAACAGCTCGTCAGAATCTCGTGAGCCAATCAGTGCGTTAGCTGTGACGTATGTTAGCCAATCACAGCGCGGACCCTGTGACGTACACAGCTGCTGCAGCTTCTCGTATCTCACTCCTAGCGCTTACCCCTCCTTCACAAAATCTTTTCACAGCGCCATCTTAAGAAAACTTTTCATTGAATTATTATGAATGACAACAGAAAAACAAACCATTTGTCTGTTTCGCTAAAATAAAGTGATAGCTTTTACAATCATTCAAGTATTCTTTTGCGTGAAATAGACGACGCTATTCTCACAGAATATTCCATCGTTGATAAAGTATGACTACTCTACCCTTCAAACAGGAAATATCGAACTCATTTCCCTCTGCATGCACATAAAGTAGCAATTCAAAGTTTGACTCGAACGAAATTACAAATCATTTACGCACTTTCAAACGGAAAGTTTCCCTAACCATACATACATGAAATCTTGGCAGGACTTTAACCAACCATAGAAATCCACATTTGCCAGTAAAAATAGACGACACTACCTTACCCTTCACACAAGTTTGGATAAAATTCTATTACTCTTTTCACAGTGAGTTTTAAAACAGGCTCTGAGTCCTTATACTCGAAAGTTACGATTTCATAGACAATCCTCACTATACATTCTTCCTAACACACCTAAAATCCCTAAACTTGTGTTGTACGCCCACAACACTAGTGATAACAATACCACTATTTTGAAACAGAACAAATGCACTGTGTAACTTCACTTCTTGTTACACCACTCAAATGCCGCGGCAAGCTAGGAATTTTCACACTGCTGGAAAAAACCTTTCGAATACATATAACATGTGAACAAACTCAACATATGTTAAACATCGATCCTATGTAATTACCATGTAGCATGTCAGTTACCATAGTAACCATAACTCTGCTACCAGAGAATTTGATCCAGCGCCCTTATAGAAAATATGTCATAACAACAGTACCCAACTCCATAATACTCACTATTAACTATAAACACTTATAAGGCCCATAAACTAACAGGACACATTTTTGAGCAACTGAATCATGGGACCTAATGAATAAAATCTATTCACAATTTATTTACACATTTATATACAAATGCGGAATGATGACTTTATCATGGTTTATGTAAAATACTGCATTTAATTAAGTCACTTAGTCAAATGGATCTGCTGATGGTAACTAAAACTCATGAAATAAATAACAAGGCCAGCTTGTGTTTTCAAAAATCTTATTTATTAACTATTTATTCAAAGAAAAGTGCATTTTAATTAGGATCTTTATTATTCAAGCAGCATGGTTTAAGGAATTGTAAATTAGTCAGACAGTTTCAAGCAGAATCAAATAGCATGTTTAAAGAATAATAAACAGTTTTTCCATCACCTAAACCCTATTTCCCTGACTAAAACTCACTTTGCCTAAAAGAAATAAAGAATAAAAACATTTAACCCTATTGATCCTTACGTGCTCCAAAAAGTCCGTCAGCACGTCACGCCCTTCTGGATTCGGAAAGCGAGAAGCGCCCTCCCTCTAAAGGGGTCAGTTTTTATACCTTTTTCCCTAACTAATCTAACTAAAATGAATGCCTTTCCCTGCCATCCAAAATTCTGATTGGTTAACAAATGTCAGACCACATAATGTCATCGCATTTTCGAAGCCCAGTTCCGACTCTTTCTTAGAGTCTATTGTCTCTTATTCTCAAGTCACGCAGCTTCCTTCAATTTGAAACATTTGTAATAGACAGTCCGTGACTTCCTTAGCTTGACAATCTCTCTGCCGGTTTCCGACCTTGGCTAGTCCGACCAAGAGCACGAATAGTTCATTCTTCAATTAAGTTTGCATTTTTCTTTTAAACGTGACAGAAACTTTCCACACTGGGCTTTTGCTTTTTCCGAACAGGACTTTGTCAATTCCATATGAAAGATGTGCTAGGCCTCAAGCCTTTTTCTCAGTAACTAGTATTCAAACAAACACAAAAGAATAATTAATGCAAGAATTAGAAATCATTCTGTTACCCACCCACCTTTGCTAAATATTAACCCATTAATAAATGTTACCTAGCAGAAGCAAATAAAGCAACAAACAGATTTGTGCAACATTTAAAACGAAAAGACAAAACATGGGCACACAGAAATAAGCACATGCCATTAATAAAACAGCTGCATTTAATACTGACTAAACAATAGACAAGATCAGTTTATTATTTTTCACAAACAAGCATTTTTGCAACATAAAGCACACATATGAGCACATATATTAGTTTCCCACGTGTAATGATCTGCAATTTTAATCTAGATTGATTAGTAATTTTCACTTCACACATGTTAATATTATTAATTATTATGGAAGTTTAACTTTGCGAGTTGAAATAAATATATTTCCAAATCTTGCTCCATCAGTTGAAGTCATCACGCATTGGTTGCTTGATATACAGAGCCTCACCTGGTACGAATGGCCAGATATCTTTCAGTGTGCACCCTGTGTCACCTGAGACTATTATAGTTGTGCAGGTAGACGCACTCGCGCTGGGACCAGGGAGTGATGAGAAATATAAAAGTGTGATTGTTGCGCTGTGAGGACCATCAAGTATTTAACTTGTAATGTAAGAGGTATGAATGACCACAGAAAGGCAAGACTGGTCCACACTTTCTTACTAAGGAAGGAGATAGACATATGCCTACTTCAGGAGACTCACCTGGCGAATGCGGGGTCGCAAGCACTTAAACACAGCAGATGGGGAGAAATAATAGAGGCTCCATATTCGAACTATGCAAGGGGAGTGGCAGTGTTGTTCAGAAAAGGTCTTCAATGGAAAACACATGACATAATTATAGATCGGGAGGGCAGGTACATAGCAGTGAGCGGCACACTGTGTGGAAAGCAGATCTTGATTGTAGGTGTATATGGACCTAACACTGACTGCCCCGAGTTCTTCCAAACCTTATGGCATAAGATCCAAACATTTGGCTCGATAGCGATAATGTGGGGAGGGGACTTTAATGTGGTCCTGTCAGACACTCTCGACAGACAGGGGGCAACAAGAGAACATCACCCTAGAGCGGCTGAAGTGCTGGATGATATACTGTCGGAATCTGGGCTGGTCGACACCTGGAGGGCACTACACCCTGACACGAGAGCAGGCACCTGCATGACTATACATAGAAATGGGTGGTCGCGACTGGACTACTGGTTGATATCAAGAGACCTACATGTAAATGTCCAGGAGGCCTTGCATATGCCAAGATCACTCTCTGATCACGCTCCAATGGTAGTAGAAATGGAAATGCCTTTGCAATATGTTCAGCCCTTCAGCTGGCGATTCCCATCCAGGGCACTGTTAGACCTAGTGTTCCGCGAAGTGAGCTAAATGAGGGCTCAGTGGAATCACCGGGGACACTGTGGGAGGCTTGTAAGGTAGTAGTGAGGGGACACTGCATGGCGATTAGAACCAGTGTATTACGATCAATCAGAGATACGCTACATAGGCTGGAGCAGGACTGGAATGCCCTGGAACAGCAATTGACAGTACATCCTATGAACGAATTACGCGCGGCACTCAGGTCGAAACTCACACAATTCCAGGAAGAAGCCGAAAGGTCCTGAACTATTCTATAAGTTCCATTTGGCTTTTTGATCCCCATGATAGGTGAATTATAAGGACTACTTTCAATTTCTTTTAGGACCCCTTGCTTTATGAATTTGTCAATTACAGGAATGACACCTTCAATTGTTTCTGCTTTCATTTTGTACTGAGGAATATTTGGAAATTCTATTCCCTGCTTCACTGTGATTTTAACTGGATCAACATGTTTCATCAAACCCATCTCACTTCCAATCAAATCCCATATTTCAGCTTTGACTGTCTTTTTCAGTTCTTCAGGTAAATTATTTTTATCAAAAGCAGGAAATAATTTACTTTCCTCTGCTTCAACCATTAACATTGTCAATTTGTACAACCCATCTTCTTCTAATGTTTGCAGCTCAATACCCTCCGGTGAGCAATATATTTTGCAGTTCGTCTTGCATAGGATGTCTCTTCCCAGCAAGTTTACAGGACTGCTGTTACAAAGTACAAACCTATGTTTATCTTTGAATTTGCCAATTTCTATTTTTACAGGCTCTGTCAAATCTGTTTTAATTTGTTGATTAGCTACACCAACTACTTGGATTGATTCACCAGAGAGAGGCAGGTTTTCTATTTCCACTGATCTAACAGTAGAACGGGTAGCACCAGTGTCCACAAGAAAAGTGATTTCTAAATCATTCACTTTACCATTTACAAATGGACCTGACTGGTCAACCTCAAGAGTGGCTCCAAGTACACACTTTTCCCCCTCTCTCAGGCACCGTCATAGGTAATCCTCAGAATCACTTCCACCATTTTCTGTCATCAAAAACTGTTGGGAAACATTTGACACATTCACTCTTTTTGGTCTGATTACCTGATCACTTCCGCAGAATTCTGTTTCCGAATTATATCTTTGACCATTCACACAGTTACGGAGAGGAGGTTGTGGAATCTGACTCTGCTGAATCGCTATCTGTCTCTGTAGCTGTTGCTGCAGATTCAACTCATTTAATTGTCGCTGTAGCTGTTGCTGCAGATTTACATCATTCTGCATCTGTGGATTTAATGATGCATTTTTAAAATTTCTGGGCGGATTTTTACACTCACGCTTCCAGTGTCCAATTTCGCCACAAATAAAACAAGGCAACTTTTGTTTAAGCTCTTCAATATTAACATTAAATTTTGGCTTATTAAAATTACCCTTAAATTTTCCTTGACCCTGATTCTGATTCTGATTAAAATTTACGTTCTTGTTCTCCAAATTTGCCATCTGCTGTTCAGCTACCTTCACCTGTGCCCACATAGCTTTTTCCTTTAACTTTTTCTGCCTAGCGTCTATCTCATCACTGCAGTATTTTGCCTTTCTCAGTATGTCATCAACTGATAGTGATTGCCATCCGACAATACCATTTCTGATCATTTCACCAATTTCAGGTCTGAGACCATAGACGAATCTGTAAATAAAGTGACTCATGTCTTTTTCACTTAATTTTTCATAGCCACTATATTGTTTAAAAACTAACAGTAATCTTTCATAGGATGAATGAACTGATTCTTTTGGCTCCTGATTTGTTCTGTCTATTTTGACCCAATCAACCTCTTTTTGGGGAATCTTATTTTTCAACCAGTAAATCACTTTGTCATACAATCCCATGACTTCTGATGATGGAGCACCTGTCACTGTATCTCGAGCTGGTTCTACTTTTGGCCAACTTACAGCAATTTTACATTCTGTCCAAAGATCTGATGGAACAACAATATCAAAGAATCCATCAAGATCAATCCACAGAACTTTCGACACTTTTATAAACCTGTCCACCTGTCGATACCATTCTACAGGCTTTTCTCTCAGCCGAGGAAAATCATTTGTGAACAGCAAAATATCTTGTCTAGACCAGGGAACATGAACATAACCACCTCCTGCAATTTCTCTCATTGGGTATTGATTAGCCAGCCTTTCTCTTTTTTCTTCCTCTTTTTTCTTGGTCCACTATTCTCTCGATTTACTCAAATCACCCAATTTCTTAATGTACACAATCAAATCTTTTATATGTACAATTCTTCCCATAGTATTAAAATTTTCAATATCTTTTTCAGTAAAATCCAATCTATAATGTTTTCCCAAATTCTTTTGCCTGCTCAAATCAATCTCTAATTCTGTAGCCAATTCTTCTAATTGATCATATTTGTTTTTCGTTTTCCACTGTACACTTTTGCAAATGAATAACAATTCATCATCTTGATAATGCTTCAAACTGTCAGGACCAATTGTGCCAATAATTAATTCCTCTAAATCTGCTTTTAATCTTGCAACATCAAGCTTTGAGGATGAATCTGATTTTTCAACACTCTTTTCTGGGGATTCAATATCTGACTCTGCACCCATTGGTGTTCTACATGATGAACCTGGATTAAAAGTTAAATCAGGAATCATTGCTTTTTCTCGATGAATTTCAGTTAATTCTGAGTAAAATGTTTCAGCCACTTTCTGAATTTCTGCATTTAATCGGATTGTTAAACCTGGCTGTTTAATTTCTCCTTGATCAAAAACAGGCTGAACAGGACCAATGGTTACTGGAACTGTTACTGCTTCCATGCCCTTAGTTAATTGTGGAATTAATTCTTCTTTTGATCATTAATATTCTGAAGTATTTGGAGTATCCTCATCTCTTCCAGCACCCATTAGACTTCTGGAAGGAATCTCATTTCTTGAAACTGGAGTTTCAGGAAAATTTCTACTTTTACCATATACACTAGAATTAGTTCTCGTTTCTAACCTTTGAGGAGTTTCTGTATTATTCGGATAAAATCTGGGTATTTCTTCATTTAATGGAGGTGCACTTGGTGTGGTACCTGTAGAAACCATCGGGGTAGACCATGAACAAGCTGGTTTTAAAGGTGTCTGTTTTTTATTTGTCATATAAATCTCTTCGAAAACTGGATCCTCCAATTCACTTTCTTCAATGTTATTTTTCTTTTGAGTGTTCTTTTGACCTGGTATTTCAGTAATCATTACTCTCACTGGGTAAAGACCATCACACATGTCTGCCTGTCTCCATCGACGCATTCTATCTTCATGAGTTTCTCGTTTAAAATTCGATTTTGGAGGCCTTTTTATACCATAGCTTTCCCGCTGTAATTCAAACATCTCATCCTCCCATTCAACTAATGCTTCAAATTGTGTAGGTCTAGGCTTTGGCACAAGAGCCATCATTTTTTCTCTCAAATTTTTCAAAATTCTTATATTAAATGAGCCTTCCTCCGGCTAAGCTAAAACACCATAATTTTTAGTATAATCCATCCATACATCAAACCAAAGGCAAGCATGATAACCATATTCACCTTCCATTCAAGCTGCAGGTGTTTTGTACTTATGGAGTAATTTTCCACCTCGCGTCTCAATTTTCTTATCAGGTGAAAGTATATTTTTTAATTTCTGAAGCCATGTAAGCTTCTTTTCCTCTTTTCTGTAATAATAACTCATGTTTTAAATCAAATTTGTTTAATTTAGAATGATCGTAATTGTTTCCTGGTTGTTTCGCAAATTCAGCCAATCCATGCGCGAAACACACCAACAAGCCAATCAGGTTAAGCTACGTCAATACCTTGCTCAATCAATAGAATTGTTGCTTTCAGGAAGAACCAATCAGCTAACAGCTCGTCAGAATCTCGTGAGCCAATCAGTGCGTTAGCTGTGACGTATGTTAGCCAATCACAGCGCGGACCCTGTGACGTACACAGCTGCTGCAGCTTCTCGTATCTCACTCCTAGCGCTTACCCCTCCTTCACAAAATCTTTTCACAGCGCCATCTTAAGAAAACTTTTCATTGAATTATTATGAATGACAACAGAAAAACAAACCATTTGTCTGTTTCGCTAAAATAAAGTGATAGCTTTTACAATCATTCAAGTATTCTTTTGCGTGAAATAGACGACGCTATTCTCACAGAATATTCCATCGTTGATAAAGTATGACTACTCTACCCTTCAAACAGGAAATATCGAACTCATTTCCCTCTGAATGCACATAAAGTAGCAATTCAAAGTTTGACTCGAACGAAATTACAAATCATTGACGCACTTTCAAACGGAAAGTTTCCCTAACCATACATACATGAAATCTTGGCAGGACTTTAACCAACCATAGAAATCCACATTTGCCAGTAAAAATAGACGACACTACCTTACCCTTCACACAAGTTTGGATAAAATTCTATTACTCTTTTCACAGTGAGTTTTAAAACAGGCTCTGAGTCCTTATACTCGAAAGTTACGATTTCATAGACAATCCTCACTATACATTCTTCCTAACACACCTAAAATCCCTAAACTTGTGTTGTACGCCCACAACACTAGTGATAACAATACCACTATTTTGAAACAGAACAAATGCACTGTGTAACTTCACTTCTTGTTACACCACTCAAATGCCGCGGCAAGCTAGGAATTTTCACACTGCTGGAAAAAACCTTTCGAATACATATAACATGTGAACAAACTCAACATATGTTAAACATCGATCCTATGTAATTACCATGTAGCATGTCAGTTACCATAGTAACCATAACTCTGCTACCAGAGAATTTGATCCAGCGCCCTTATACAAAATATGTCATAACAACACTACCCAACTCCATAATACTCACTATTAACTATAAACACTTATAAGGCCCATAAACTAACAGGACATATTTTTGAGCAACTGAATCATGGGACCTAATTAATAAAATCTATTCACAATTTATTTACACATTTATATACAACTGCGGAATGATGACTTTATCATGGTTTATGTAAAATACTGCATTTAATTAAGTCACTTAGTCAAATGGATCTGCTGATGGTAACTAAAACTCATGAAATAACAAGGCCAGCTTGTGTTTTCAAAAATCTTATTTATTAACTATTTATTCAAAGAAAAGTGCATTTTAATTAGGATCTTTATTATTCAAGCAGCATGGTTTAAGGAATTGTAAATTAGTCAGACAGTTTCAAGCAGAATCAAATAGCATGTTTAAAGAATAATAAACAGTTTTTCCATCACCTAAACCCTATTTCCCTGACTAAAACTCACTTTGCCTAAAAGAAATAAAGAATAAAAACATTCAACCCTATTGATCCTTACGTGCTCCAAAAAGTCCGTCAGCACGTCACGCCCTTCTGGATTCGGAAAGCGAGAAGCGCCCTCCCTCTAAAGGGGTCAGTTTTTATACCTTTTTCCCTAACTAATCTAACTAAAATGAATGCCTTTCCCTGCCATCCAAAATCCTGATTGGTTAACAAATGTCAGACCACATAATGTCATCGCATTTTCGAAGCCCAGTTCCGACTCTTTCTTAGAGTCTATTGTCTCTTATTCTCAAGTCACGCAGCTTCCTTCAATTTGAAACATTTGTAATAGACAGTCCGTGACTTCCTTAGCTTGACAATCTCTCTGCCGGTTTCCGACCTTGGCTAGTCCGACCAAGAGCACGAATAGTTCATTCTTCAATTAAGTTTGCATTTTTCTTTTAAACGTGACAGAAACTTTCCACACTGGGCTTTTGCTTTTTCTGAACAGGACTTTGTCAATTTCATATGAAAGATGTGCTAGGCCTCAAGCCTTTTTCTCAGTAACTAGTATTCAAACAAACACAAAAGAATAATTAATGCAAGAATTAGAAATCATTCTGTTACCCACCCACCTTTGCTAAATATTAACCCATTAATAAATGTTACCTAGCAGAAGCAAATAAAGCAACAAACAGATTTGTGCAACATTTAAAACGAAAAGACAAAACATGGGCACACAGAAATAAGCACATGCCATTAATAAAACAGCTGCATTTAATACTGACTAAACAATAGACAAGATCAGTTTATTATTTTTCACAAACAAGCATTTTTGCAACATAAAGCACACATATGAGCACATATATTAGTTTCCCACGTGTAATGATCTGCAATTTTAATCTAGGTTGATTAGTAATTTTCACTTCACACATGTTAATATTATTAATTATTATGGAAGTTTAACTTTGCGAGTTGAAATAAATATATTTCCAAATCTTGCTCCATCAGTTGAAGTCATCACGCATTGGTTGCTTGATATACAGAGCCTCACCTGGTACGAATGGCCAGATATCTTTCAGTGTGCACCCTGTGTCACCTGAGACTATTACAGTTGTGCAGGTAGACGCACTCGCGCTGGGACCAGGGAGTGATGAGAAATATAAAAGTGTGATTGTTGCGCTGTGAGGACCATCAAGTATTTAACTTGTAATGTAAGAGGTATGAATGACCACAGAAAGGCAAGACTGGTCCACACTTTCTTACTAAGGAAGGAGATAGACATATGCCTACTTCAGGAGATTCACCTGGCGAATGCGGGGTCGCAAGCACTTAAACACAGCAGATGCGGAGAAATAATAGAGGCTCCATATTCGAACTATGCAAGGGGAGTGGCGGTGTTGTTCAGAAAAGGTCTTCAATGGAAAACACATGACATAATTATAGATCGGGAGGGCAGGTACATAGCAGTGAGCGGCACACTGTGTGGAAAGCAGATCTTGATTGTAGGTGTATTTGGACCTAACACTGACTGCCCTGAGTTCTTCCAAACCTTATGGCATAAGATCCAAACATTTGGCTCGATAGCGAAAATGTGGGGAGGGGACTTTAATGTGGTCCTGTCAGACACTCTCGACAGACAGGGGGCAACAAGAGAACATCACCCTAGAGCGGCTGAAGTGCTGGATGATATACTGTCGGAATCTGGCCTGGTCGACAACTGGAGGGCACTACACCCTGACACGAGAGCAGGCACCTGCATGACTATACATAGAAATTCGTGGTCGCGACTGGACTACTGGTTGATATCAAGAGACCTACATGTAAATGTCCACGAGGCCTTGCATATGCCAAGATCACTCTCTGATCACGCTCCAATGGTAGTAGAAATGGCAATGCCTTTGCAAAATGTTCAGCCCTTCAGCTGGCGATTCCCATCCAGGGCACTGTTAGACCTAGTGTTCCGCGAAGTGAGCAAAATGAGGGCTCAGTGGAATCACCGGGGACACTGTGGGAGGCTTGTAAGGTAGTAGTGAGGGGACACTGCATGGCGATTAGAACCGGTGTATTACGATCAATCAGAGATACGCTACATAGGCTGGAGCAGGACTGGAATGCCCTGGAACAGCAATTGACAGTACATCCTACGAACGAATTACGCGCGGCACTCAGGTCGAAACTTACACAATTCCTGGAAGAAGCCGAAAGGGAGGCGAATTTTCTTAATAAATACGCACAGGCTAGAAGGTATGGGAAGGGAGATCAAGTGGGAAAGACATTGGCAGCACTGCTACGTCCCTCACGAGGCGCGGAATACATTACTGAACTGTGAACTGAAGACGATGTTGTGGTAAGGACACCACCTGAGATTCGGGACGCTATGTCAGTTTACTACAAGACTCTATACACCTCACAGACAGACCCAGAGGACTCAGTGATAACAGACTACCTAGACACGATAGCTCTGGCCTGGTTTAACGATGGTGCAAGACAATACATGGAGCTTCCGTTCACTACCGAAGATATTAGGGAAGTCATTGCAGGTATGCCGGCAGGCAAAGCCCCGGGTCCGGATGGATTGACGGCGGCATTTTATAAAGAATATGCAGACATATTGGCACCAAGAATGCATAAATTGTACATGGAATCCAGTGAGATGGGCCTTTTGCCACCGACATTGAGAGAAGCGATGATTATAACGTTGTTAAAACCCAACAAAGACCCAACACACCCGGAATCATATCGCCCCCTCTCATTAATAAACCTAGATGCCAAAATATACGCCAAGTTGCTCGCTGAACGATTAAAACGTATGATGCCAATGATAGCGTTGTCAGATCAATCGGGGTTCGTAACCGGGAGATCTACCTCACACAATTTGAGGGTGTTGTTTGGTCTCCTACACTACAGGGACCCGAAGGCACAGGCCACCGGTGCACTATTGGACGCCACAAAGGCGTTTGACTCCCTAGAATGGAAATTTCTCTTTACCCTGTTCGCGCGAATGGGATTCAGTTCTTTATTCATTCGGCAAATAAGCATACTTTACAACACTCCTACAGCTTGGGTGAAAGTTAATGGGCAGATATCAGACCCTTTCTCAATAACACGGGGGACAAGGCAGGGCTGCCCACTATCGCCTCTGCTGTTTGCCATAGCTACGGAACCACTGGCGGCGAGGCTGAGACAACACCACACACACCGTAGCATAGGTTTTACCTCGAGAGGTTTACTAATCTCCTTATATGCTAATGACATGACCATCTATATGATGAACCCGGCTGAGAACTTTGACCCGCTAATGAGAGAACTAGTACGATACGGCGGGTTAGCAGGTATTCACATTAACTGGTCCAAATCGGTGATGTTCCCACTTACTGACGGCACCGCTAAATGCCAGACTGAGATTAAGATAGACTGGGCAGATGATGAGGTCAAATATCTAGGAATAAGATTTAGTCGTTCAATACAAGAAATATGGCTATCAAATTATGGACTCGCAATGGAATGGCTGGAAGTGAAGGTAAAGAGATGGAAAATGTTGCCACTGTCCTTGACAGGACGCATAGCGATTGCAAAAATGGTAATCTTGCCGAAGTTTCTATATCTTTTTGTGAACATTCCGTTGCCCCTAACAGTGGCCTTCTTTAAACGCCTACGGACTGCCATTCTGGAGATGGTCTGGGCAGACAAACAAGCTTGTGTCTCATGGAAACTCCTCACGCTCCCTTTTACACAAGGTGGGCTCGCGGCCCCGGATTTCGAGCTTTATGCCTACAGCGCGCAGGCCCAATATCTCTATTATTGGCAACACCCAATTCCGTATCAACCGCACGTGGCGATAGAAATGAATGTGGCTACGCCTACCCCACTACGGGCAGCACTATATCACCAATACAAACGATCCCCGACGGATATCAATACGGTAGAAATGGTGAGATGGGCCTGGACAAACATAGCCAAACGGGCGGGACTGACGGAACTATACGCACCATCAATGCCGATGGACGAGAACCCATTGCTGTGGCCTTTGACTGACAGGGCGGTGACTGATAGAGCACATAAATGCGGCTTAAAAACGGCAGGAGACTTATACCCGGACGGCACGTTTCTGTCCATGCAAAAGATGTGTGAACCGGACGAACCCACTGCCACAACCATGCTACTTTATTATCAACTAAGAGCGGCATGTAGGGCTAGATATGTGGTATTCCCAGAAGAGCCACAGACATTACAGGCGCTAGAAAATGTGCTGGCAAACGCTTCCCCACGGATATTGATAACACGCATCTACAACGTTACTCAGGTCACTGCTCCCGTGATGCAAGATGAATCTAGAAGGCGTTGGGAAGCAGAAGCAAACATAAGTATCACTGAGAAACAATGGCTATACTGCTGCTCACAACTAGAAAATCTATCCTCTAACTATAGGCTTAGACTCATCCATTTTAATTATTTGCATAGGACATACCGCACACCCACACAGCTATCAGGATGGGCCTCCAAACATACGCGACATGTTGGAGATGTGGGTCAGATGAGGCCACATTTTTTCATTTGACATGGGAATGCGAACCGGTGAATAAATATTGGACAGAAGTCCTGCAGTGCATAGGACAGATTACCGAATTGGAGATACAGACAGACTCCATTATAGTACTCTTGGGCTTTGTCAGGGATGTGCCGCGCGCTTCTCGAAAACTGGTTGCTCTCTTGCTGTTACTGGCCAAGAGACAAACAGCGCTACACTGGAGGCGGGCAGCCCCACCAACAGTGGCGGGTTGGGTCAACTCAGCCATATATTGCAAGGATCAATTGACGACGTACGGGGAGCTCCTGCCACAGAGCTCCAGACCTGTTGACATATGGCAGCCACTGATACGCTGGCTGGAGTCCACGGGACTGCAATACCATAGCTAAATGTTCATGTGACGGTTTGTTTAAGAACGAATGCAGGGTGATGATATGTCTGATGTGTGATGGATGCTGTGACCAGGGGATCTGTTATAGTGTGGCTGAATCGGTCCGGCCGATTGTAGGTATGAATGTAGAGGTTCGAATAAACTTGAGATGGGTATTCATTAAAAGACAGGGCGTAGGGAGGGGGAGACACGGCTACTGCAGGTTGAGCGACAGGGCACTATTCGTTTTGTTGTTACGGTGAGCACTATCAACCAATTTATGGTGTTAGGATGTTATTGCATTGAAACTGCTATTGATCACACTGGACTCATGATTATAACTGCTTGATAATGACAGAAGCATATATGCAGAGATACATAGGGTACAATATATTGACTATGGTTTTAAAAACCTAGCTGCCTGCCTCGGGGTTGTTGGCTGAAGAGCAGTGTAATATCCGAACACTGAATAAAGGCTTTTGAAACTTTAAAAAAAAAAACTCTCTACACCACTCCACAGCACTCCATAACTCGCCACTCTACTCCACTTTATGACACTCCACGCCGTGCCACATTTTGCCCTGCTGAACGGCAGCCACGCTGGTGTACAACATAGCTAAAACATATTGGCAAAACCGAGAGCTCTTGTATAGGCGAGACCTCTTGGCTGTGCTAATGCTTGCTGAATATAGATCGCATCGAAAATTGCACCCATTTTCCCAAACCCGTCACTGTACAACTTGCATATCTTGGTTTGCATGAGCAAGGGAAGTGCCTAACCCTTCTAAGTGACCTAAGAAGTCAAATCTACCCTGCATTTAACATAGCCGCTTTGAATACCTTCCTGTGTCATAAGTACTGGGAGTACCACGACATCACTATGCAACTTCCTGACAGTCAGTTGAAAGCGATGGTGGTCCTACAAACACGATCAAAGGTCACATACCTACAATGCCCTGATTACCATTATAAACAACGGTTATCTACAAACAGGTCTGCTGCCTAAGGCGCCAGCTTGAGAACTTGCACCACTTCAAGGTCACAGGTCCCTGTCAACTGAGCCTTTCATGCCAAATGCAAGACATACCGATCTGCTGGATAACACTAGGTTTACATAAGTCAGAACAAAACATTCGTTTTTAGGACAAAACACATGCCACTAAGGACAGTCTCTGCATCTTGAGAGGACAGAGAATAAGAACAAAAAGATTAGGAACCCCTGTCTCGAAATGAAAACATATTCTGGTAATGGATGGATTTAAGTAAAACCAAGACCCGACCTTTAAAGCTAAACTACAACGGATCATGGTTTTGGTGTATTTTCTAATGAAAATCTTATATTTTCCTGCATGTTTTTGCTCGTTCAGCATTCTTTGCAGTTTACACTACACTTCTTATTTCCAAGTCTGAATAACTGTTACAATCTGCTTCAAAGATGGAACTGTTGGAGTGAGAAGATGATTTAATAATGTTTACATTAGATTATGTTTCTTCAATAAAAGCATAGGACACACCAGTCCATTCATGACCCTAATAAAGATCAACGTCACAAAGAAACTGTCGGTAGCTAGCGATGATTGAGGCAAAGAACGCTGTCTATAGCGCATATGATCTAATGACAGAAAGAGCAAGGTTTCAAAGGTTGTACAAGTGCTCAAATTTAAGATACGGGACATCTCCCAAAAAGGAGTGGAAGTCCGGAATGCTGGTTTCAGATTCGTTAATAGGCTTGTTAGTCCCTCCTTAGTACTGCCTTGTCTTAATTTGTAACCTCCCATGAGGACTGGCCCTTTCTCTTTTGTTGTTACACTTTATGTCTTATTTAGTCTGTAAGCACTATTTTCTTCAATGAGTTTCTCCTGCTGCAGACACAACATGCTTTCCGGCAAGATTCAGCTCGCCATTCGTGCTTTCACTTTGCAAGCAGCCCAGGACAATGGCGGACGCTTCTTTGGATATGTCTCGCATTTACAAGAGTTTGAGCTATTGACATTGTAAATGACAGTGCCTTATATTTATGTGTTAATTAGCAAAACAGATAAATAAACAACATTGTCCTTTACAATGCCATTAGCTTAAACTCTCGCAAATGCGAGACCTAATGCTTTTCAAATGGTTGTTTATGTTGTGCTCCATCCTAAAATTAGGAGAGCTCTCATGTATAATTTGGTTGGAGAGACATTGAGAGTCAGGGAGTGATGAATACAGTGGTGTAGCTAGGGGAGGCAGCTCGCCCCAGGCAGCGCTCTTTTTGGGGGCGGTGGAGGTGAGCAAGTAGTGTCTGTGTCCCGCCCCCCATGTTATGTTATGTGGTCTCTTTTATAGCGCACGGCTACTCCAAGGAGTGTCCCATCCCCCTGTGAAAAAGTCGAACATCGGCCAACACCCACCCACCACCACTCCTAACTGCACCGGGTGGCAAAATTAGCGGCTACCCAATGTGGCAGTAGGTCTAGGTCTAGCTGCGCCACTGGATGAATAGTTATGTCTTCCATTATCGATGAGAAATTTGACAGGGCCACTACATGACGGCTACTTGTGCCTTGTGGTAAGCCTGAAAGACATTTATTTCTGAATAAAATGTGCCTTCAGAATTGCTATGCTGCGTGGCGCTAAAAAAAGAGAAATTCATCAATATGAAATCCCAGCATTTTCACAAACTGCAAAAGTAAAGTGACTAACCTCACCTCTAAGAAGTCTTTTTTGGTACAGTGAGAGGTGTGATCTCTCATCCACCTCCAAATGCTCTCTGGCTTCCCAAATAGCGTTACTGTTTTGCCTGATTTGCTGCATCACTTAAGGATTGCTTGCATGTCGGGTCAGTTTACATTGCCCACTTGTTTTTGTTCATATTTGGAGACATTTCTAGAATATTCTCTGGTTACATTTAGCTATTGCTTTCTGTAGCGACCTTGTTTTGCATCAGGCCTCTGCACTTCCGACTAGTTGTAGCATTGAGATTGTCTGGGAATAAACTCAGAGCCTCATTTACAATATTTTGCCATCCAGCGCTGCAAGCCTTCCTGCTGTGCTGCCATACAGAAAAAGAAAAGTGCAGGTATGCGCCCTATCTATCTGATACAGCGCATTCCTGTCCTCTTTCCCTGCACTGCTGCTCAATTGACTGCCATGCGCCAAGGCATGCACCCTTGCAACATGGTGCAAGGGTGTCTGCATTGTAGGGATGATTGTTTTTGTGAATGCAGAGGCACCTTCCTGCACAAAAACAATCAATGGAGGCGATTTCCTCATTCTATGTGTGCTGCCCAATGCAGCACCTAGAGAAAGAGAAAAAAAACGAGGGAAAATAATATTATTTCTCCTTGTTGTATCTCCCCTATGCGTCACCCGTGGAGGCGTAAGCTTTTCACGCATTCTCAGGTTTACAGCATGTTGTAAATCTGGGACTGTGTCAAATGCCATGGGTGTTATGTGGGAACACCCACCGTAACGCCCATGGCACACCTCCCCACCGTAGTGTGAGGCAGCGCAACGACTTGCGCTGCATTGCCTCACTCCATCTATACAAGGCCATGAAAAGCCACGCAAGGCGGCTTCACGCGCCCTTGTAGATATGGCTAAGCCCTGTGCCCTACCGGAACATCACAAAAAGTGACGCTCTGGTGGTGCACAAGGCTTCTAAATGAGCCCCTCAGTGTGGATGTAAAGGTTAAGCAATAATCTTGACAATGGATTTGATGGATGGCCCTGCTCCATTTAATCCTTGAGAAAAGTGTGGCCATGCAATTTGCTGCTCTCATTGACCAATATAAGATATGAGACCCATACAACTTGGGCTGCACATGCTGCAATATTAAACTGCTCACCTACATTTATTATTGCATGTTGCATAGTGGTTCGGCATACCTCCTTATACTGCTTGATTTGCTGGCGGCCTTCAACACCTTTAGCATTTCAGGGTCCTAGAGAAACACATGGTCAAAAGAGCTGAACTTCTAAGCTTGTTCTCAATTATATAGAACTGCTTAGAATCCTCAGGGATAAGGCAGGTGTGGTATTCAACTACTATAACACATTCCCTACATTGAGGAGCCACTACAGCGAATTTACTATTTATCACCTCAGCAATGTAAGTTAAAAATAGATAGGTTACAACACATTAAATTTACAATCCATTTAAGGATTTAATGGTGGATCTTTGGTTTCTTGGGGTAATAAGGTTTTTTAGAGATCGGGTGGGTAATGTATAGAGGTAGTAAGGGTTTTTCAGGTACAAAGACTGGTAATGCGTATGGGTAGTAGTGGGTCATAGTGTTCAGGGATGGGTTTTGGTAAGGATAGTAAAATGTTTAGGGTTCATCTGGAGAAAATAGAGGCAAATGCAGATGAACGCCCTCCATTAGAGCCAAATGCAGATGACCGACTCCCATGAGAGCACTGTCACTCACTACACGCGGATGAGGCGTGCAGGGACCACACTTTGCTTACACTGCTGTTTGCCGTGTGGAAAGGGCGAGGGGGTCTGATGGACGAGGGTACCGGCTAGGCCTCAAGGGACACCTCTAGTGCAGCTGACCAATAGTGTGGAAGGAGACTGATTACACACACATGCAATTTGGGGTGGGGTTCGACATTTGTATTTTCTCTTTTTGCATTGTTCATTTTGAGACATGAATGTAGTTGCTGCAGTTGCTTTTACTTCTGTGAAGCAATTCTCTCCCTACTTGTCATAGACGAGTGCTTAATGTTATCCTGGCTGAGTACCCTAGCTACCTTGGGGCAGTTTTGTTTTGTTGGGGGAGCTTGCAAACCCTTCATGTTGTAATAGAAGTTGATAGAAACAAATACAATTGAGATGCAACTGAATTCCTTCCTCTGTTTTCGAGTGTTGTTATTGTATGCTGTATGTGGATCTGTTAACTATGCAAACAAGCATTTGCAATGCAATAGGTCTCGGATTATGAAAGTTTGAGCTATTGTGTTTTGTAAATGACCAATTTTTTATTTGTGTTGGTTTTGAAAATAGTGAAATTACTAGATTTGTCATTTACAATGCCAATAGTTTTAACTTTCGCAAATGTGACTCCTATAGCATTTGTAATGCAATATGTGTTGTATTTACGTGACTTAGATGTATTGATATTACAAATAACAATGGCTTTAAACATTTTTTAATAATGAATACTTAAACAAAAGCTATTGTAATTTATAATGGCAATAGGTTAAACTTTTGAAAATAACTTTTGTGAAGATTATGTTCAGTGTATTTAATTGTGACGAAAATCCAAGAACAGAAGTGAAATATTAACATCTTTTTGTGACATTTGTAATAAAGCTTGAAACATTGAGAGAACATATTTGAACCAGTTGTTGTTGAACGGTTGCACAGATTGATGCTTTGGAGGTGCTGAGTGATGTTGTGGTGGCAACGAGTGATGCTGTGGTGTCCCTGATTGATGCTGTGGTGATGCGATAGATAGAGAGATAGATAGATAGATAGATAGATAGATAGATAGATAGATAGATAGATAGATAGATAGATAGATAGATAGATAGATAGATAGATAGATAGATAGATAGAGTGAGGGCAATAGAGGGAGGGAGGGCGACAGATAGAGGGAGGGAGGGCAATAGATAGAGGGAGGGTGAGGGTGTGAGGGTGTGTGAGGGTGAGGGTGTGTGCGGGTGAGGGGGTGTGAGGGTGAGGGTGAGTGAGGGTGTGTGAGGGTGAGGGTGTGTGCGGGTAAGGGGGTGTGAGGGTGAGGGGGGTGAGGGTGTGAGGGTAAGGGTGTGTGAGGGGGTGAGAGGGGTTGTGAGGGTGAGGGTGTGAGGTTGAGTGAGGGTGCGTGAGGGTGTGAGTGAGGGTGTGAGGGTGTGTGATGGTGAGGAGGTGTGAGGGTGAGTGAGGGGGTTGAGGGTGTGTTAGGGTGGGTGAGGGTGTGTGAGGGTGAGAGGGTGTGAGGATGTGTGAGGGTGAGAGGGTGTGAGGATGTGTGAGGGTGAGTGAGGGTGTGTGAGGGTGAGTGAGGGTGAGTGAGGATGGGTGAGGATGGGTGAGGGTGTGTGAAGGTGAGGGTGTGTGAGGGGTGAAGGTGAGTGAGGGTGTGAGGGTGAGTGAGGGTGTGTGAGGGTGAAAGGGTGTGTGAGGTGAGAGGGTGTGTGAGGGGGTGTGATGGTGAATCTGCAAAGAAACAGCAAATACCTACAAAACGTACCATTTCTAAATAACAGTTTAGATAAAGGTTGCTCTCCCACACATAAAAAATAACCACACCACCCGAACCAGCTTTAGTATTAACTGCAGACATTTGATTTACAAAAAGGCCACTGAAGCGTCCCTTTATCAGCGCAGCTCAGTCTGCAGCACACATCACGTTTGCACCTACACGCTGGCCTGCCGCTTTTCACAAAATCGCTTTTCTTGGCACGAAAAGCAGGACATATTGTAGGGTGGAGGGAGTGACTGATGGGCTGAGAGCCCCTCCCTGCGAGGAGGAACCAGACCTTCAGCTATTGCAGAAATGCGGTAGTAAATGCAGCACTCACTGCTATGGAGCCCGGCATTGCTTTCCCGCAGATCGCTCGCGGTGCACACGTCCATTTTGGACGTTCTGTTTTTGAAGAAATGTATAAGGCACTGCCGCTCACTTAATGTCAGAACAAACCAAAGAAAAAGAATACAATTAGATGGGGTAATATAGGCGAGGCCCCTGGAAGTGGAATGGTGTCATGTCAACATGGACACAGTCACAGTGTTGGCGAGTCCCCCTTTTTTTTGTGATAGTTATTTATTTATTTTGTTATCTTAACTAAGGCCGACAATTCAAAGTAGAATGGTTTTCGGTTATTCTCACAAGAAATCACGATGTGGTCAAATACCAGATATGCGCCTTCTCCGGGATAAATATTCCAGTTTAAATGGTTTTTAAATAATTTCTGTACATGGCTGTTACAACAATGGCATTTTAGTACTACTTTAGGGCATCACGGAGCGGATTTAGCGCTCACGTGACCCCTCACACCGGCGTTCTTCGCCGCTGGCCACGCCCACCGCTAGGCCACGCCCCCTTCCCGCCCTACATAAGCGCTGAGCCTCGAGCGCTCTGTTGGGTTGTCTCCTGAGGCGAAAAGCCGGGAGTAGACGCTGCTGTTTACATTTGGAAAGACTTGCTTTTAAAAACTGCTTTTATTCTGTTATTGTTGCACTCTGGCACTTTAGGGCATCACGGAGCGGATTTAGCGCTCACGTGACCCCTCACACCGGCGTTCTTCGCCGCTGGCCACGCCCACCGCTAGGCCACGCCCCCTTCCCGCCCTACATAAGCGCTGAGCCTCGAGCGCTCTGTTGGGTTGTCTCCTGAGGCGAAAAGCCGGGAGTAGACGCTGCTGTTTACATTTGGAAAGACTTGCTTTTAAAAACTGCTTTTATTCTGTTATTGTTGCACTCTGGCACTTTAGGGCATCACGGAGCGGATTTAGCGCTCACGTGACCCCTCACACCGGCGTTCTTCGCCGCTGGCCACGCCCACCGCTAGGCCACGCCCCCTTCCCGCCCTACATAAGCGCTGAGCCTCGAGCGCTCTGTTGGGTTGTCTCCTGAGGCGAAAAGCCGGGAGTAGACGCTGCTGTTTACATTTGGAAAGACTTGCTTTTAAAAACTGCTTTTATTCTGTTATTGTTGCACTCTGGCACTTTAGGGCATCACGGAGCGGATTTAGCGCTCACGTGACCCCTCACACCGGCGTTCTTCGCCGCTGGCCACGCCCACCGCTAGGCCACGCCCCCTTCCCGCCCTACATAAACGCTGAGCCTCGAGCGCTCTGTTGGGTTGTCTCCTGAGGCGAAAAGCCGGGAGTAGACGCTGCTGTTTACATTTGGAAAGACTTGCTTTTAAAAACTGCTTTTATTCTGTTATTGTTGCACTCTGGCACTTTAGGGCATCACGGAGCGGATTTAGCGCTCACGTGACCCCTCACACCGGCGTTCTTCGCCGCTGGCCACGCCCACCGCTAGGCCACGCCCCCTTCCCGCCCTACATAAGCGCTGAGCCTCGAGCGCTCTGTTGGGTTGTCTCCTGAGGCGAAAAGCCGGGAGTAGACGCTGCTGTTTACATTTGGAAAGACTTGCTTTTAAAAACTGCTTTTATTCTGTTATTGTTGCACTCTGGCACTTTAGGGCATCACGGAGCGGATTTAGCGCTCACGTGACCCCTCACACCGGCGTTCTTCGCCGCTGGCCACGCCCACCGCTAGGCCACGCCCCCTTCCCGCCCTACATAAGCGCTGAGCCTCGAGCGCTCTGTTGGGTTGTCTCCTGAGGCGAAAAGCCGGGAGTAGACGCTGCTGTTTACATTTGGAAAGACTTGCTTTTAAAAACTGCTTTTATTCTGTTATTGTTGCACTCTGGCACTTTAGGGCATCACGGAGCGGATTTAGCGCTCACGTGACCCCTCACACCGGCGTTCTTCGCCGCTGGCCACGCCCACCGCTAGGCCACGCCCCCTTCCCGCCCTTGAGGCCGCCTACATAAATGTGCATTTACAGAACGCGCAGCGGACGAGCGCAGCGGGAGCGCCGTCTGCGCGCCGAAGTCGCGCATAAGTCAAGCCCGTCTGCGCCCGTCCGCGACCGGACGGGGCCAGGGGCACGACACTATGCCAAAAATCTGTCCTATTCCTCTAAGGACCTCATCGCCCTCCAGGGCCTCTGGCCACTCCCGGAGCCCGTCCGTAGACTCGTCTCCTCACTGGGCATTGCTCCCACCCTCCCCACTCCCCCTCTCTCCCCGCCACGTGTTCCCCTGTCACCCTGCTCCCCCCTCCCCGACCCCCACCCCACGACTCCACCACTCTCTGTTATCCTACTCAACACCAGGTCAGCGGTCAAGCACCACCATGAACTCTTCGTCCTACTCGACTCAGAGAAACCGGACTTACTGTTCCTGACCGAAACCTGGTACTGTGACACCTCCCTTCCTGTTCTCTTGGCTACCCTACCTCCCTCCTACGTGGCCCTACGCGCCGATCGTCCGGCGGGAAGGGCTGGCGGTGGGGTCGCCTTAATCGCCAAGTCTGATTTGCATTTTCAATCACTTCCTTTCCCCTCCATGCTCCCGGCTGACTTTTTGGTAGTCCGCTCCCTTCTATCCTCCCCTCCCATCACTTGCCTACTCACGTACCGTCCCCCCAAGCCCTCACCTTCATTCCTACCAGCTTTTCAAGACCTACTGGCCAATCTGGTGGTCAATTATGCCTCGGTTCTGGTGCTGGGGGATTTCAACTACTGGCCCTCAGACCCATACGAGTGCCCAGCCTCTAAAGAATTTACAGAATCCTTATTATCCCTCAACTTTGTGCCACATATAACTGTCCCCACTCATTCTCACGGGCACACACTCGACCAGGTCTGGTCTCTCAACCTTCCAGTGGCCTCGTTGGCGGTCTCTCTATGCCCTTGGTCCGACCATGCCCTCATCTCTTTCTCCATTCCCCATAACCCACTATCCAAAACCCCGCACGCTAAAAACACCTGGGCGCGGAACTGGAACAGGCTGGATCTCCCCTCCCTGACCTCCCTGCTCCGCAACTCCATCCCCACCCTTGCCGGCCTACCATCGGCTTCTCAAGCCAAGGCCATTAACACCTGGCTGGCGGGAGGTTGCGACTCAGTGGCTCCCCTACGCCGCATTTCCATCCGTCGTCTCAAGGACTCCAATAGATGGTTTAACGACCACCTAAAAGATCTTAAACTGAGCGCCCGACGGTCGGAGAGGCAGTGGAGGAAAGATTACAGCCCCTCATCAAAAACCCTCTTCCTCTTGTCACTGGCTGAATATAAATCAGCAATCTTGGTCGCAAAAACCAATTACTTCTCTACCAAAATCACGTCTGCTGACAACAAACCCAGGGTAATCTTTGGCATTGTGAATGACCTGGCATTCTCAGATCGTACCTCGCCCCAGGTCCCTCCTTCCCAGCTTCTTTGTGACCAACTTAATAAGTACTTCCTGGACAAAATTACAACTATCAAGACTAATATCCCACTTCCCTCGCCTGCTTTTGTCGATCCCTCCCCTCCTACCGTCCAAAGTCCTCTCACTTTCATCCCTCCTCTCACTCAGGAATCGTTTCTGGCGATACTTCCCAAAGTGAAGTCGGGGTCCCCGGCGGACGTCTGCCCCGCACGCATTTTGCAGCAAATTTACTCTAGCTGCCCGGATCCCCCTATTGCTTTCCTTAACAGTTCCTTGGCACAGGGTGTTGTGACCCCTGCACTAAAAGCGGCCACCATAGTGCCCCTTCTGAAGAAACCTGGCGCGGACCCCTCCATCTCGGCCAACTTTCGCCCCATCTCCCTGTTGCCCTTTCTGGGCAAGGTGATGGAACGCCATGTCATCGCGGTACTGAGCGCTCACGTCGAGGCGAATGGGGGGTTGGCCTCCCGCCAGGCAGGATTCCGCCCTAGGCACTCGACCGAATCGGTCGTAGTCTCAGTCCTAGACAACCTCAGGAAGGGTATGGATGACAACCATCACCAGGCACTGGTCCTCCTTGATCTCTCCGCCGCCTTTGACACGGTGGACCATACCATCTTACTTTCCCGTGTCAAGGCGGCCGGCATCGGGGGATCAGCTCTGATCTGGCTCTCCTCCTTTCTGAGGGACCGCACCCAGGCGGTTCGACTAGGCGATTTCACTTCCACCCCTCTCCCTGTCACCTGCGGGGTCCCCCAGGGCTCTTCTCTCTCTCCTTTACTTTTCAATCTTTATATCTTCCCTCTTATCTTTGCACTCCAGCAGCTGGAGGTCACCGTCTACAATTACGCGGATGACCTCCAGCTCATCTTTGATCTATCCCCTTCTTCTCTCTCGGTCTCTAATTTCCAGTCAACTATGACATTTATCTGGGACTGGATGAACCACAACCATCTTAAACTGAACCCGGACAAAACCGAGCTGGTTCTCACTGGTGGTTCATCCAGCCCCTGGAACTCTCTTTTCTGGCCCCCCGCTCTTGGCCCGGCACCATCCCCCTCTACCACTGTCAAAACACTGGGTGTCAAAATCAATAATCAGCTCACTCTTCACTCTCAAATCAGCTCTGTGGTTTCCTCCTGTTTCCTTACTCTCCGAACTATCCGCTCTGTCTCCCGTTTCTTCTCCCCCCAGGCACTAAAGATCATCATAGCCGCCCTGGTAATTTCGCGATTGGACTACGCCAACGCCCTTTATCATGGCATTCCAGCGTACAGCCTGCGCAGACTCCAAACCATCCAGAACCAGGCGGCTCGGTTGGTATACGGTCTTCCACGCTACCACCACTCCACTCCCCTTCTAAAGGAGCTCCATTGGCTCCCCGTGAAACAACGCTCCCTCTTTAAGATCGGATGCATGGTCTTTCAGGCCCGTCAGGGCACTGCCCCCGCCTTCATCTCCTCACTAGTCAAACCTTATGTCCCCGCAAGAGATCTCCGGTCTTCCTCCAAGTCTCTTCTCCAGATCCCCCGCTTCTCACGCAAAAAGTGGGGCGGGTCTAACTTCTCATTTCTGGCCCCCACTTTCTGGAACTCACTTCCAGACCATCTCCGCTCCGCATCCCACTACCTCTCCTTCCGTAGAGATCTGAAAACCTTCCTCTTCTGCCAGGCTTTCCCCGCCTAAACTTATCTCATTCTTTTCCTGGTCTTTCTCCCTCAGTTACTCAACCCCCAGCGCCAAGAAACCGCAAGGTGTACGCCGCGCTCTACAAATGTTTTAAATTAGAAATTAGAATTAGTAGCTAGTCGAATGCTTGAACCAACTAAGTCTTAATTTCTGTCATCTTTTCTCCTACTCACGTCTCTCCCTTGTCCCTGTCGTGTATTAGTGCCTTAGCTCGGCAATGAATACACAGGAGCCAGGTACCGGTTTATATCTCTTTATTTCTATGTGTGCTCAGGGTGCCCCTTTGCGTCCGTCCTCTTCGTCGTCCCGATGTTAAGTGTCCTCTTCCTGTCTGCCCACAGGAAGTCATGTCCAGTGACCTGGACGCTGCCCCATGGCCCACAGGGTCCTAGTGCCCTGGGATGGTGGTCAAGTCACCACATCTCCCCCTTTGTTGCAAACGGAATGTCTTTGTCCCATGTGCAAGTCCTTGGCCCAGGGAGAGAGAGAGAGAGAGAGAGAGAGAGAGAGAGAGAGAGAAAAGAAGTCTCTACATTTCTTCCAGTAGTCTTCTTGTCTTCTTGCACTCCCTTTTTGGTCTTTGTTCTCTGCTCTGTTCTTGTCCTCCGTTTTCCTCTTTTGTTAGTACTGTCTCCCTTTTTGGTCTTTGTTCTTGTTCCCGGTCTTCAGTTGTTATTTCACTTTCTTCTTCCTCCACTTTCAATTCCTTGAAGTGGGAGCTGTTCCTTGTTATTTTCCTGTTGTCTGAAGCTGCAGTCACCATTGACCCCTTCACATCAGTCACAACCAGCGGGTCTCTTGAGAATGGACTGTCCGACTTCCTTTGTTGTTTCTGTCGCACTACCACCAGATCCCCTTCAGCCAGCTGGTGTTCTGTTGCATTTCTCCTTTTGTCGGCATATTCTTTCATTTTTTGTTTTGCTTTGTGATCTCTGGCCGCAATGTCACTTCTGGTCGTGTTTTCCGTTACCTCTATCTGAGGTAACCTTGTTCTGCTCGATCTCCCCAGCACCAGCTCTGCTGGGCACTTGCCGGTGGAGCTGTGAGGGGTGTTCCTGTAGTCTCTGAGTACTTGACAGAGCGCTTGTCCAATAGATATTTGCGTCAACTTCGCCCGCATGATGGCTTTCTTTATTGTCCCCATGAATCGTTCTGCCATTCCATTGGCCTGTGGCCACAGGGGAGTTATTTTCTGATGTTTTATCCCCAGGTATTCCAGGAATCTGCGGAATTCCTCTCCCGAGAATGGAGGACCGTTGTCCGTTTTCAGTGTTTGTGGGGAGCCCCAGGCGGCAAATATGTCATCTAGCACTGGTAGCGTAGCAGTTGCCGACGTCGACGATACTTCTCTTACTATTGGAAACCTCGAGAATTCGTCAATGACCACTAGTAGGTATTTTCCATTCTCCAGTGGCCCATAGAAGTCTGTTGCCAGCTCTGTCCATACTGCAGGTGGCAGTTCCGACATCTTCAGTGGTGTCTGTTTGGCGGGAGGTCCTGTTACTTGACAGGTGTGGCAGTGCGATATCTCTTCCTCTACCATGTTGTCCAAACCCGGGAACCAGACTTTTTCTCTCAGCATCTTCTTTGTCGCCACAATGCCTCGATGCGACTCATGTGCTAGTTCAACTGTTCTCTTTCTGAGCCGACGTGGTATTACAATTCTGGAGCCCCTCATTAATATTCCTTTCTCTGTTTCCGACAGCTCTTCGCTTATCTTTTTGAAAGCCAGCAGTTCCTCTTTATTGACTCCTTCCTCTGTGATGGTGTTGCTGTTGATGTGTCTCCACCTCTGCTGCCGTACCACCACTCCAACGGCTTTCAGTGTCGGGTCTCCTTTTGTTTCTCGCTCTAGTTCTTCATTTGTTATGGATGCCGGAGTGCTCTGTCTCACGATGAAGTTCAGATATTCCTCTGCCATCGTGGTGCCCCCTTTTTGATAGGGAAGCGGATGCCGTGACATGTAGTCCGCTGGATTTTGATCCTTCCCTGGTTTATGGACAATCGTGAAGTTGTAGTCCATCAACCTTATTCCCCATCTTTCAATTCTTGGTGGTATCTTTGCCTTTGGGTTTCCATAGATTGTCACTAGCGCTTGATGATCTGTTACGATCGTGAACGGTTTTCCATATATGAACATGTGATAGTGCTCACATGCCCATACAACCGCCAAGCTCTCCTTTTCTGGTTGAGAGTATGCCCTTTCGATGTCTGACAAGCTCTTGCTTCCATACGCCACTATCTGTCGCGGCGAGTCTTTTCCTGGCTTGTGTTGGGCTAGTATCGCACCAAGGCCTACCGGGCTGGCATCCACTGTCAGTTCGGTGCAAAGTCTCGGGTCAAAGTAGGCTAGGTGGTCCACTGCCGTTACTGATGCCCTTATTTCTTCGAACGCCCTTTGACACTCTGTTGTCCAGTCAAAAGCTTGGCCCTGCTTCGTCAGTTCTCTCAACGGCGTACTCACTGTCGCAAAGTCCTTTATGTATCTCGCGCAGTAGCTGGCGAGACCGAGGAATGAGCGCACGTCAGCGACATCTTTTGGTTCTTTTGCCTTTTCAAGGGTGTCTATTTTGCCCCGATCTGGTCTCATTCCTTTCTTTGAGAAGACGTGTCCGAAGAATACTAGTTCTTCCCTGCCTAGCTCGCATTTTTTTTTGTTTACGGTCAGGCCCACCTCTACTAGCTGTGAGCACACCTCTCTCAACGCCTTATCATGTTCGTCATCACATCTGCCAAACACCAGGATATCATCACTATAGTTCAGACTGTTTTTGATCGGTCTTATTATTTGCCTTATGGTTTCCTGGAAGATCTCTGCTGCTGACAATATTCCGAAGCTTAGCCTCTTGTAGCGAAATAATCCGAGGTGCGTGGAGAAGGTTGTGATGTATCTGGACTGTTGGTCCAGCTCCAGCTGGTGGTACCCTTTGCATAGGTCGAGCTTGGAGAATTTCCTCATTCCGGTCAGGCGACTTATCATGTCATCTAGGTGCGGCCCTGGGTGTCGTTCTCGTTCTATGGCTGTGTTGGGTATTCTCATGTCCACACATATTCTTATCTGCGCAGCGTCCTTTTTAGGCACCGCCACTATTGGGGATACCCATGGCGTTGGCCCCTCTGCTGGCTCGATGATGTCCTGTTCCAGTAGTGCCTTTATTTCGTCCTCTACCTGAGGTTGTAGATGAATGGGCACCCTTCTATGATGCTGGGCCATAGGCCTGACCGATTCATTTATGTGTAGAGTTATTTGTCTTCCCTTTAGCTTTCCAAGTCCTTTCGTTAGTGACGGGTACTCTTGTAGGATGTTTTCTCTGTCTGACATGTGGTACATCATTTTTAGTAGGCCCATTATCTTGGCCGTTACGTTGCTCAGTAGGCATGGTGCAGGAATGTCTCCTCGTAGCACGTGTATGTCTTCCGTGACAGTCTTGCCCTTGTGCGTCATGGTGTCCGTGAATTTTCCCATGTTTGTTACTGGATTCTGTGCACCCCATGTGAATACTTTGACGTTTGACGGTCTAAGTGGAGGTTTCTTCTTCATCTTATCATATTCTGTGGCACACATGATGTTACATGTGGCCCCACTATCTAGCACAAATTCTGTTTGATGGGGCCCTACGTCGATGGTCACCCAATCCGTCTTTTTTATAGACCTCCTATCCACTAATCGGATGTGCTCCTCCTCCTGCCCTTCCTCTGTGAACATGAGGTAAAGGCGTTCTACCTTTCCCGCCGTTCTTTGGTCCTCATCTTCGTCTTCCGACCCTGCCGACGAGCTCCTTTCGGTCGCTTCCATGTGACGTACATGTTTGTTTGTTGTCACTCTTTGTTTTCCTCTTTCATTTCTGAAATGTGCCCCTTGACACATGGTGGCAAAATGGCCGGTTTTGTTGCATTTTCTGCATGTCTGACCAAATGCCGGGCATGCTCCTCGGTGTGGAAAGTCCAAACCGCACCTGTAGCATTGAGAGCCTTCTTTCAAGCCCTCTTTCCTTGCTCCTTGTTCCTTTGATCCTTTCTTCCAGTTGCCCGTCTTGCGGGTGTCTGTCATCCGGTGTAGATGTTCTCCCTTTCGGTCCATCTGCCTGGCTTGCACCATTGCCCTAGCTTCCGCTCTTGCCAAATCTAGAATCTTTTCTACACTCGTCGGTTCTTTAAGTAGTCTTGTGCGAAATTCTGTGTCGCGACAGCCTTCTATCAATCTTAGGCGAAGGGCCTGTTCATTGTCAAAGTTCTCAAATTCGCAATGAGCCACTAGTTTTCTCAGCCTTGTTGCGAAATCATCCATTGACTCGTCCTGCTGTTGAAACGCCATGTTGAAATTGTATCTCTCAAAATCGACGTTCCTTTGGGGATCGAACTTTGTCGTCAAGCATTTGATCAGCTTGTCATAAGTTTTTATTTCGCTCGGGGGCAGTGTGATGAGGAGGTCCTCCACTTCATCCCCCGCAAGGTTCAGGAATAGTCCCAGTTTCTTTCCGTCTACCACATCATTCGCCTCCACATAGCGCTCGAACTTCACAATCCACTTCTCCCATCGAATTCCCACTTGTGGTTCTGACACACTGAACGGTAGTGGTGTGCGATACTGCGCACTGTGCTTTGTTTCTGGCATTTTCTCTTTCTTTGGCCCTTTTGTTGCCTTTGTACTGTTATTCCTTTATTTATTTTTTATTTATTTTTTTGTTTTGCCTTTCACCTGGCAGCCTTTGACTTCCTCTTGTAATTTCTCTTTGTCTATTGTATTTTATTTTATTTTTCTTATTCTGTAGTCCTTATGTCTCTTTTCCTTTCTTCTTTGGCTACTTTGTCACTCAATTCGGAGCTTTTTCTACTCCTTTTCCTCTTTTCCGGCGTTTTGCCTGTTTCCAAAATGGCCGCCCGTTATTCTGACCTTCCTATTGGCCCGGGCGCCTGACTTCAAGATGGCCGCCAAGTCTCGCGATCTTTCGCGCTCACTGCAACGTTGCCTGGCTTCAAAATGGCCGCGCAGCTGTGCAGCTTTTCTATTGGCCCAGACCGCCTGACCCCAAGATGGCCGCCGAGACTCTCGCGAGAGCTCGCGCCTATTTTCTTTTCTTCGCGCTCTTTCCTGCAGCGCTTACCCGATCAGGCGGGGGCCTCAGCCGGCAATCTTTCCCGCAGTCCTTTTTCAGTCGGGGTGGGCTCCCGCTTCAACGATGAGTTCCTCTTCCCCAGACAGCGATGCAGGGTGGGCTCCTGTGTTCCAGTTCACCTTTGTCGTGCGAGGGACACACACGCGTGGATCTTCAAACCGCCTCGTCGCCAGTTGTCGTGTATTAGTGCCTTAGCTCGGCAATGAATACACAGGAGCCAGGTACCGGTTTATATCTCTTTATTTCTATGTGTGCTCAGGGTGCCCCTTTGCGTCCGTCCTCTTCGTCGTCCCGATGTTAAGTGTCCTCTTCCTGTCTGCCCACAGGAAGTCGTGTCCAGTGACCTGGACGCTGCCCCGTGGCCCACAGGGTCCTAGTGCCCTGGGATGGTGGTCAAGTCACCACAGTCCCTTCCGTCTTTATGGAAAACAAGGCAGCGCTGGGAGGGGGGCTGGGCACGAAGGAAGGAGAAATGTGAGTCACGGCGGCCGTGAAGTGTGAAGCAGATCCCTTTGAAGCTCTCGGAGGCAGGAGCAAATGGTAAGGGGAGGAGAAATGCTGCTGGGGTGAATGCCTGAGGCCAAATCCGGATCGTAAAAGTCAGCTTTATGCTTGTATGTTGGCACCATGTGAAACTGCCAGAAATAAAATGTGGATTCTGACAGCCACCCACACTCTAATCCAACCTTCCAAGCATTAAGGAAAAGCATTAACCTTTGACGTCAGAGATCCAGTGGCTGAACTGCACAGTGTCAAACCAGAACATCTAAGAGCAACCTCTGCGGTGACGCAAAAAGTGAAAGAGCAATTGAAGAGAAGGCTGGAGAAAGAGTTTGAGATGAAGAGAGTAAATGGGAAAAAAGTGTGGGAAAGAAATGGAGAGATGAAAGGGGTACGGAGTGTGAGAAAACAGAAAACGGGGGAAGAAAAGAAGGAAGAAAGTGCGTGAGGGGAGAGGAAGATAAGGATGAAGAGAGAGGAGAGAAATGAAAGAGTGGAGCGGCAGAGAGAGCGAAAAAAGGAGAAGCGATCACTAGTGCAGGGCCTAGGCCGAGGGGGCTGTGGGCTCTCCACGTCCCAATAATGGCTGCACTTTACTGCCCATCTCGTGGTGTGGGGTCCATGGTCCTCGCTTGCATGAAGGCGGCATCCCACTGGGAGGGAATGAAGGCGCGTGGAGAGGAGGCGGCACAGTTAGTGGTCTCAGTTCCATGTTTGTATCCAGGCGAGGCCATGAAGCTTGAGGTGAGCGAGCCACTGGAAGCTCGAGCCAGGCTCGCGCAGAGGCATGGCGCTGGCTCGGCTCGAAGTTCTCTCAGAACCTCAAGCCTAAACCGAGCTGAGCTTTCACAGAAGGCCAAGTGGTTTAATGGCAATACATGCCGACCTTGATCCGTGAACAGGAAAGGTTTCAATTATCTGCCTCCTGTGGACCTCGGTAAATGTCCCTTTGGAATTTAAAAAACTTGTAATGTCGTCTGAGCCTGTTGTGAGGCGCTTGTATGTTGGCACCATGTGAAACTGCCAGAAATAAAATGTGGATTCTGCCAGCCACCCACACTCTAATCCAACCTTCCAAGCATTAAGGAAAAGCATTAACCTTTGACGTCAGAGATCCAGTGGCACGGGTTGTAAGAGTCAAACAGACCCCCCTGCCTCGGCTCTGCCTCGTGATTGTTGGAGCTTGTCATCGTCATCACAGTGGGTAGCCAACCGTGCGAATGCCCAGCACACTCTGTGATTGTTGAGCATTTTTGAGAGAAATCTGCCCTGACCCTGGGGATATGAAATGTTTTTGGGCAGCCTGTTGGGTACTGTTGAAGAGTAGGTAGGGTAGGTGTTTTTGTTCACATTCTTATACCCGCACCATACACACGTGCTGTGATTAAAATCTGTGACGTGTGCGTTATTTTGATATAGGTATCAGTGGGAGTAGAGACTAGGGAGGCCTTAGTTGGTGGGGGCAGTGGGAGCATGAACATTTGTGTGAGAGAGAATGGAAGGGCAGTTCTATAGATTATGCGTGGGTACAACTTGGTAATGCGCCCTATTGCCTCTTCAGCTGCGTCACCCTCAGAGGCAGGAGACGGTAAATGGGAAGAGATTTAATTGCACCCCGAACCACCGCAGTTTCTTGTAACCCGGCCAGACGAGGCCATTAAGAGAATGTTCTTTCTTTAAAAGGTGGTCATTGTTGGTGAAGGAGCATTTTTAGGTGGCAGCAATTTTTTTTTTCAAGGGGGGCGGGGCGGCACATAACAGTGGGATACGAACAACAATAATTACGCGCATTCAGGAAAGCAGAGTTTTGCGCATGAAAAATACAGTGAGAGAAAGCCCCGTATGCTCAAACCGATCATAATAAGCACATAATAGAAGGGCAAAGCCCTGTGATTTGAGTAAACTTCGTAAGCTATAATACGCAGGGGAGGCGGCGCGCAGTAGTGCAATAGATTTAAAGGGACAGTAGGAGAGCCGGCTGGAAGGGGGGAAATACACCTTTAAAGATAGTAACAGGAGGGCAGCGCCGTCGTCCTAACAGAGCTTTCTTTGAAGGACTGTGGTTGCAGACCGTACAGCAGTGAGAAAATGCCTATTTCACCCCGAATAGGCAGAGTGTCCGCAACACGAACGTTGAGAACATGCAGCAAGCTCTCGGTGAAGTCACTGAAAGTCAAGAGAGGGAGGGGCTGCCTTGAAGGGACAGGGGCACGAAGTGTGAAGTCACTGAAAGTCAAGAGAGGGAGGGGGTGGGCTGCCTGCTGGGAGAAGCTGGGCTGGGCTGCCTTTGATGCGAGTCACGGCCTGCAGCGCTGGTTGGGCAGCAAATGGCTGAGGCTTTGAAGGCTCGTGCATGAGAGCAAGTCACATGATTGGGATTCACATAAACTGTTGCAAATCCTCCTTGAGAACCAATCAGCTGCCTGAAGAGAGCCT
Organism: Lissotriton helveticus; assembly: GCF_964261635.1. Lineage (NCBI taxonomy): Eukaryota > Metazoa > Chordata > Amphibia > Caudata > Salamandridae > Lissotriton > Lissotriton helveticus. The sequence continues at coordinate 1,913,666,751 of NC_136065.1, read as the reverse complement.
TTGGGGAAAGAACTGGATCAGCGACATAAGGACTCACCCCTGTTTTCTATTTCTGCGAAATAGAAAAGGGGCGAGCCCTAAAAACCAATAAATATATATATATTTTTTTAAGTGTTTTAGAGTGTAGAGATGGGTAGTGATAAGGGGAACAAAGGGGTGTAGAGTTCAGAGATGGGTGTGTAATCAGGAGTTTGTAGAGTTCAGGAATGGGTGTTTATTTGGTTAGTAAGAAGTTTTTAGGATTCAGGGATGGGAATGGGTAGAACTCGGTAGAGATTTTTAGGGCTATGGGATGGGTGATTCTTAAGGATATTAAGAAGTTTTTAGGGTTCAGAGGTGATTGTGTAAGGACTAGTATGGAGTTTATCTGAAAGAGACCGTTAGTTATAAATTCCTTACCTTAGAATCACCCCCAGGCATCAGACTGTATTCGTAGAATTTTTTCTGTAGCAGTACCCCCGTGTGTCGGTAGGTAGCGTTGGGCGACTTCATGTCCGTCGTTGGCATCGTGGTCGCTGGGTATGATGTCGCAATGTCTATTTAGACGCCACCACAGTGCTGTGCGCTGACGTCAGTTCTTTCTTTTTCCGCACTGACAGGCCAGATCCGGAGAGAGCTTGCCCCTTAGGCGTTTTTTGATAAAGCTTTTTTTGACTTTTGTCAGCTTCTTTTTTTTGTTTTCCGACTTCTGATTGCACAAGGGATGTCCAATCGTCGGACAGGATTCTAGCCTTGTGACTACTATCACAAATTGATGTCCATCACGGATCCGCACCTCGTATGCCTCTGGTGTTTGACGCGCAATCACGACCTGAAGTCATGCTCCGACTGCCAGGCCATGACTCTCTCTTTGCGGGAGAGGTCCTGAAAGCTCCTGGAGGCCCGGAAGTCTGCTCAGTGTTGTTCGAGGTCCGGGTCAAGAGGAAAGTCTCTGGACCAGTTGCGGAGCCACCACCACTCGTCATTAAAGCCTTCGCACTCATTGGGTAAGAAGATGGCGAAGAAGCATCGTCACTTTTCACCTTCTCCCCGTCTGTCGACTCTCCAACTCTGTCTTCGGGAGCCTGCTTCTGGGACGGCTCCACTCTACCCTCCCTTCCCAGAGCACCCCCAGCCTAGCTTTGAGCTTTTTACAAAGCGCTTCATTGCATCTTTGGGCAGCCCGACTCTGCTGGCGTGTCTCTGGCCCCGCGGACTCGGCTGGGGGTCCTGGGCCTTCGAAGCCGGCGGCTCTTGCCCCAGCCCCGGCACCAGAGGGCCCTTGAGGATCCAGGCCTGGATCCATTTCAGTGCTGGTCGGCCTCACAGTACCTTCCCTGGTGCTTATTCTAGTGACGATGCCCCTGACGTTGGTTGTGCCAACCGGCATCAACCCCAGCCTCACCCCAGACTTGGACACTGCGTAGGAGCAACGTCGCTCGATGTCGGTACCGGTGCCGAAGGGTACTTTTGTACCTCTGTTCATCCCTGGCAATCCCTACCACCCTGAGTGGCAGCCAGAGGAGGGTGAGGAGGACTTGGAGGGGTCTGTGGACCCTTTAGCTGACCAGCTCGACGAACCGGACTGGCAAGAGAAACTGGGTGGTGCCAGTGGTACGGTCATCTAACAGTAACATGTCAATTAGACGTTGAGTGTTGGCACTTCTCCCTGTTTTCAGCTTTCCTGCGGCACACAGGGATTTCAGTTCTTGGAATGAAAGCTCACTGTATCTAGAAGGCAGAGAGCCACTGGCATCTCCTTTAGTAGACATACTAAGTGTGGTGTGGTGTGTGCACCTACCTAACCAAGTGGGAAACTAAACTCTCTTAGGTTGGAGAAAGAGTGTGCTAAACCCTTGACTTACCCAACCCCAAGTTCAGTAGAACTTACTTATCAAAGTTAGTATTATATATACCTAGTACTTAGTGGTTTTCAGTTAATTAATACAAAGATTTATCTGGTAAAACAATGCAGGCTTGAATTGCAACCGCTGCACACCAATGTGAGAAGTTGGCCTGGTATATGATGTCCACTAATTAAAGTGGGCACGTTGCACCAGTCAAACCAAACCTTATGGTGATTTAAGAGTTCAAAGATAACCATAGAAAGCTATCCTATGGTTGCTGTGGAGAGCAGCCTTCAGGCTTAGTCTTGAAGGAATGTTAAGCAGCTTGTTTTACCAGAATACAACCATATAGTATTGGTTAAATGAAAAGAGAACCACACAGTAGTTATAAAAATATGCATTTATTATTATAACACACTTTAAATACTTCACAGTATCTGCTACATGCAGATAAACACAAATCACACAATACTGTAGCACAGAAACAATCGTAAGTAGCACTAATATACAGTGGGCTCCAGGGGGAGACCAGACCATATACTAAAATAGTGGGATAAGTACCACGACTCTAGTAAAGACAGTGTCTAGAGGTTGTAGAAACGTTGGAACCCCAAGGAACCACCCAAGGTGAGTAAGGAGGGACCCCATGGAAGACAGGTGCAGTATGAGAACACAACCACATGCTATGTACAATTCAATGGGAGAGTCGCAGTTGCAGTTTTAGTAATTACGGACCCTTCTCAGTGGATTACAAAGAAACCTTATAGACCATAGAAGGCTGGAGAGCCACCCCACTTGTGGATACCGAACTACCAGAGTTACCTTTCCCAGGGAAGCCGGGTGCATAGGGCTGAAGTGGCATCGGAAACCGTTGTTGATCTCAATGGTAGTCTTCGAAGAAATGCCACTGCTGGAAAGAAGAATCGTGTCCGGTGTAACCCACAGGTGGATTCTTGATGGAAGGAACCTGAAAGCAAAGGGGACAGAGGCTGAGTCACTAAGGAGTGACCCGGGGCTCGGTAGACAAAGGCCCACTGATGTCAGGTGCTTCAAGTGTGAAGAGGGGGACTTTGACTCTGCAGCTACGGGGACCAGGAGACACCAAGGACAACCAGGAGCCGGATACGAGCTGTCCCATTAAGGATGTCGAGCGCTGAGGGATTGGTGTCCGGCGGGAGTACCAACAAACCTTGGCAGCGGCAACCCATGAAGAAGGTTACGGTCTGGCTCAGCAAGGTCCAGGAGACTCACCAGAGCACGGGGAGTAAGAACAGCCCTGGAACAACATGGGGAGCCCAAGATAAGCATTGTTGTACCTCACATGGACCCACAGGCCAGAGGCACAGGAGTCACAAGGGGACCTCTAGCAGGTTCACAAACTAACAGCTTGCAGGACACAGTGTGCAAAGAGGCCAAAGTGCTTTGTATGAAATTTGTACAGAGGTTGGGGCTATTGGCATCCCAATGCACTTGTTTAGGAAATGCCAACAAGCATATGCACTTGCAAAAGTATGCGATGCACAGTGTTTCAGGTTATGCAGTCCGCACGAGGGATACTGGCCTCAGTCTTGGTGACAGTGCAGGTCAACCTCCAAGAACATAGGAACCCGCTTCCTGGGTCGCTAAAGCCTTTGGAGTCCACAAGAGCTTAGGAACAACAGACTGGTCAGTTGGGATACAGTGCCTATGAATGCAGGGGAGGGACTCCTTCACTACAAAGGGAGATAACCTAATTTGTCATTGATGCTCCATAGGTCCTGCACATAGCCTGTATGGTGCACAGGCACAGACAAGGCTTTGGACGGTGAGGAAGACAAAGTCGGGTGCACTCGAAGTCCAGCACGTCCAGACAGTCGAAGATCAGTGGTTTCTTGTTCAGAATCTTGTCCTCGTTGAATCTAGGGTCCTTCAGCCAGGTAAACCCTTTTTAACCCAGGGGAGAGGGGGTTGGACTAGGGTCCTGATTAGCAGGATCCCAGTCAAACCAGTCAGAAACAGTGTCACATCAAGCAAAAAGTGGGGGTAACCATAAGAAGCAGATCCTACTTTCCTACATGTCCTTTTCGTCTTCTTACTTTGAAGACCGCTTTTCTGCTTGCCATCACGTCTGCTCGCAGGGTGAGTGAGCTTCAGGTTCTGTCCTCCAAGCCTCCCTTTCTTGCTGTTCATCTGGACGAAGTGGTCCTTCGCACTAGGCACTTTTTTCCGCCCAAAGTGGTTACTTCTTTCCACATGGGTCAGACCATCACGTTGCCCACCTTCTTCCTGCCTCCGCTCCCTTCCAAAGAGGAGAAGAGACTCCACTGTCTAGACCCAAAATGTGCGCTGTCCTTCCACCTTGACTGCACTAAAGATTTCTGGGTGGACGATCAACTCTTCATGGGTTATGTGGGTGCCACGAAAGGTCGGGCTGTGCACGAACGTACCATCTCTCGATGGGTTGTCCCATGCATCAAAATCTGCTATTTTTTGGTGAAGAAGGAACCTCCAGTGGGACTGTACGCCCACTCTACCAGGGCGACCAAATCCACTACTGCTTTGGACATGGAGTTCCGCTGATTGACATCTGCCAGGCAGCTACGTGGGCATCCCTGCACATGTTCACAAAACATTAATAATAATAATAATAATAATAGTAAAATTTATAAAGCGCATGGTTACGCCATCTCGGCGTGTCCCCGCGCTAGGTGAGAGGGAGTAGACAGAAGCGACAGCAGGAACTGCCATTGCGCTAAGCAGAGAACAGGTGGGTTTTTAACAGCTTTCTGAACTTAGTTTCAGAGCTTTCTAGCCTCAGGGGGATCGGCAGTCTATTCCAGTTCTGAGCAGCTAGAAACCGGAAGGAACGACCACCCAGTTTGGCCTTCTTTATCTTGGGGATTACCAGCTGTTTCATTCCGCTGGATCTAAGAGATCTACTAGGAACATACTTGGTAACTAGGTCTCTTAGGTATACCGGACCCTCGCCATAGACAATACGGTGGCATATGACAAACATTTTGAACAGTACTCTTTGCTTAACTGGGAGCCAATGCAATGAGTCCAGTGCCTTTTTTGAAGCCGCTCTCCTGGGCTGCATGAGAGCCAACCGAGCGGCGGCATTCTGTAGAACCTGTGATCTCCCAAGGCCCTTTGCAGTGGCTCCCAGGTTGAGTATGTTCCCATAGTCAAGGAGAGACGTAATTAGTGCGTGTATCAACGTCTTCCTAGCCCCTAATGGGAGAAGATCCAGCGTTTTCCATAGTTTTGTTAATACGCCAAAACATTTCCCCACAACTCGTCGAATATTACCATCATCCCATTTTTTAGACCCCTATCAAGTGGGGTTTAGGCCTCAACATTCGACCGACTCTATTGCCCTGGCAGTTCATGATGTACTCAGAAAGGGAGCCGATCAGAACATCTCACAGGCCTTGGTGCTCCTGGATTTGTCGGCGGCGTTCGATACCGTCGACCACACCATCCTTCTCGATCGGATTGAGAACGCCGGCATCTGGGGCACCCCACTCATGTGGCTGACATCATATCTCCAGGACCGCAATCAAGCAGTCCGTCTTTCTGCTTTCACCTCAAAAAAGAAAAGCCTTGCCTGTGGAGTCCCTCAGGGCTCCTCTCTCTCCCCTTTATTATTTAATTTGTACATCTTCCCCTTAATCTTCGAGCTTCAGAAGAGATCAGTAGTCGTCTTCAATTATGCGGATGACTTACAGCTCATCTTTAACATTGACTCTTCCCCTTCCTCTATTGCTAATGTCCAAACTACGATGACCTTTATCAGTAGCTGGATGAACGTGAATCAGCTCAAGCTCAATCCCGACAAGACCGAGCTGGTCTTGACAGGGCCCCCAGGGAATCCCTGGAATACCAACTTCTGGCCTCGTTCATTGGGCTGCCCTCCCTCTCCCGTCAACTCTGTAAAAAGTCTTGGAGTCACTATCAGTTGTGACCTCTCCATGAAGGCCCAAATTAAATCGTGTTCTCAGTTTGCATCTTCCACTTACGTCGCATTAGGAAAATCAGTAGATTTCTTTCTCGAGACGCCCTTGTTCAAGTCATTCTAGGCTTAGTTATATTCCGGATTGACTATGCTAATGCACTATATGTTGGAATCCCTGCCTATCAACTGCATCAACTTCAAGCTATCCAGAACCAGGCCGCCAGACTGGTTTTTGGCCAGCCCAGGTCCAGTCACACTACATCCCTACTTAAGAGCCTCCACTGGCTCCCCGTGGCCCAGCGCAGCCTCTTCAAACTTGGTTGTCTGATCCACAAGGCCCTCTCCCTGCAAGGTCCCGCATTTATTGCCTTCCTGATTCACCGTTATGCTCCCTCTCGTGCTCTTCGATCCTCGGGCCCTAACCTACTGTCCACATGAACCTCAGTCGCAGGAAACACGGTGGCTTGTGCTTTTCTTCACAAGCTCCACTCTTTCAGAACTCTCTTCCTCTCACTCTCCGTTTAACCCCCTCCTACTCCCAATTCAGGAAGGCTCTGAAAACTTGCTCTTTTCTCAAGCCTACAGTTAATTGGTCATACCTCTTGCATGCTCCCAGCCTGTCCTTAAAGCGCCAAGAAACCGCTGGTGTACGCGCGCTATATAAATGCTTGCTATCATATCATCATACGAGAGAGTAGGATCAACCCAAATCCCCAGGTTTTTTGCCTCAGTGCAAGGGGTAGGGATAAGACCCAGAGTCGGAGGCCACCATTCCGAGGTCCAGCTAGAGTTGTTGCCTCCCACCACCAGCACCTCCGTCTTGCTGCCGTTCAATTTCACAAACGGTTCTGTCGGGTGCGGAACATGAGTGATTCAGACAGTACTGTTATTGTAGTTGAGGACCCCCCTCTATAGACAACACAGTTCAGAACCTCACAATTAATGACTCGAGGTCTTTTTCATTGCATTTTCATATTTATATGAATTAAAGTCATTTACTTGACATTTCATTTAATACAGACAAAAGACTGTCCGAGTAGATTTTTGTGCAAAATTAGTGACAATAGTGAATAGTGATCAAGTGGTGAAAAATGTACAGTTGAAGTTACAAATCTATACAGTCAAAAAATATATATATATATACAGTTGTTTTTCCAACGGCCATTATTGATGGATGTCTAGAGATTATGAATATTTCTTTAAGTTTTGGAATCCTAGAGGTCAATGGCCGGTTATGGGATACCTGCGGCGCAAAGGGGCTTTTAAATAAGCCCCATAGTGTTTAGGGATTTAATGTGATCTGGGGTTCTTTGGATTTATGTGTGTGTGTCTGTGTCTGTGTGTGATAATGCCTTGCAATGTAATGCATACTTGTAGTTTGCATGGTCCGGGTTTGCGTTGTAATGGTAAATGCCTTGTTGTGTGTACGTGGTATACCCTATGGTGTTGGTGATTGTTGCTGCAGCCTATATTTACAGGTCTGGCTACCAATATGCTCTCTTCTTTTTATGTTTGTAATTACTGTTGCATCAGCCTCATTTAAAGTTTATTAGATCAGGAGACCGACTATAAATTTGCAAAGCTCCCTTCCCTCAAAACCCACAGTGCCTCTGCTTCCATTTATAGGCATGTACAAAATTTGCATAGTTTGCTTTCGCATAGTTACGTGGAGTTTCAGCAAAAGTATGTGTAATTACACACAATGCAATCTGTCATTTCATAACATATTTTAGTTTGAAATGTGTCTTTTGCGTAAATTTTTGCCATGAGGACCCATTTAACAAAAGCACGGTGAACAACTGCAATTCTCGTTCTGTTGTTTGTAAGTGTTCGCAGTAGATTTTTTGCAGCGAATGGTATGTTTCTTGGGGTACATTTTCACAGTTAATGGTGTGTAATTATGCAACGTGGTGGAAGTTTGGGAATTTCACAAATGCGCTAATGATGCCAGCGTAATTTAAATTTCACCCAAGCCTAATCATTTAGAAGTGAGGGAAGAGCAAGTTTTCTGGCAGTGGAGCCTTCGCTGACTCAGCTTCAGAAATGGTGGAACTGCTGACCACCCACCACAGGCCGCCCGTAGCAATGATAATAGTCCCACCAGTTTTGAGGTCGGGCTGTCACCAAGATTTTCCCTTCCTAGACTTGTCATGCAAAGCAAAAATATGGCCCAAATAAGCAGGCCATGCTCGTCAGGGCGCCTGTTTGTTTGTTTTTACTATTCCCAGCTTAGTGTTCGTAAAAAATTAATATCAAGCTAGCCAATACATCATTGCAGTCCATTCAGCTTTACCAAAAGTACAGCCAGCCAACCAACTGATTGCACTTTTCACAAAGAGATTTCCTGCAGGCGGGCAGGCAGGTGTGCTACAATAACATATTCCAATGTCTATTGACTATGGGACTCTGTTCTTAGAGGATCCACTCAAAATCAATAACTCTTTTAAAAGCAGCCCTGCAGTCAGCAACAAGGTTGTTAACAGGCACAGGAAAATGTGATAACAAACCATCAGTCCTTAGAGATATGCACTGACTCCCTATCTCTTTCACCATAAGTTTTTAATTGGCCTGTCTTGCTTATCTTGATGTGGTCCACTTACAGCAATCCGAATATGTCAGATCTTGCATTATGACCCAAAGCTCAAATTTAAAACTAAGAAGCCTTAGCGTTTTTTTAGGTTCAGACTCAAAAATACAGAAAAACTAAATCTGCAACTCAAACCTCCTCAGGACCAACTCCCTCTCTGTCTATGTGCAACATTCAGAAAATCTGAATAGCTTCTGAAAGAGTCTCAAAACCTATTTATTCAACCAATATCTCAAGTAATCTGATCTGCATTCAAGTAATGATTGATGTTTTCTGTTGTTTCCTGGCATTAATCCTAGCTGTAAATCTACCTTCTCCTGACATTTTTAATTCTGTACTTTCTTTGTTCTGTCCTCAACTTGTCACACCTAATGCCATGCCACTTCATATAAAAACAAATTAATTTTATTTCATATACCCACACCTTCTCCCTCAATCAATCAATCAGGATTTATAAAGTGTTGCTAATCACACAATAGGGAATCCAGGAGCTTGCAGGTCCCAGAGACTTATTTGAACAGCCAGTTTTTGAGGGCCATTTGGAATTCTGGAAGGGAGGTGAATGGTCCAGAGGTGCGTGGGGAGTCTGTTCCAGGTTTTAGCTGGAAGTGGGAGAAGGAGCGTCCTCCACTTCTGCTTTGTTGGATGCAGGAAGTATGTGCAAGTGAAAGGGAGGTGGAGCATAGTCTTCTCTATGGTTGGTTGAAGTTTTAGGCAGTGGTTAATGTACGCAGGTCCTTGTTTGTGTAGAGCCTGGTGTGTGTGAGTCACATCTCTTCTGTACGGGGGGCAAGTGTTGTTGCCTGAGGTGAGGTGCGATGTGGGTTCGTAGAGGAAGGCCGAGGATGAGTCTGGCTGCAGCATTCTGTATGGTTTGAAGTCTCTGTAGAAGGTGTGCGGTGATTCTTATTTAGAGGTTGTTTCCGTAGTCCAGTCGGACGGTGATGAGTGGTCTGTGTCGCGGTGCGTCACGTGTGTAGGGGTAGGCACTTAAAGATTTTGCATAGCATGTGCAGGGTGATGAAGCAGGTGGAGAAGATAGTGCTGATCTGTGATTTCATGGTGAGCTTGTTGTCAATGATGATTTTGAGGTTTCTGGTGTGGTCGGAGAGAGTGGGTTCAGGTCTTAGGTCTGATGCCCATCAAAATTAATTCTATGTGTTGCTACTATTGACAAAGATCAGTACTTATGTCTTGTTTGTGTTCATCTGCAGACAGTTGTTCTTCATCCAGTCAGTGACATTTGTCATGCATCTGTAGAAGTTGGTTCTGGTTGTGGTGGGGTAGACGGTCAGTGAGAGGATGAGTTGGGTGTCGTCTGCTTAGGAAATTATGTTGAGAGAGTGGGATCATATGAGCCTAATCCGTACAATAGTGCAATTGCACTCCCTGCTGTAAGGGCATACTACTGGGCGTCCCACTAGGTGGCTATCAATGATTGGTCAATTGCCAATTGGTCACACCTCTACTACTTGTATGATGGCGAAGGTGACCTGACACTACTACCGGTGATACAGGTGGTGTTACAGGCCTTAAGCAAGGCCACTAGATAGATGGGTTGATACAGAACGCTGACCGGGGTGACTACGCTCTGGGAGGGGGCATGGCTGTGTGAATTAGGGAAACTCGGGGGGTTCTGTTCATAGAACTTGCTGGGACTCTCCCGGGTGGTGAACCTCCTGGAGAAAGGTGGTCTGATGCTCTTCTCCTCCCTTCAAAGAGAACATAGTATGAGTTCCACCCAATACCTGAAATACACCCAGTTGTGCCACGCCTGGCAGGTCGAGAGCATGGGAGATATGGACCTACCCGAATACAACCCTCTCAAGGGCCACTGCTTCTTGAGGAGATATCCTCGAAGGCCATCTCTTGTTTATGCACAACTTTCAACAATAGTATGCCAAATTACCTGGTTAGGCTGAGGGCTCACTGGGAGGAGGACCTGGGGGGTAGGGATTTGAAGACGTAGACGGGGAAGCTGACCTGATAACCCCAAGGGAGGTTGCCATCAGATCTTGTCTACGCTTGGTCCAACTCAAAGTGCTTCACTGGGTATATTATGACAGGAACCGTCTGCACCTCATGGAGAATGCCACTTCACCAGACTGTCTGCATTGTGGGAATGCTAAGGCGGAGAGCTTTGCCCCACTGCTCAAAAGGAAAAATAAAATGAGTCAGTGGCTCTCGGGCGGGGCTGGCTAGATCAGGTAGTGGAGGGGTTTAAACTCCTTAAGTGTGCATGACTGCTTTGCCGGCCCTCTAGGGCTGACCAAACAGTCCTGCGCACTTTGCATCTTCCCCACCGGGCTTGCTTTACACAGCCTGGCGAGGAACATGCAAAGCCTTCCATTCCCATTCTGAGCACCGATCCACAGCTATCAGACCAATCACAACACTGCTTTCTCCACCCCCTCCCCCCGCTCCTGTGGGTGTAGAGGTGATCTGTTAAATCTGTTAAAGATCATAATTCAAATAATGTAGTAAAAAGAAGCAGGAAAGTCTTCTGAACCAATCAATTAATCGGTCATTATGTCAGTTGCATTAAGAGCCTAGAAGCCAAAACGTCCTGGAATCCCGCCTCTCCCTGCCGCATGAACTTTAGATTGGGGCGAGTTATTCATCCCCCCCCCGTGTAGGGTGGAACGATGCTGAAAAGGCAGAATTAATCCCACAAGGCTGGGGCAGACAATGGGCAGTAAAACAATGCAGTTTTATGCCTTTGGAGAACGGATTCAGAGCAAGTGCCTAGGCATAGATGCATCAAGGTCGAATCCGCTCGCAAAGGGGCAGATTCTCAGAATCTGCCCCTTTGCGACCTGTATTTTTGCATTTGGGATGCATCATCCCAAATGCAAAAATCGCAAATTAAGAAATCGCTAAATTGCGATTACTTGCAATTATGGAATCTCAAATTGAGATTCCTTAAATGCAATGCATTAAAGTTGAAAAAATAGCGATTTCGCTAATAGGGCTCGCAAATTACCATGACATTGAACTTCATGGTAATTTGCAAAAACTTTGAAAAATGCACTAAATTGCATTTTTCAAAGTTTCATGTTGCGCACACACATGCCCTAATGCATCAATGTCAGGGGTGCAACAGGGTGTCCTTTTGACACCCTGGCACCCTTGAAATCCCATTCTCAATTTGCGAATCGCTAATTGCGATTCGCAAATTGAGAATGTCTTCCCATTCATTCCTATGGGCCTCTAGGCCCATAGGAATGAATAGGGAGCTATTCCTTAATTGCGAGTCGCAATTTGCGAGTCGCAATTAATGAATTTTAAGAAATCGATATTTTTTTAGTGATTTCTTCATGCATTGCATTTTGCTATTCCTTAATTGCGAATCATTATTTTTCGCTATTAAGAAATAGAAAAATGTGTTCTTGATGCATCTGGGGGCTAGTAAATAAAGAATACATCATGAACACCGCCATGCATTTTTAGGGTCGGACTGAATGAGAGTTGTTTTTCTGAGGCCTGGAATTCAATAAAAAAAGCAAGTTCGCGGAAACTGTACAGACGTCGTTTAAGACCTGATGTAGTACAATATATGAAAGCGACTGGACAATTGCTATTTATAATTGTTATTTGTCGTTCTTTTGTAGGAGGAACATTCATGCACACATTTTTTTATTTCCCACATATTAGAACGCTTCAGGAAATTAAAGGATCTTTTGCTTTTAGGTTTCTAAAGCTCTCATCTTGCTTGTGCCGAATTTTGCTTTGGGCAGATTGCATGCCTGTGTGTAGGACAAGACACTTTCGACCATCCCCGGAATCAGGGAGAACAAGTTGACTCTTCTTTCGCAGGGACTTTTAAATATTACTCAATGGCTTATTTGCATCCGGTTTCGGTTCCGGCGTCTCTAACCTTTGTCTCCTGCTAATGGGAGTGTGCAATAATTTCCTGGAAATTACATGAGCAGCAGAGGCTCCTTTCAAGAGCAGAAGGGCGTTGGCCCACTGCTTTCATTCAGAACCCCCCTCCGTGGAAATAAAAATGTAACAATCTCAGCTGTGAATTCTAATTTTTCATGCTTTAAAAAACTTTTTTGGGGCCTCGTACTGAGGCAGGGTTGGCTGCAATGACTTGCATGGAAATCCATTCACGAAGGAAGGGGAGGCGTGGTTGTTGCAATGAAGCATGCTCTACCTAAAGTGTGCATGACAGGCTGGACGGTCGATGGACTCTGCAAGCCTGACGTGCATTTCAGCCTTCTTTGCTCTAAATCCACTCTGCCTAGAAGGCAGGGGCAAGGCCAGCTAACGCAGCCCTCCGTTCTTTGGTGTGGCACTGTGTTGCCTTGTTCATACAATCCGGGCGTAGCTCTCATGTTATTTCATACAATAAATATAATAACAGTTACGTCGGCATTGGCACACAGGAGCCTCCAAGCATGGGCACAGAAGAGTCAGACAGTACTGGGTGGGAAGTGTGCACAACATGGCCAATTATGGCCCCACTTTACTTTAAAGAGCACAACGATTGGCCAGTTTTTAGGTCTCGCCTAGCGAACGTAGCACTTGCGGTGCTTCGACTTGGCGAGGCAGTTGTTTTCGGTTTGGTGCGCGAAGGGGACAAAACATATGCGCGCCTGGACAGGCGATGTGCACACGCATGGCGTCTCCACAAGGCAGACACGCGCTTGTTAACTTTTGTGGGTACTTTTGTAAAAACAATCAATGGACTTTTATCAAAGTGCAGATTTCACGATAGTTAACATATCATAAAAGTGTGATATCCTGTGGTTGGGGCCTGTTAAATTCAACTTTTAAATACAGTATAATCTGTGTTAACTCAATTGCTTTCTCACGAGGTCTAACAATTAATTCTGCCCTGCAGTACATGAAACGTACACATCCTTGCAGACAACAGAATATTATAGATGACATAATTCATAACATATGTATAAACAATATTTGTTATATGCAAGGACTAGAACTACAAAAAAACTTCAGTTCTGCAACATCATACGCCAGAGACGTTTAGTTGACCTCAAATCTATAATTACATTTCAATTAGAAAGTGAACGCTGGCATCACATGCCACTATTTGAGAGCAGCATATGATTTGCCGTTTTAGTCCTTCTTTGATGTCTATGTTAACAATGACGCTAGTAGAGACGCCTAGTGGGACCGGATAGGTTGCTGAGCCATGGGGCTGAAGGGAAAAGTCATGAAGGACCAACTGCGCATGCTCATCCTGTAGCAGCTCGTACCGGGAGCTGCCCCTCACCAAGCAGTTTTTGTACCCGATCCCTTCTAAGCTTTGGCAGTACTAACACCTTGTTGCTCATGTAATTCTAGAGTTTTCACGTTTCTCTTCTCCGCTGCGGCCCTGCATAACCGGGATCATGGATTCTGTCTGGAAGAGGCTGCAGCGGGTTGTCAAGCACGTGTCCAAGTTCCAATTCGTGGCATCTTACCAGGAGCGGATGGTGGGGTGCACCACAAAATTTTTAAGCAGTGGAATGACCTATGTACTGATGCTGATCTTGTGTAGGTTGTTGCTACCCTTGGGAGGAGGCAGACAATACATGGCGGGATGCTTATCGTTGTGCATTCCCCTCCCTGGACTGTCCAGGCTACAGTAGCAGACATGCGATTCACAGGTGTGAACATTGCGTCCACGATCATCTTCGGCAAAGCACCCATCCCATTACCTGCCAGAGAGAAACCTCACACACTGCACCAAATACAGAGTCCCTGGCAGAGACTACCTAACCAACTGTTTGGACGATGCAGGCATTCTTATATGGGACCAACATTCACTGGCCAACAAATGTCTGCTAGCAGCAATACCTTTACGTGGGAGACTGATGCTTCCTTTCTTGTGAATGCTTTTGCCCCCACCCATTTGTAAATACCTCTTAGGGTGATGATGCCCGGGTCCTGGGGTTTTGATGCCCCATTCATCAAGCTCAGTCATGTGATGCTCCTCCCAGGGTTTCTATCAACTGGGTGGAGTGTAAGCAAATCATTCCATTTCTTGATGAAGTATTTCCAGTTTGAGTGTTGATTGCTTTTTAGTAGATCGCGAACACATTAATAAAGGTGGAAGAGAACACACGCAGTATAGGGGTTAAAGAGCGCAGCCAGTCTCTCTACTGAGTACCTGTAAATTGCCACCTTCGGGGAAATATGTATTTTACAGTTTACTTTGGTTTGAATAGTAGGCAACGGGCCACATTGTGGTGCTACAAGACTTACCGGTATTCACAGATTTTCCTTCAGAAGATGGGTGACTGTGGGCCCGATTCACAGAACTAACTTAAGACAAAATCCTAAACTTACTACTTTTGGTATTCACAGAAGGCATCTAGTAGTAGTAAAGTTAGGATTTTGTCTTAAGTTTGACTTAAGACAAACTTTTTTTTTTTAATACTTTTTTTTTTTTTTTGCAGGGTATACACGGATCTCGTCAGCCCACAAGCTGCATGACAAATCTGCCGATTTAACATTAATATAAATCACAATTGTTATCACGGCCCATCAGCCCATATCCCTGAGGCCGGGCGGCGCAGTGTCATTTAATCAGCCAGCAGTATAGAGTCATTGTCATTTCGGGCTTTCCATATCCAATCGGTGACCTGCTTTTTGTGTATACCGCACCCTCCCCCCCCCCCACTGTGTCCGTTGTAACTAAGATAACATTCCCCAACATGTACATTGCCACATCCAGTCCATTGCGCTCCACGGTATTCGTGTCATCTGCCCTGTGGTCATCGTTTCCCCCCCCACCACTTCCCCCCTCCCAGCACCTCCCCACCGAACATTGCCTTTCCAGTCTTGTATTTTTAGAATTCCTCCTCGCGTTGTACACCTGTCTCCTCACGACCTCATCATGTCACAATTGGTCTCACTCCAGTGACTGACCCTCCGTACTCAACCCATCCCACCTCACTGCCCTCCCTCAAGACCATGGTATTGCCTCCACTTCGCTCAGACTCTCCGGAACTTTTTGGGGCACCCTCTCGCCTTGTATGTTACCCTTTCTGCCACCATGTAGAGATCTAGGCCCCTTCTCCATTCCTCTATGTCCGGTGTCTCTACTGCCCCCCAGTGTTTTGCTATGTCCCTCTTCGCCACTACCAGTGCTAGCACTAGAAATATTAGTTGGTTGCGTGGTAGGTCTACTTCATTCGTCATGCCCAACAATGCCAATTTTGGATCCCGCTCTAATTCTATCTCTAAGACTTCCCCTAGTTCCGTAAAAATGTGTGTCCAATATAGTTGTATTTTATCGCATGACCAGATAGTGTGATAAAAGTCTCCTAATTGATGTTTACATCTGAGACACCTGGGGTCTGTTATTTTCCCTGTTCTAAGGAGGCGCACCCTATCAAAGTACGTCCTGTGGAGCACGTTCAGTTGAATGAGTCTAAGCCTAGATTTAATCGCTACCTCGCGTGGGTGCATCAGGACTATCTCCCAATCTAAATTTTCCATTTCGCCCACGTCTGCCTCCCACAACCTCCTCAATTTCGTTAAGTCCCCCAGCATATTATTGGTTAGCGTCTTGTATGTGAGGGAGACCGCCTGATGTGTTAACTGTTCCTGCAGGAGTCTACCTTCCAGCGGCGCGTATTCCGGCAGGTCCGTAAGTGTGATAAGTTGAGCTCTCCATGCATGCGTCAATTGTGTATGTTTGAAAAGTTGCGACCGGTGTAGACCAAATTCCTCTTGTAGCCTGTGAAACAACTTCAATTCCCCTTTATATATGACATCTCCAATATGTGAGATGCCTATGTCGTCCCATCTTTGGAAACCCTTCAATTTTTTTAATTCCGTCAGCCAATGGCACTGCCACAGCGGCGTCTGTCTAGTTGGTCTCCCGTGCCATCCCATACGTTTTGTCGCTCGTACCCATGCTCGTAGCGTGATCAATGTCGCAGGTAAGAGCGACCTACGTATCTTTCCTCCATATAAATAGTGATGCACACTGTGTGGGGACATCTTCTGTCTCTCCAGTGCAAATGTCGGGTGGTCGGCCGGGGCATGGATCCAGTCGTTTATGGGCGTCAGGTGTTCCGCCCAATAGTACGCTTCTAGATTGGGTAGGGAAATCCCCCCGTTGTACTGGTGTCGTTGGAGTGTCTGCAGGGCAATACGTGGCTGTTTCCCCAGCCATAGATAGGAACGGAGGTCTGCGTGAACCTTAGGCAATGCAGTAGCCGGGAGCGGGTAGTACTCATTTTGGGGTGCATAAAGGAACTTTGGGAGGGTAATCATTTTATACATTGCCGCCCTGCCCAACAGGGTGAGCGGCAGTTGCCTCCATCTATTCATGTCCTCTATCGCTTCGGTCATGACTCGCTCTACATTTCTATTGAAAGAGAGTGCTCTATCTAGTGTAACATAAACCCCCAAATACTGAAACCCCTCGGTAGTGGTGAGCAGTTGCTCAGGCAGGGTCCCCCACTTGTCAGCCCCTTGAGGATCATATAGTACAGATTTGTTCCAGTTGATGGTGTGTCCCGCTCTTGCTCCAAAACCCTCTAGTTCCCTGAATAACTCCGGGACCGAAACCTCTGATTCGGTAATGTATAACAGTACATCATCCGCATATAACAAAATTTTTTCCTGCGTGTCCCCAGGGGTCTCCCCCGAGAAGCCACGTATGGCGGGATTTTGTCTAATCTTGGCTGCCAGGACCTGGTGTGTATCACTTACAACGCAACTTTTACGTCGTAATGCTGTTACAACGCAGCTATTACAACGCAGGATCCATTACATCGGATGCCATTACAACGCATGGCATTACATCGCAGATGCTATTACAACGCATACTATTACATCGTAAGTATTGGTAAGTATATAATTTTTTTTATTTTATTTAATATTATATAATTGATTTAATAATTATTAATTATAAATAAAAATAAATAAAAATATTTATTTATGTTTTTAAATATTATAAATTAAATTTATTAATTTAAGTAATTTTTTAAATAAGTATGAGTATAGGAGTATATGTTTTGGTGTACTGAGGTATATGTTTTGGGGTGTTTGGGTATTATGTTTTAGGGCAGGGTTTGGGTTTTGGGGTACAGGGGTGTTTTTAGGTTTCAGGGCTAGGTTTGGGTTTTGGGGTACAGGGGTGTTTTTAGGTTTCAGGGTAGGGTTTGGGTTTTGGGGTACAGGGGTGTTTTTAGGTTTCAGGGTAGGGTTTGGGTTTTGGGGTACAGGGGTGTTTTTAGGTTTCAGGGTAGGGTTTGGGTTTTGGGGTACAGGGGTGTTTTTAGGTTTCAGGGTAGGGTTTGGGTTTTGGGATACAGGGGTGTTTTTAGGTTTCAGGGTAGGGTTTGGGTTTTGGGGTACAGGGGTGTTTTTAGGTTTTAGGGTAGGGTTTGGGTTTTGGGGTACAGGGGTGTTTTTAGGTTTCAGGGTAGGGTTTGGGTTTTGGGGTACAGGGGTGTTTTTAGGTTTCAGGGTAGGGTTTGGGTTTTGAGGTACAGGGGTGTTTTTAGGTTTTAGGGTAGGGTTTGGGTTTTGGGGTACAGGGGTGTTTTTAGGGTTCAGGGTTGGGTTTGTGCTTAGGGCTAATTAAATTATATTTACCATTTATAAATTAATTAAAATATATTTATTAAATTAAATTAATTAAATTATATTAATTACATTTTTAATTAAATTAATTAAATTAAATAAATTATTTTAATTAATTTAATTTCATTACAATTTTAAACATATTTAAATTAAAATAATTTCATTATATTAATTAATTAAAATTAATTAAAAATTTTATTAAAATTAAATTAAATAAATAGATTTAAATGTATTAAATTAAATTATTTACTATTTTAAAATGTATTTTAATTAAATTAAATAAATTAAATTAATTAAATTAACTTAATTACATTTTTTTTAAAAAGTATACTTACCTATACTTACGATGTAATGCCATGCGTTGTAATAGCATCTGCGATGTAATGCCATGCGTTGTAATGGCATCCGATGTAATGGATCCTGCGTTGTAAAAATTCCGATGTAACGGAATGCGTTGTAAAAATCAGCGTTATAGTGACACCAATCCCCAGGACCTCTATCGTGGCGTGAATAGTAGGGGGGACAATGGGCACCCCTGCCTCGTGCCTCTGGACACCCGGAATTCTCTTGATAGCTCGCCGTTTACCCGAACACGGGCTGTCGGTGCTGTGTATAGTAGCTCTATCCACCCCTGGAATTTTGGGCCAAGGCCGAACCGTTGTAACGCCGCCAGAAGGAACGGCCAGTGCACTGCGTCAAACGCTTTTTCGGCGTCTAAGGATAGAAACCAGTGAGGTTCCTCTCTATCCTTGACTTTTTGCAGCCAGTTGTGTGTGCGTCTCAGATTTAGTTTAGTTGCTCTGTCTGGCAAGAATCTGGATTGGTCTGCATGTATGAGGTCTGGAATCACTGACCTCAGGCGGGCCGCCAGCACCGTTGCCAATATCTTCACCTCAATGTTAAGGAGTGAAATGGGGCGATACGAAGCGCAATCGTCTGTGGGTTTGCCCTTTTTGTGAATCGGGACGATGGTGGCCAGAGTGAGGTCCGGTGGAAGGCTTCTTGCCTGGTATGCTTCAGTATATAGGGCCTTCAGGTGGCGCGTCAATAGATCCGCCATACGTTTAAAAAATTCCGCCGGGAATCCGTTGGGCCCTGGCGTTTTCCCTGTTTTAAGTTTATTAATGGCCTCAGAGATCTCATCGAGTGAGATGTCGGCCTCCAGTGCCACGCTGAATTCAGTCGCTAGTACAGGAAGATCTACACCCTCCATGTATTGTAGCGCGTCCTCCACCGTCCCAAGGTCTCTTGCCGCGTAGAAGCCTTCATAGTGGGACGCAAAGGCTTCGGCTATCTCCTGTTCGGTGCATACCAAGTTGTCATCGGTCCGTTTAATCCGCTCCACCCACCTCGTTGCCCTTTCCTTCCTACTTAACCATGCTAGGAGCTTGCCAGATTTGTCGCCCACGTCGTATAGCCGGTGCAGGGTTGCCAATGATTGCGTCCGCGCTTCATCCGAGGCTACCTCTCTATATTCCCGCTGCTTGTCTAGCAAGCGCCTCAAAACAGCTTCGTCTTTGCGTGCCTGGTACTCCTCTTCTAACTGCAATACTGTGGCCTCCAGTTCCGCTACCACTGCCTGTTGTTTCCTACGGTCTTCTCGCAATCTACTCTGTGCCCTGTCTCTCAGAACCGTTTTCATGGCCTCCCAGAAGGTTACTCCGGAGTCAACCGTGCCTTCATTTTCTGCCACATAGACTTTGACGTCGGCCCGGAGTCCTCTTATTATCTCTGGTTTCTGGAGATCCCAGGCTGCCAGTCGCCATTCTGCGCCCGTCCTACCCCTGCCTGCCCCAACCTTCGCGTACAACGGTGAGTGGTCAGAGATTCCCCGTGCTTTATATGTCACCTCGTCTCCAGTTGTGAGGTATTGCCTGGCCATGAAAATGTAGTCTAGTCTCGAGAACACTCTATGGGCCCCGGAGTAGAAGGAGTATTCCTCTATGGTAGGGTGTCGCCATCTCCATATATCAGTAAGGCCCAGATTGGCCATGTGTTGTGACAGGGCCGTCCTCGCCCCACCTCTACGCATTGGTCCTGTGCGGTCTAGCTCTTCCGACATAACGTCGTTAAAGTCACCCCCCACTATTTGTATTGTATCTGCAGTCTCTAAGAGGATCGCAGCTATCGCCTTGTGTGTGTTTGCCTGCAGTTTCGGCGGGGCATAGACCGAGAGTATTGTGTATCTTTGCCTCCTCCACACTCCCTGTACGCCGGCATAGGTCCCCTGTGGATCGCTCCATGTACGGAGTATAGTAAATGGAAATGCTTTATTTATCAGTATGGCAACTCCTCTTGAATCTTGGGTGTACCCTGCATGTGCTAGGACCGCATACCTCCCTCGTGCTATGAATGTACATTTTCCGCTTCTGAGGTGAGTCTCCTGCAGTACGGCAAAGTCTGGCGCCACCCTCTTGATATATGCGTTCACTAGTCCCCTTTTAATTCGAGATCCCAGGCCATTTACATTCCATGTGAGGATTGACACCCCCCTGCCTTCCTGCGGTGGTGTGGTCAGTGTACCTGCCATGGTAGTGGATAGTGTTCAAGTTCAGTCGGTGTCGGCGCTGGACGCCAGTAGTGGTGCTGCAACCCTCCCGATTGTGTCTGTCCCCCTCCCCACCTCCCCCCCCCAACCCCAACTTGTGTAACTTTCCCCCCCCGGCGATCCCCCCCCTCCCCACCTCCCTCCCCTTCCAGACTCATCCCCTCCGAGGACCGAGCTGTCAGTAGGAGTCGGTCTGTCGCCCGCCCTCACCCACCCACTATGTGGTTATGGAACACTACCACACAACCCTATAAACTCGTCAAACAAACACAATAAAAGGGGGTGGTTACAACTTGCGTGCTTCTCTGCAGCGGGCTGCCAATTCAGTCCTGCCTGTCCACTTGGTTCTTCAGTCACCATCAGTTCCTCCAATACACTGTAAATCTAGTTTAATAACCATTTAGGCCGTGCACCTTTTAGGATTTGGAGTCTTGAGATTCCGACTCAGGCGTACTGTGTTGTCCCGACAGGTCTTGCTCCAGACCCCTTATCTCTTTAACCAATGGATGATCCGATTGTCCTGCTTCTTCCTCTTCTTCCCCGGCCGAAGGGTGGCTGTCCAGCATTTCCTCCTCGTCTCCTTCTGAGCGTGTCGTGTTTTGCAGCACCGCAAATCTCGACCCATGTGCTGTTGCACCTCCTGGAGAGGCTGAGCGCCCCTTTCGCGTTCGCCCCGTACCGCGGCCTCTATACGGCGTTGCCGGTGTTTGTCTCTTGGATCTTCTGGATTTCGGTCTTTGGGGTTTCGGAAGTTCCCATTGCGCCGCAGTCCTCAGCGACCTGTTCAGCGCATCATGCCTAGCCGTTTCTCTACTGTTGAGGATCGGGCGCTCCTCCAACCACTGCCATGCGTCCTCCGGGTGTGTGAAGAAAAGGGTTTTGTCTTTGAAGATCACTTTTAGTTTCGCCGGGAACAGCAGCATGTATGGTAGTTTCAAGTCCCTCAGCTTCGCCTTAACTGAGTTGAAGGACCGCCTCTGCTTTTGCACCTCCTGGCTGTAGTCCGGGAAGATCATCACATGTGAGTTTTCTAGCCGAATCTCCCCCTTCTTCCTCGCCTCCTTCAGTATCAAGTCTCTGTCAGCATAATTCAAAAAACGTGCAATCACCGGTCGCGGTCGAGCCCCTTCTGGAGGTTTCGCAAGGAGGGCCCTGTGTGCCCTTTCTATGATGAAACACGGCGAGAATTGCGCTTGCGGAAAAGTGTCCCGTAGCCACGTGTGCAGGAAAGATACCATATCATTCTGTTCAATTCCTTTCCGAAATCCAACAAAGCGCAGGTTATTGCGTCGCGACCTATTTTCGGCGTCGTCCACATTCCAGGCCAGCTGACGGTGTGAGGCCTGCAGTTCCGCCATTTCCCTTCGGAGAGTCGTGATCGAGTCCTCGGCCTCTCCCATTCGCGTTTCCGCCGATGTGACCCTGTCGGACAAATTCCGGGTGGTTAGATGTGGCCTTCCGGTGTTCCCCTCCTGCCCAAGATCGTCTCCACTGTCCTCTGTAATTGCCCGGCCGGGCACCTCCTCATGCAGCTTCCTCGTTAATTCTTTACCGCGTCGGGGTAAGGGCTTGGGGTCCAGCGACGTATCCCGACCCGCTGTAACCTTGTCCTCATCTCTCCACCTGCCCAGAGGTCGTCAGCCTGTCCACTTGCCACGCCGAGGGGCGGCCGCGCTAATGCCGACCTTCAGTCTTAGGTATCCTTGGTCGCGCGCCCTTCCTTGTCCCTGGATCGCCAACCGCCGCTCTGCGTCCCCGTGTCACGTCCTTCTTTCGCGGTTACTGCGGTGCGGTGCTCCCCTGTGGTCTCCCCTCCTTCGCCGGTGGCGCAAAAATGGCGAGTCACCCACAATTACGCTGCCATGTGCCCCCCCGGGTGCGTGCTGGTGTCCCCTCTCTAGTAGGGCGTGCTCTCTTCCTCTGCCCGGCTCCTGGCTCCGAATCGGTAGTGATGGTCAGAATATGAGCGCCCTTGCCACTCCCGCCTATGAGGTTGTGATCCAGGCGGGAGAAGGTCGTCACCACTGTGCTCCGGTTCAATGGCGCGTATGTCCCACCACCAGGTAGAGGCTCCCGTTATGATGCCCCACGGGAGCGGGGGTGGAGGAGGGGGGGTCCCGGGGCCGGGTTAGCACCCTTCACGTTTGCCGGGAACTACAGTCCAGGGCACACGGTCCCACGGGGAGGGGGCGAGTGGGCGGGGGGTGGGGGGGGGCCAGGCCCGCCACCACCGCGTTTCTCACTTCTCACGCAGCTGGTCTGCCGCACTCCCGCTGTGGCAGTCCGTGCCCTTCGTTGCGCTCACCTCCCTTCCTCGGCCAGCCGGATACTCCGTCTACGGCTCTCGGCGATGTCTGCTCGGCTACACAGCTCCGGGCGCCATATTGCTAAAGGTCCCCTTCAGATGTTCATCCTCCCGCCGAGCTGGGTGGCGAGGGAGGGGGTGTCAGCATGGGGACTCACTGCGAGTTCCAGTCGGCTTGTCGGACGTCCCCCGCCGTCACACACAGGAGCTAAGAAAGATCTTGGAGTGAACGGTCACTTCTTTCCGCCTCCTCAGGAACCGACGGCCGCCATGTTGGTGCAGCCGGTCAGGCGAGCCAGTCGGTCCGGGGCAATTTCGTCGACTCTGGCGCCAGAAACCTCCACTTTTTTCCCTTCGTGTCGGTGCCGGACACCTTTAGGCACAGTTTGGAATCCGTTTGTTGCGTGCAGGATTAGTATTATCGTCGGATCACTGGGCAGCCTCGCCGGAGCTCCGCAGCTGCACGTCTTACCCGGCCATGCTGTTGGCCACGCCCCCCTAAGACTTAAGACAAACTTAAGACAGACTTAAGACAGACTTAAGACAGTCTTAAGACAAACTTAAGACAGACTTAAGTCAGACTTAAGACAGATTTAGGACATACTTAAGACAGACTTAAGTTAGGATTTTGTCTTAAGTCTGTCTTAAGTCTGTCTAAAGTTGGTCTTAAGTCTGTCTTACGTCTGTCTTAAGTCTGTCTTAAGTTTGTCTTGTTTCTCTTAAGTCAAACTTAAGACAAAATCCTAACTTCTGTGAATACTAAAAGTAGTAAGTTTAGGATTTTGTCTTAAGTTAGTTCTGTGAATCGGCCCCATTGAGTGCATGCGAGAAATGGTGTCTTTTGTGGTTTATTTACTCTGATAAATTATACCATTGTATAAACTCATAACTACACATTTTATTGAATGTGTGTGAGCCAATGATTTCTGTAGTTGTTGCTGTCGATGGTCATTAGCAGGTTCAATATTTTGTATGTTTTTTCTTTTCTGATGAGAGCCCACCTAAGGTGTTTTTCTGTTTATCTGCACAGTGAACTTTCCTTTAACTTTTGTGGCACTGCTCGGAAGACAGGCCTCTTGCTTCGATGCCTTTCACGTGGATCGTTACTTTCTTACTGCAATGTTAAAGGAAAGGCGTTAATTTCTCCTTTTAAATGTGGAATGGCCTTCCACAACGAGCTTGTTTATCAATTGCTCGCAATCTTATGGCTGTCTGTTAATTTCATTTCCACTAACCCAAGTGGTGGTCAAGAGCAATCTTCTTTCAAAGCATTATCTATTCTTTAAGATAAATACACAATACGGATTCCAGCGGAAGACAAAAAGAAAACATTTTTTTTCTAATCATCCCTCATACCTAAACGTGTCTTTGTTGGTGTCTACATAGTACAGAGATAGATATTTTGTTGTATTTACGTGATTGCAGTATTACATTTTGCTGAAACAAGAAAGTGTCATGGTGCATGAGTCATACATGCGAAAGTATACTTAGAAATATGAATTGACCCCACCCTAAGATATGTGGGACGTGCGTTTGACAGGATAGGAATGAATGGAAAGTCTGTATTTTTTTGATTATTTTTGTACGGTTGAGATTTTCTCACCCTATGTTTTGAAATCCACCTTTCTCAAAAAGAAAGTTGTTGCAGTCTGTTTTCATATGGACTTGCGGAGAGGCCTATGTCACGTGGGACACTTTCAGTGAGTCCTGAACTTTTTGCCAAAAACACAATGCTTTCTGGTATTTTTAGGTCGAGCCTGGGAAGCGCATGCGCTGCTCTGCGAGCCATGCTGTATTGAAGTATGGAATAAAAGTCCTGCCAACTCTACACCTATATTTGTCATTGGCTTGTGGCATTAACCTTCGTAAATGCTGGCTTCTGATTAGTTAATAGGCTTGTTAGTCCCTCCTTAGCACCGCCATTTTAACCTCCCATGAGAACTGGCCGCTTAACAAGGTGAATCTTTTTTAGTCTCTAAGCACTATTTTCTTTTAGTAGTTTCATCTACTACAGGCACAACATGCTTTCCTGCAACATTCGGCGCGCCATACGTGCTTTCACTTTTTTAGGCAGCCGGGACAATGGTGGTTGCTTCTTTGCAAAGGTGTCGCATTTACAAGAGTTTGACCTATTGGCATTGTACATGACAATGCCTTTTATTTATCTGTTATCAAAACATACAAATAAAAGGCATTGTCATTTACAGTGCCAATAGCTTAAACTCTCGCAAATGCGAGACCTATTGCATTGCAAATGCTTGTTTTATTATCCTCTTCTGGGCTTCGTTTAGGCATGATGTGGGAAGATATGGACTACAGTTGTCCGTGCTGTGCAGGCTTTGCTTGCTTTTCTTCAAATGCTTCTACAAGGTGACACCCTGCAGGCCGCCGTACCAGAGAAGTACACAGTGGTCTTATTTTGTCAGACTGAATAGCTCAAATGTGAGATGAGTGTGCTCGCTGCAAACAGTTAAGCAAGAGCTAAGTTGGACTGCCCTTTAAGAAAAAAAAAACAGTGTGTGAAACTGGTCTCATGAGAAATTTCTTCACAACATGTTCACATTTTTTCACCAATTGCTTCATGCATGGAAAATTAATCTATTGTATGGCAATCTGAATTAGAATTGGGCATGTAATGGAGCGAATGACCGAAAGGCAGCAAAAATAATGTGCAACACCAATATCAAAAAGTTTATAGTTGGCCTTGTTTCAGGATTTCTATCTTTACATGAGATGTTTGGTGCCAGGAGAAAGAAAAAAAAGTGCCTAATGTTGAAGGAAGTGAGATGAAATAAAGTGTTCTACTCTTTTTAGAGACCAGGAAAGCCTTTCTGCATTTCAATCTAGGGTTGTACACTCTAGTAACTGGGTAAATTATGACAAAATACTATCCATCATTTACTTGTTTTAACATAGTGATTATAATTTGCCTTATTACTCCCTTCAGAACCATGTTTTGGGATTATGTTAATGTAAAGCCCATCTGCATACATGTGCCTGCCTGCTGATTGTTGGAGACAGTGTATTTTATCCTGAAACGCTCTTGGGTCTGTTGGTGTCACTGGCTTTGCCTACTCGGTGACAGTCGAAGGTGACCTTTATGCTCACCACTTTCAAAAGCCACCATCTGCCACTGGTCCCAGCGCACATTTGTTCATATGATGAGGAGCTGCCCGGCCATCCAGGTATACTGGTCATAGGTGATTGGGGAGTTCAATGGAGTGTTGGGGGAGTGCATACCCCTTTACCCCAAATATATTCTGCTGAGGCACCCAGGATACGTGGACATTCCCAGGGGCAAAGCTACTCTTTTGCAATCTGGGGATTGTAGTGGCCAAGCGTGATATAATGAGGCAGTCAGGCGCCCCAGCTTCCAACTGTGGGAAAATGGAGGTCGAGGACAGACCTCTACATGGCGGCGGAAAGGGTGATGTATACGAGTAGAGGCTGTCCACACAAGTTCTTCAAGGTCTGGGGAAGCTGGTTGAAACACTATGACATACAGTACCCTGTCGAGGCGGCAGCTGTTTCTCCCTAAACTCTATGACCTGGGTGTTAATGTTTCGCATCCAACTGTATTCTGCTTAAGTGGCCATGTACCAGTCCTGCAGGCAGGACAGCCTGTGGCTGCTGTAGTGTGGGTGATGGAGCCTCTTGGTTGTTTGCTTTACGACAATTTCATTTATTTGTAGAAATGAAAAAACTGAAAATAAAGATATTAAAAAAAATAGGAATAGATGAGATAGGTCTGCATGTGGTGAGTGGCACGTCAGAAAAGTCAGGGTATATGTGATAAGTGATGAAGAGTGGAAGGACAAAAGAAAAGTCTGTTATAAATATAAAGTAGAGTTTGGGTTGTATTTGCGACATGTGAGGTTTTCTGAAGTTTAGACCAAATTTTCTTCCAAGTGGATACGGCCAAGTTACATCTATATCGCATGCCAATCAGATGTCAGTTTTGGTCAGCCTACAGATGGTTGCTGTAAGAGCCGGTAAGTAACCAAGGCTTTAGGAAATGTACCGAGAAGAGAACATATTAGATGGAGTTGTGGGAGATTGTAAGGCTAGAGATTGGAAGTGGCTAAGCGCGTCTTTAATGATAATTTATAATAACTGGAATTTGCAGCGAAAGGACCGGTGGAAGATGAAAGAGGCTTTTTGGCTTGGGAAAATCTCTTCATTAATTAGCATGGTGAATTTGACAAAGAATTTGATAAACCATGTAGAAATGAGAACCCGTGGCCCAGTTCAATGCAGATGCGCCAGGCAGTTGTAGGGAAATAAAAATGGCTGAAGGATAGGAATACAGACGTAAGAAGGACACACACACGAGGAGCAGTCAGGTCCGCATGGAAAATGTACGCAGGCAGCAGAGTAGAAAAGGACAGAAAAAGACTATGAGAAGAGAGACGGATAGACCAAGCACAGAAAGGTGACCAAACAGAAAGACAACAGTCACTGAGAAGATGTTGGTTAGGGCAGGTTATAGGGCGGTGGCGCTGGAAGGCCATGTGCATCAGGTGCTGCAGCACTCCCAGACTTTCTGCAGAAGGATAATAGACAGTGATGTCACTTTCTGAATGGCTTGTTACATGCATCATTCACTGTTCTATGCATTCACTCTTAAATAAGGAGAGCACAGAGAAAACAGCTTCAATAACCACTTCATATTCTTCTATTTTGAAGATCTATCTTCACATTTGTCTATCTGATGGCATTTTAAACTTCAAATATATCCTAGCTGGATACTGGAGAGTTTGAAAGGTGACTTATCATTCTCAAATATTACCTATCATTTCCTAGCTCTCTTTCTGAAAAATATTTAAAAAGTAGTCTTATTAGGCATCTTAATGCAGGAATATGATGCGAACAAAGGGCCTCATTTTCAACATTTTGGCTCAGGGCAGTGCCGCACCATATCCATGAGACCCAGCGTATTCCTGTCGTCTTTCACTCTGCTTGTGCACAAATGGCTGCCTTCCGCCAATGCAGGTACCCTTGAAACCACGGTGCAAGTGGGTTTGCTTTGTAGGAATGATTGTTTTTGTGCAGGAAGGGACAGCTTCATGCACAGAAAACAATCAATGGAGGCGCTTTCCTCTTTCTCTGTGTGCTGCAGAATTCAGCACGCATAGAAAGCAAAAGAAAACGAGGAGGGATAAAGTAATTTGTCCTCATTAGGCCACCTTTGGAAGGTGCACGGTATTGACGCATTCCTAGATTTATGGTATGTTGTGGATCTGGGAATGCGTCAAAAGCCATGGGTGATGCGTGCGGAACACCCACCTCAAAACCCATGGCATGCCTTCCTGACACAGTGTGAAGGAACGCAGCAAGTTGAGCTGTGTTAGCTTACACCATATCTACGAAGCCATGAAAAGCCATGCATGGTGGCATTACGTGGCCTCATATATATGGGTTTGCACTGTGTGCTACTGAAGCGTCAAAAAAAGTGATGCTTTGGCAGCGCACAGGGCTTGTAAAAAGCCCTAAAGTGTTTATATTGTAAAAAACAATCAAGAAGTGTACAGTTTATGATTTAAAATTAAATGTTTAACAAAATTATATATTATCTTACTAATATTGTTGCTCTACAGAACAAACCCATGGATTAAGGGATATCATGCCATTGATCTCCACTCTTAGCTGCTTTGTTTCTTTCAACTTCTGAATCTGGTGACTAATATATATATAGATATATATATATCTATATATCTCACCTCTATTTCTCTCTCTCTCTCTCTCTCTATCTATATATATATATATATATATATATATATATATATATATATATATATATTCACTGATAAAACCATAGGTTTCACACCAGTTATAGTTAGCTGGAAATTTTACTGACATAAAACCATTGAAATTCCCACGTTATAGTTAGTTGGACTCACTATAACTTGCGCGCCTGCAATGCACTGCTGATGACGTCACATATTACATCACTCATGACATGGTCAGTGACATCGGGGCGCGTAGCGTAAGAGTGTCGGGTCATGTGACCTGAAAATAACACTTTTCATTGGTTCAGAACAGTTTTTTTTCCAAATGATGAAAGCCCCCACCTTTTTTCCTCATTCTCACTTTGTTGTTTGACTGAGGAAGACCTGTTTCTAGTAAGTGAGAAATGGCTACAGTAGCAGCAGCAGCAGGAGCACCTCAACCACCACCACCACCACCACCACAAGGACCACCACAACACCACAGTCGTGGTGAAGAAGAAGAGGAGGAGGAGGAGGAGGAGGAGAGGCAGTTCCTGCCTGAAGATAATCCCCCCTATAAACCGAAGGAGCACATTGTGTGGGAGTTTTTTAAAATCCCAAAGGGACTAAAGAAAGTCAATGCGCCAAAAGTGACATGTCTGATCTGTGGCACTGTACTTTCCAGGGGGAACCCTGCAAAAAAGTATTCTTTTGGCAATAATACCATGATTCGCCACATGCAACGCAGGCATCCAAACAACTATTCTGCGGCAGAGGTCAGAGAACTGACACAAAACCCTCCCCAATCTTCTCCCAGCACCTCCAAAAGCAAACAACCCACTCCATCGGGTCCAGAGACAAGGGAGATGGTCCCAAATATCCAACCCCAGTTTGGAGGTTTTAAAATAGTTTGTATATTTTGCGGGACTACAATTTCCTATGGAGAGCAAAGTATTAAATTGATCAACCGTGCTGGAGACAACCACAACTGCAGAAAGGAACCTTAATTTTTTTCGGATTTTTTTTGCTCCAGTTGAGCCGTTTACAATTCCCTGTTTTTTGTTTGTCCCTATAAAAATTACAAAAAAAATATAAAATTGTTCATAAAGCCAAAAAAAGTAAAAAATGTTCAAAAAAAAATAAAAAAAATATAAAACAACAAAAAGAATAAAAAAACTGTTCTTTTTAGAACTACCTCCAATTTATAAAAAAATGCTACATTTTTTAAAAACTGTCGCTCCCCGGTGCGTGTACCGGGCGCTCCCCCGCGAAAATAGAAAAAAAAAAAATTGCCCCGCGGGGCCCTTTTATGGCCCCCACATCAAACCTAGAGGGTCAGGGGGGTCTACCCTGCCCCCTTTTGGTCATTTCCCCCTTTGTTTTTGCCACCTCCTGTGTCTCGATCCTACCGAGACACAAGATGGCGGCCGCTCCGGACTGTTTGGAATGTTGACAGACACCGAGAGCCAATCAGCTTTCCGCTCGCGAACTCGCGTAGCGCGCTGGTACGCGCCCCGGTGCGCGTACCGGGGCGCGCTTATAGATATATATATTTTTTAACCTAAATTACTCAAAATCCACTGGAGCACATATCTTGAGACATAGCAAAGGCACATCGGGCTACCAGTCCCTACAATTTTGCCAAGTTTGGTGGAAATCCATTCAGCCGTTCGGGCTAAAAGTGAGTCCAACCGCCCTATGGAAATTAACATGGGGAAAACACGTTTTGGTACCCCCCTTTTATCTCGGCCCCCGCTTGACGAATCCCCCCCAAACTTTCAGGGAAGGAGCGGAGCGGAGCTGGCCATTTTCTTGGAGAAATTCAACGCCAAAGTTATTCCCAATAGAATGTTGCGGATTTCCTATGGAAACTAGGTCCTAACTATAACTACCTACTGGCGACCGCCAGTAGGTAATAAATACATATATATATCTATATACCTATGAAAGGACAAACATTCCAGGAGGACATCTGTTCATTAAAAAACATAACAGTGAAACACAATGCAATATACCACTATATATAATAGAGGGCATATATCCCCGAAGCTCAACGGCACTTGGGAGATAAGCAATGTTATAGGAAAATAGACATGAAGCGGTGTCCATTATACAGAAACACTAAAGAGACGATCTTAATGAATGGCGAGGTGAAGGACTCATCTCCAAAGATGAACATAAGTTTCTTAATAATGAATATCCCATTCTCTCAAATATCTACTTTATTCCAAAGGTGCATAAAAATGAGATCCCCGTACCAGGACGGCCAATTGTTTCATCTATCGGTAGCACCTTTGAGAATACCTCTAAATACATAGATTTGTTCCTTCAAGAATTGGTGACTGCACTACCGGCATACTTAAAAGATACCACTGAGTTTTTATATCTGTTAAATAATTGCGAATGGTCTGACAATCTGTTGTTCTTAACTATGGATATATCCAGCTTATATACAACTATTGCCCATTATGATGGTATGAGAGCTGTCAATTTTTATTTAAACAAAAGACCCATTAAAATGCATCGCCATAATCAGATGCTTATGAAAAAGATAGACAGGTGTCTACATAACAACATATTTACTTTTGACAACTCTGTCTATAAACAACTCAGAGGGGTGGCAATGGGGGCATGTTTTTCCCCCAGCTACGCGGGGCTCCACGTTGGCTGGTGAGAAGAACATGTCCTCAAAGCAAGACATGTGACAGCTTGGGACAACCACATTGTAAAATACTGGAGGTATATAGATGATGTATTCATCATCTGACGGGGAGATGTACAACAAGCTAGAGATTTTGTAAATAACATCAATGTAAATGAATTAAATCTTCATTTCACTGCCAACATTGATGCCGTGACAACAAATTTCCTGGATGTCCAAGTACAAATTCGGGAAGGTAAAATTGAGACTAGCCTCCATAGGAAGAGCACCTCAGGGAACACTATCCTTCATGCCGGTAGCTTTCATCCCCAGCATACTATAGCCAGCATACCCTATGGGGAATTTCTAAGGATACATAGGTCGTGTAGCACCATTGAGGCAAGACAGCATCACCAACAGGAGGCCAAAAATAGGCTGATGGCAAGAGGCTATTCCTCGGGTCGTTTAGATTCCGCAATGGCTAAAGCCAATGCCTTAGATCGCTCATCTCTATTGGATCCTCATAGGGACTCCATTACCACCATGGGGAGACAAACGGGGACAGATGAAATCAGACTAATCACTGGCTATAGCAGACAAGCTAAGGCAATAACCAGAATAGTGAAAAAAGAATGGCCCATTATCCTAACAGATCAGGTTCTTAAAGAAGTGATACCTAAGACCACGACAATCACGTTCAGAAGAGCCTATTCCATGCACAATGAACTGGTGACTAGCAGTCCAGAAACCAAACAAACATGTAACTGGTTGACCCCACGCAAGGGTTTCTTTAAGTGTAGCTCTTGCAGGGCATGTAAATTTGGTGTAAACACCACATCGTACTTGACCCCCTTTTGCACCACTCCGGTACCTCTTAGAGCTCATTACACCTGCCGCACAGAATTTGCTGTGTACGTCCTAAGATGTAGCTGCGACTTGTATTATGTAGGCAGCACAAAACTGCAAGTACATATGAGAATATTGCAACATCTACGGGCAATAGTGAATTCGAACCCGGCATATCCGGTGGCCCGGCACTTTAAGATCACCCACAATAACGATTTGAGTCATCTACAATATTTCGTTATTGATGCAATAGCACTCAATAAGAAGGGTGGTAATAGAGAAAAGAATCTCAGACAACTGGAGTCAAGATACATAGTGAATTTAAACAGCAAGGCACCTACAGGCCTAAATAACGGGGACGATCTTTACACTTTCTTATAACAGAGATTTTCTTCTCAAGAATCTTTGTTTATAATAATTTTTTGTAATTTCCTTTAAACAATTGTTTATAATAGGCTAGGAACATTGGTTTGGTCATATGCAGTTTCTGGAATTTCAGTAATAAGTCTCAGTATTCACCAGCAGGTTAGTAGAGCTTCTGGTCCTTTCTTATCTCCTATGCTCTTATCTATCAGGAACATTTTCAGGCACATATAAATGGATTTAGTTTCCCACTTCTGTCAGTGCAACTGAGGTCGTT
Source organism: Lissotriton helveticus (assembly GCF_964261635.1). NCBI lineage: Eukaryota > Metazoa > Chordata > Amphibia > Caudata > Salamandridae > Lissotriton > Lissotriton helveticus. The sequence continues at coordinate 1,913,634,158 of NC_136065.1, read as the reverse complement.
TTCCCCTGCACCACTATAGGTATTAGGAGACAATAGTAATCGGCTGATTGCTGTTTTATGAATAGAATTTAGGCTTTCTGAGCACATACACAATAGACAGTTATATACAACACTTTATAGCACTATAGGGGGATTTTCCATGGCAACGCCACAATAATAGCATAGCGGCGAGTGACACAATCTGTTACCATAAAGTTGTGTTACATGAGGAAGGCCAATGGGATATACAAGTATTATAAAGCCAGAAGTTTTTACTTTATAATTTGCGTATTTGCACAGATAAAAATATTTTATTGTATAACATTATGTATTTCGATATGTACTGGACAATTATATTGAAAGAAGGTTAAGCCAACCCTGTAACACATCAACGACATCTATTTGTATATTCTATTGTTAACACCTGCTGCAGCATAACAATGACATTTTTTGTTTGATCTAGTATGAAAGGTAACTATAGTCAAATTATTTTTATCATGTCATTCCCCATTTTTTGTATAAAGTACACAGAACTGTACATATAAATATGTAAATATATGAATTTAGGTTAATTTGCATTTTAACATAACAATCAGTATGCACATAACGAATTGGGAGCAGTAATCAAATGTATTGGAACATTAATTAGAAGTTGTTGTGTTACTGTTAAAACATATATCTACGTTTTTAAGGGGAAAAAAGGGGAGCATATAACATCATTGTATGAATTGATATAATATTTAACCTTTATTAATGACACTTTTTAACATTGTTACGGTCATAACATACATATCATATGTCAGAATGTAGCGAATAGTCAGTGCCAGTGCCAGCAATATGGACTGTAGCCACTAAAAGATGGAGGCACTAGACATTAGTTGCTGCACTTGAAGTACTTGTCCACTTTCCATTTTCATGCTACTGTGTTTGGCGCCATTGGGTGTTTTAAATTGCACTATTCAGCCTCACCGTTTGTCAAGTGAGCAAGGACACAGCCTCGTGTCCAAAATGCGTCTTGAGGCATGCACCGTTCCTTTTATTGAAAGCAATAAAAAATAAAATCTGATTTTGGCATATTACCGAGTCCGTGTTCCTGTGTAAGTGCGTCCAGGCACTGGGAAGCTGTGGAGTGGATATATATATATATATATTGCTCACGAGCGGTCCTGTCGCAGAGGGAACAGCTTTGCAAGTCGGTGCTAGGTTCGGGACCAGGGCCGGGTCCCGTGTTGATTTTTGCTCAAAAGGAAAACCAGCACTCCGCTTGTTGGATGCAGTTATATTTTATTCAAAACACTGTTGTAGCCTACGCGTTTCGAACCAGATGGTTCCTTCTCACGGCAGTGTTACAAAGTTGTCCTATTTCACTTTCAACTATTTATATACTTGTAAGTTTAATAGTGCATTATGGGACATGCAGTATTAAATTTGTTATTTAATTCATAACGTTTGTATTTTTACATATATACATGGCTGAGTGCCTCATGATTGTCCAGCTAGCACTTTTGTTTGGTGTCTAGGCAGTGTATAACTGAGCACATTGCAGGAAACTGTTCATCCATTCTCATGGCCATGACGTTGGTCATTGATTCGGCTGTGCTTTTCAGTTTCTGTTACTAGGGCTGAGTGCCCTTGCCACTGCCTACGTTCAGACACCTGACGTTTAACTTATTCATAAGAGAGCATATAGTCTTTGGGTTGTCCATAGTTTAACACTGTTCATAAGAACATTCATTTTACAATTGCATGTTTCAAAGTACAAATGTTCAGAGATGAAAGTACAGTTCTTCGTCCCCATTCAACCCTGTTGGTTGCTTGGTTTTAAAACGCATGATCAGTTTCGATTCCAATCTTCTTAGGTTTAATTTTCTGTTACCACCTCGCTCATGCTGACGAATCATGGCTAAGCCAAAGAATTGAATGTCCTTCCATGTCTTGTTCATGTGTGTTGTCATGTGTTTAGCCATTGCATAAGTTGAGTCTTTATTTTGAATGGCTCGTATGTGCTCCAAGATCCTTTTCTTTAGAGCACAAGTAGTACTGCCAATATATTGTTTACCACAGTACCATTGTAGCATGTAAACCACGAAGCTGGTTTCGCATGTTATGTATTCTCTGATACTGTACGTTTTTCCTTTTGGGTCAGTTAATGTCTTTGTGTTTTTTCCTATCTGACAGGCCTTGCACACACTGCATTTGACGAATCCTTTCTTGGTTTCTGTTAGCCAGTCCTTGGCTTTTTTGTTCTCATAGTGGCTGTGTACTAGATGATCCGAGAGATTTGGGGCTCTTCTATATGTCATCAAAGGTCTTTCACCTACATGTTTGCCTATGTCTGGGTCTTTTTGGATCAAATGCCAGTATTTGTTGAGTATCTTTTGTATTTTGTAACATTCTTTATTGTAAGAGATGATCATCCTTGGTGGTTCCATCTTTGTTTGTTTATTGCTATTAGAAGCTGTTGATTTTGGTAAGAGTGTGTCGGATCTGGTTTTGTTTCTGGCTTTTCTTTCTCCCTGGATAATATCTTGATGTTGATATTCACGTTGTAGGAATCTCTCTTTGGTCTCTTCGAAGTTCTTTTCCATTTCTGTGTCTTCAGAACAATTTCTTCGCATTCTTAATAGTTCACCATATGGAATGCTTTTTTTCAATTTGTCAGGATGGAAACTTTGTCCATGCAAGATACTGTTAGTGGCAGTTTTTTTTCTGAAGGTTGTTGTTTGTATTTTGTTGTTACATACATAAACTTTGGTGTCCAAAAATTCAACTTCTTTATTGCTGATTTTGTATGTGAATTTTAGACCAACAGTGTTATTGTTCAGTTCTTCAAAGAAACTTAAGAACTCTGCTTTTGTTCCTTTCCACAGCACAAAGAGGTCGTCGATGTAGCGTAACCATAACGCCACATTGGCCATGTATTGGTCATTTTCTTCTCTCCAAGCTATGCTCCTCTCCCACCACCCCATCATGAGGTTAGCATAGCTTGGAGAGAAGGAAACTCCCATAGCTGTTCCGCACTTTTGCATGTAGACCTTCTTATTGAAGAGGAATACATTGTTGTATAAACATAGTCTTATCATCTCAATCACCATTTTGGAATGATCTCGTTCCTTGATTGGTCGCTGCATGAGGAAATATTGTATTGCTTGGATGCCTGTCTCATGTTCTATAGATGTATAAAGAGAGATGACATCAATGGTTGCTAGCATGTATGTAGGTTGCCACTGTGTATCCATTATGACATGCAAAAAGTCTCCAGTATCTTTAATGTACGAGCTCAAAGTGGGTACTATTGGGGCAAGAAAATGGTCAACATATTCAGACAAATGTTCATATAGGCTTCCACAGCTGGAAATGATTGGTCTACCCGGGGGTTTGTTAAGACTCTTGTGAATTTTGGGAAGGAAGTAGATGATTGGTGTTATGGGATGTTCCACCATCAGAAATCTCTTTTCTTCTTCCGTTATTAATCCTTCTTCCCTCCAAGTTTGTAATTTGATTCCTAGCTCATTTTTGAGTCTGGGTGTCGGATCTTGTGTTGTGCAGGCATAATTTTTTGTGTTACATAATTGTCGCATGGCCTCCTCAACATAGTCTACTTTGTCCATAATTACTATGTTGCCACCCTTATCGGCTGGTTTGATCTCTATCATAGGGTTTTCCTTCAAGGTTTTAATTGCCAAACGTTCTGATTGTGATAAATTTTCTCTTCTGGTTTGTTCCATTTGTTCTAAGTCTGCCAGCACTAATTCATAAAAGGTATCAATTTTGTTGCCAGGATTCATAATTGGGCAAAACTTGGATATGTTTTTGAATTCAGTTGGTCTTCTTTTGCCTGTTGTCACATCCATTTCTTGTAATAGTTGCGTGTCTGTCATGTCAGTGGCTTCTATTTGGTTGGCTAATTCATATGCTGTACGTAGGCATGGAATTTCGTTTGACATGATGTCACTGGCTGTATCTGCGGAGTCCTGAGTTTGTTGGGAAGAGGGTATGGGTGGTATCAGCTTTTTTTGTTGTGGAAACTTACTGAAGTGTTTCTGTAGTTTAAGTTTCCTTATGTATTTGTAAAGGTCTATTTTCGTTTCCACGATATCTTGATGAGTCTCAGGGCAGAATGATAGGCCTTTATTCAGCAATCTGCATTCGTCTTCAGTGAGTGTATATTTGGAAAGGTTTGTAATTAAATTGGGTGGTTTTCTATAGCCTTTGTTGCTTATTTTCTGGGAGGTTTGCGGTCCCACAGGTTGTATCCGCTTGTTTTTGCTCCTTCCTCTCCTTGTCTTGTGTTTTGTCCTTTTGATGGATAGGTACCCCTTCCCATTTGTCTCATTGGTTGGTAATTTCTCTTTCTGGTTCTTCCTCTTGGGGCTTGTTGTTCCTGGTAGACCAGAGTTAATTCGTCTAAAAAAGAAAACTTTCTGATGTTTCTATTGGTTCATTGTTCTCCCTCGCTGACCTCAGATTCAGGTTCACTGGATGATGGTGTTGTTGTTGGTTCACCGTGTGGTTTCCATTGTTGTTTGTAAATATCATATTTCTTGGCAAATGTGAGTACTGTGCCAAAGTCATAATCGACTTGGTCTCTGCGGAATTTTCTTTGTTTTCTCAATTGGACCTCCTCCTCATGTTTGTCTAGATTTTTATCCATGTCAATGCGCAGTTTTTTAACATTTCCACTCTCTTCTTTAAGGGCACTGATTTGGTTTTCAATGTCCCTTATTTTCTGATGGAACTCATCTACGTCCTTTCTTGCATATTTAATGATGATCAACATCATGTTACGTGAGCAATCCATATTATTGATGCCCCATTCTTCTAACATCTCCGGTTTGGTGTCTGGATGATTAGGAAGAGTGAATATTCGCAAGCCTCTAGGAACCATTTTATGTTCAATGTATTTTTCCAGGGTGATTATTTCCCAGGACCTCGATATTTCCTTTCGCATTACTTTTTCTAGTTGCATGAACAACTGTTTAGCTGTAACTGTTGTGGGTTGCGATTCTTTTCTTGTTTCCTCTCTCCCTCGATCCCGTTTTTCGGTGCTTGTTTCAAACAGGCTTTCTGCAGCTGTTTGTCTTTTGGCGGCACGTTCCTCCATGGCGGCTAGTTCAAGGAGGAGATCCGTGAATAGATTACGTGGTGTTAGCTCTCAAACTAAGTAATTGAATGTAAGTTTCGGGCAGCTTTTCACAACATTCGTTAGAAAAGTCATTCATCAATTCCCTTAACGGGTTGTTTAAGAGACAACAGTGTTATTTGTTCCAACAAGCGAGGTCTTACTTGGAATTAGAAAAGGTTTCGTTCCAAGGTTGTCTTAATATGGTAAACATTCAATTAATGACCTTACTCCGACATATTACGTTTCACTTTCACATACCGTTCCGCTTACCTGGGAGACTCCCGGTAGTCGCCGCGTCCTCCGACCCAGCGCACCGACGCTCTACCAGTGGGTATGGATGGAATCTTGCTCGTTTGTTTGCTGAATCTACTGGCTGCTATATATATATACCACATAGGTCAAGAATATGTTCGATTAACCCACTAGGGTATTATTTGTGTTTTTTACCACCAAGATAAGAGAGTTTGCATATTTTGAGGTGGAGGAAAACGGGATTACTTTAACACTGTGTTAATTTTCCGTGATTCACTATGTTCTCCTTCCTCTTATACACTCTTGTTTACGCACCAAATATGATTCAATACCTTTTTGTGCAGTTCGCTTGGAAATTATGTCATTATATATATTCCATTCTGTGGCTACACATTGGTGTTTAATTGTGGTGGTTTCACATTAATGTATTGTGTTTTACATTAGTAACTACTAATGTGATAGACTGTGTGTTTAAATTTGAACAGGTCGTTTATTTCTATTGTTTGACCTATGTGGAGAACCAATCACTTGTTCCCGTAAATTTGCACTAGCACTTTAAAAATGGGTTGTCTCATCCCTAGCGTCATGTGACCAAGGCCTCTGGGTAGGCCGAAGCGTTATGCGGGTGGCGATGCACTTTATTCAATAAAACAACTTTTTCACCTGATGGCTGGGTCGGCTTTCGTTTCTTGCTGGATCGGTGGTGCCCTGAGACACTAGGGTTCCGGTTCTTGACGGACGAGTGCAGTTTTCATATATATATATATATATATATATATATATATATATATATATATATTGCAACAGTTTTCCCCGATGCCGGGGAGGGTGGGGTCGCTGAACAAACGGAGTGACAATCGCTGTTTTTAAGTTCTTGTTCTTTTATTCATAATCCATAGGGGGTTCAAAAAAACAAAACAACCGACGCGTTTCGGCAGCGTCCGCTGCCTTGGTCACAGGACCGTGACCAAGGCAGCGGACGCTGCCGAAACGCGTCGGTTGTTTTGTTTTTTTGAACCCCCTATGGATTATGAATAAAAGAACAAGAACTTAAAAACAGCGATTGTCACTCCGTTTGTTCAGCGACCCCACCCTCCCCGGCATCGGGGAAAACTGTTGCAATTTACGAGCGGCTGGCTCATCCGCAGGGGTAACGCGACCAAGCCAAGTAGCGCCTACCGAGGGGAAAGGGAGCCAAGTGTCATATATATATATATATATATATATATATATATATATATATATATATATATATATATATAAATATATATCTATACTACTATAATAAAGTAAGAACTTTCAGGCTTTGAGGCGGGTAAACTCGGGAACCACGGCGCCAATCTACACACCCGATACACCGTTGAAATCGTCAGGGTGTGTAGATGGTTATAGGCTATATAAATATAAAAAATAAACGTTATTTAAAAAATGTATAATTAAAAAAAAGTAGTCCCTCCAAAGTAGTGCCGGCCGCGACGTGCGTGCTCACGTCAGGAGCACGGGGAGGAGCGGTGTCCTAGGAGCGGTGGACATGGCGCGGAGGAGGATCGGTGACGTGAGGAGCTGCAGACAGGCAAGCGGCGGTGCGAGCAGCGGAGAGGCGGACATGGCGCGGGGGAGGAGTGGTGGCGGACAGACGGTGAGGAGCAGAGCGGCCAGGAGCGGTGAACTGAGGAGCGGTGGATGAGGTAAGGCTCCGGGGACAATGTCGGGGCAGGCGGGTTTCGGGCCAGGCAGGGGACGGGTAGTTAATGTCGGGGCAGGCGGGTGTCGGGCCAGGCGGGGGACGGGGAATTACAACACAGAGCAGCCAGGAGCGGTGAACGGAGGAGCGGCGGATGAGGTAAGGCTCCGGGGACAATGTCGGGGCAGGTGGGTGTCGGGCCAGGCGGGGGACGTGGAGTTACAACACAACAGACAGCGGGGGACGGGGCGGACGGGGGCACGGGCTGCTGGGCAATGTCGGGGGAGGCAGGGGTAGGGGAAGCCTGACTGCTCCCGGACAAGGTCGGGATGGGCTGCTAGTATATATATATATATATATATATATATATATATATATATATATATATATATATATATATATATATATATATATATATATATATAATGCTTTTTGATGAACATATGTCCTCCTGGATTGGTAGACCTTTCAAAGGCTGAAGATATTTTGGGATCTGTGCAGTAGGTGCATGAGCCCATTTGACTGCTGTGCATTAAATTGCACATTAGATGCTCGATGAAAGCTTACACTTGGCATCCTGTTATGGCCGAGTGGTTGCTGCCCTTGTCTAAAACACTTCCTCCTCTCTACATATACACAAAGAGAGAACCTCCAGCATATAAATGTTTCTCATTTGTTACTTCAGTAATACTCAGTTGTTTCACAGCTATTATGATTTCAGTGATCAGATAGCGTTTGCAGGATCCTCACTCTGAAAATTGATGCAGCACAAATGGGTATCTGGATGTCAGGAAGCGAGGAGGTAAGGGGGCTTTGGAGACTTCTTTCCAAAGCCACTCACACCACAGCAAGAACAGTAACTGCAAAGGTGCAGTTTTGACACCTGAGATACACCTTTAAAAGAGCTGTGCTAATGGCTACCTAGCTCACCTCATATACCTCACTAAAGTATGAATCGCTATCTCATCACTGACTTCATAATCATCAATATCCAAGAAGTCAGAGTCACCATCTAGGTAAATGATAGCCGCCGGGTGGGACTCCCAAATGCCTTGTGTGACCTGTGCTCCCATGTACCCTGCCTCTCTGATCCTGTTCTGCCCTTGCTTACTGCTGCTGAGGTTCTCACTCTGTATCTCTGCACCACCAGAAGAGGCTGGGAATTGGAAAGCAGCTGCTGTGGTGTCGGGACCCAATCCTGGAAGTCAAAAGACCCCTGAGTGATGGTGGGTTAGCTTTATCATGCTACACCTCTTCCTGCCCTCCTCTTTTCCAGAACTGGCCCAGAAGACAGTAGCCAGTGCTGATGAGGAACTTCTGGAGTCGGACCCAGCAGTTCCCGAAGCAAGTTGTCCGGGATAAAAACTCAACAGTCCTCGATGACAAGAGTGGAAAGTGAGTGCATGAACAAAGCTCAACCCAACAGTGAGGAGGTTTAGATCAAATGTTCCAGCACCTCTTTATTTGCAAATTTTCTCAAGTTAAGCTGCAGCATCAAATACGAACATATGGCGCTGGCGTAACCTGAATTGACCAGTGGGACCAAATAGAGAGTCTGGAGAGGGGAGATTACCTGATGATAGCTCAGAAATGTCTGACCGCTGCATACTGCTTGACAGCTGCAGTACAGACCTTTAGACACATGGACTCCTTGTGCTCTCCCTGCCAGACCAAAGGCCATAATACGCTTTCCTAACCTTACCTACCAACAATTCAGTGCAATGAAAAAACTGTACTATAGAGACTGATTAAATTCAATGCTTCACAAGAGCGAGACATGACAAAAGTAATTTGTCATTATAGACTAAAAGGGCAAAGTAGACTAAGGTAACCATGTCCTTGCTCAAGCCTAATGCTTAGTATTGAAGAAGCATCTTAGAGAAATTGCCTGTTCTGAATGAAAGATAGCCCTCATCCCGCAATCCATGGCGCACTTTGTGAAAATGTCTAGCCCTCTGACAGTGAAACCCCTTCTCGCGTTCAAACATATAAAAACATTGGCAGCTACGGTCAGGCAGGGTACATGCTGGAAGGTCAAGGTGACCTTGGATACATCCATTGTGCTGGACGTGGTGTGTGATCGGAGAGGGGGCTCTTCAGGTCAGGTGAATGAAGTGGGCAATACCTTCTGAACCAGGTATTCAATGATTCACAATCATAGAACAGTTGTACTAATGATTGCTGTAATGTATTTAACTGTTGCCTTGTTATATTTTTAAGTTGATGAGTGTGTACTTAACTTATGTTTTAATATGGTATGTAAAGTTTATGTATGTGCATATGATTTGTATAAATCATAACTATTCTTTACAGCATTAAATATTCTGCTGGAGTAGGTATAGCAACAGGTCTCTCTGGGCTCTTTTCATCGTAATTACAGGTAACAGAATGTGCTTATTTGTTACACTGCTTGACAGGGACGTGATCTCAAAAGCACAAGGCTTCCTTTTCACTGTTATCTGTGGCACCTCTAAGCTGCCTCTGGAAAGATTGTGTAAGCTAAATTTCTTGGAAGCAGAATGTAAAAATATTTATTTTCAACAGGTTTACATCCACAAATTACATGCAAATATTCTCAGCCGGCTATTTTCCTTAAATTACTGCATTAAAAACTGATATTCTATCAAACTTTTGTTATTGTTACTTATTTTCATACCCTTTTTATTTTAAGTGCACCACTGTTTCCCTTCTTCCATCTTACTGCCTCTTTTGTATACACGTTTCTCAAAATCTCATGCCTATCCGTGTTGAACTCTTGAGCAAGCAATTGCTTCTCACATAGCCCCCTCTACTGACCACACCTGTGTCAATAATGTACCACAAAGAAACTGGCATTAAAGCCTAGATTGAGCATGCAAAACTAACCCCAAAAATGAATGAAGTAACCACTAAATTTGAGCTCACGGGTAGCGTGCTTCTCGCCGTAAAGCACATGGACGCTTCCTCAGGGGTGGTAAGCGCAATATAAATGCAATTTAAACCAGACCTGAAGCAATGTTATTTGGTGTCTTCAAGTTGGAACTAGAAACTTTTAGGGGGAATGCTCAGGGAAGGGCGCTACAAGATCATGAGCGTGATGCAGACTGTGGCTTAATTCACAGACCCCCATCAACAGTGGTAGAGTCTGGAAAGATTTGAAAGTATTGTGCTGGCTCTCCAGGCTGATGCTTTTTCAATAAACCTGAAGAGGCTGTGTAAATACATTTGCAGAAAAGTAAGAGGATGTAAAATGAAAACTGGGGCAAAAGTAAAGTTAATAGCTGAACTCTAGAATGCCCATTTCCATTCCTCACATGAATTCACATAAATTCCTCCTCTCCTCTGGAACGGGTTGGAACTTGCTCTAGTGCAAAGTGGCAAGAGACTGCCCGATTTGAAGTTAAAGACTCAATGGTACACATACAGGCAGAGAAGAAGGCTCAGCTTCAGTAACAAGATGAGAAGTCTGAAACAGAAAATTAGATGACTCCTACTAAGTTTTTTACCACAGAAGTGGCACAGACTTGCAACGTGGGCCTCACTCTTGTATCTACAAGTCTTGAAAACAGGAAACCACCGCACAGAAAGGCCAGGCAAGAAGAACCTGTAGAAGCCGAGGCAACTTGGAAATCATAAGTGATGGTAGAAGTGTTATATCCTAAGTATTACATTTACATGTAATCAGCCTAGGTCCTCCTAGCTGCTCAGCCAGAATGAGAGATGGTAACAGAATGTTGGTGTGACTGTGATGCGTGGAATGCCTGGGTGCCTGTGTGGATGAGTGGTGACAGTTGGAGATGGGCTAAGCAGCTAAGCAGGCTGCTCCTGGTGGGGCTGGTGTAGGAGATGTAGGAGCTTGTACATGGCTGAACTGAGATTGATACTACCCACTTTTCTCTGACATCTTCCACATGTTTGTTTCTACACACTTCTGTGGGGTTTCGGTGGCCTGTTCCGTTTCATGTATGTCGGAATCTATGCTACATTTGGTTCCGTATTGTCCAGTTAATTGTTAGCTAAATATTTGGTCTAGTGTATGTTAAAGCATACATTTCGCAAAGACCATGGTTAATGAATCGTTTCATAAGTTATGGTACATTTTTTTCGTCAAGATTCACTTGGTGCGAACTTATGGTCTCTGCTTCTAACATTGAAATGTGTATTATTTGCATTCTCATTGTTCAAGCTTTTGCTCTACAGGTTCTTTCTGTACCAAGTATGTATTTAAGGTGGCATACACTGTAATGTGTCCCTATTGTGAAGCACTACTCGGGTGAGAGATCGCTCACCGGCGTGGGGCACAGGTCACTAGTGTTCTATTGTAGATGTAATTGTATTAGTTTATCAAAAGTGTCATATTACATGATGCCACCGTTTTAAGCTGTTTAATTGTTTGGGACGTCCTAGTCTCCTGGTGGGTGGAAATCACAGTTTATCCCTTACATGAGGGCTGTTCTGATCTTGGTGGGTAGTTTTCCACCTCGCTGTGTTCTGGTTCTGTTACATATGTGGTTTGGTGTCGTGATAAATGTGTCTAAGTCGTCTTGTGTTGCACATTTGGTCACATATGTGTGTAAGTCGCCCTGCGCCTCACGTGTTGTCCTGTGTAAGTCACTCTGCACTTCGGGTGTTGTTGTGTGTAAGTCGCCCTGTGCATTACTGGTTAGTGTTGTTCGGTGTAAGTCGCCCGTGCTTCAGATGTTGTTTTGTGTAAGTCGCCCTACGCCTCACTGTGTGTCCCCTCTATGTGGTCCATATTGTGGTAAACATGTATTTTGGTGTTGGTTCACCCTTGTTGTCTGTTTTTGGCCTTGGGTGTTAGTCGTGGGGTGTGTCCACACTTTACTACATTATTTTCTAAGGTTTGTTTGGAAAGGATGGGTTTATTGCTAGCTTGATATTTATATTTTCTTGACAATTATTATTCCTGATATTTATTTATCATTTCTTGACAAATTTGATTCCTGTCCAAAAGTATGCAGTGTTAGTTTGCTTATCTGCTTTTTAACATTGTTTGTGGTTTAATAACTAAATGTCTTAATAATTTTCAGGAGTGAAGATGGGGGATATTGATGCACTTTTTATGTCATATTTTGCCCATCTTTTCTTTTTTTTTTTTTAGAAAATGTTTATTGAGCGGAACAGAAACCAGGTACAGGACGGATAAAAACCAATCTTTACAAAAATGGAGAAGAAATCAAAAGAAAAATACAGCTTCTTCTAAAAAAAACAAAAAAAAACAAAAACAAAAAAAAACACAAACAGTCAGGCATTCCATATAGCTATTACTCCGTAGAAAAAAAACAGATGCAAAGTCCATATTTTGCTTTTGCAATCTAAAGTGCAAGTATACAAACCATTAATACGTTTTTCACTTTCTAAAGTGCAAGTATAATACAGTATAATACAGTCTATCCAATAAAAGAAAGTTGCAGGATGAGTAAAAAGCAGCCTCCTTTTAACACCAAGAGCAATCAATATAGCTGTTAATTCACATACCAAACATATATACACAACCCATAAATTACTTTTCGATTCTAAAGTGCATGTGGAAAAACCATACATTCATTTTCAATTACTACAGTGCTAATGCAATACAATACAGTACAGACCGTCGGATTCAACTAAACCTCTGCTATTTAAACCTGCAAATATAATACAGTACTATACTAATTTAACAGTCCTAAAGTGCAAATGCTGAAGAACCCTAAAGTGCTCTATAGCCCAAAGTGCTAGTGCATACCCACCCATTATATTCAGCTTGCCCCAGCCTCGAGACTATTTAATACTCCTGGTTTAAGCTCGCAATTAAGACCCCCTTGCATCCTCCAAATTCTCCAAATAGTGCCAATTCCTTTCAAATCTCCTAATAGCCCCTACTCTGCTTGAATATGCTTTCTCAAAATTTCGTGCCCTTCTCATTTTGTTAAGCCATTTCTGGTGTGATGGGGCTTCTTTAGATTTCCAATTTTGTAGGATTAATGATCGTGCAACTGTGCAGGAAATAAAAATGAAGGTTTCCTCATCATCCTTGAGCCACCCTCTATTATGACAAATCCCAAAAAGGGCCATTTCGGCTGAGGGCAAAAGTGCTTTCCCCAACGCAGCCTCAATGTCTAAAAAGACCGTCTCCCAGAAACGCTTCAAGTGGGGGCAGGTGTAAAAAATATGGAGCCAGCCACCCTGGCCGTCAGCTAGACATCTAAAACACTTATTCCCTAACTCAGGAAACCTCTTTCCCAACGCTTCCGGAGTCCAATATGCTAGCCAACGAGACAAAAAGGACATTCTCTTAAAATTAGCGGCACGCAATGACCTATTACCCAGCCGACTAATCGTTTCCCAATCTTTACGTGTTAGGTTGCATTGTGTTAGGTCATTAATTTTATCTAAATGGCTATCTATAATTGGGAGTTGTCCTTCACATGAAAGCTTCTTGTACCAGTTTCCTATCCCACAACTTTTGGCTTCATACAACAATTTCATCATCCCGTTTGTTGAATCTAAATGATCACCTATATTATTCCGTAGAAAATGTGCAATTTGTAGATATTCAAGAAGCAGCGAAGACCCGGGAGTACTTGCTCTACCCAGAACTTCTTGCCATGTGATTATTCTATCCTGGACAAAGAAGTGCCTTATCTCCCGAAATCCCATTCTTTCCCAGTTCATTATGTGGCTACTGCTAATTTGGAGGCCCAAACCGCCACATTCTCGAATGCTTAGAAACTGAGAAGCTGAGGAGCTAAGATTTTTTTAAAAAAAAGACTGTAGTCTAAATACATAATCTTTAATAGTCTTGTATCTTGTCCTTTTCGGTAGCTTTGCCACCTTTAAAAATACCTGGACTTGTGAGTCAGCCTCCTGTACCATTTTTTCCAAAAAGAAGCTATCATGATTATTCTTTGATCCTATCAGGCCTGCCACTATGTCAAGAAAGGCCGCTTCATAGTATGTTTTTATATGTGGAAGAGCAAGACCCCCCTGTTCAGCTGATAGTTGAATTACAGATAATTTGACCCTCGAAGCTTTCCCACCCCAGATGAAACTCCTAATCAAAGATTCAATTTCTTTAAAAAAGCGGGAATTAAGTTTAATTGGAACGTTACTAAACAAAAATAATAATAAGGGTAAAATTGACATTTTTATCAGTGAGACTCTGCCAATCACTGTGAGGGGAAGAAGAACCCATTGGGCAAGGAGATTCTTAATTTTATTTTTCATCCTCTCATAGTTTAGCAGGAAAAGCTGATGGAGATCACTGGTAACATATATGCCTAAATACCTTACAGGATCTTGCTTTGAGGCCTGTACACGTAGCCAAGATGGAAAAGAACTAAGGCTGGTATTCAAAGCAAGAACCTCTGTTTTCTTGGCATTTATTTTATACCCTCCTATTTGTTCATACGCTTTAAATTCCCTTAGAATATTTTCTATATTTCCTTTATCTGGTTTCAGATATAGGATGATATCATCTGCGAAAAGTTTGAGTTTCGCCATCCCTGGAATGGGGGGGGTGATAACAGGGTTGTTTCTAATCTTGATCACAAGGGGTTCAATAAAGAAAGTAAAAAGTAACGGAGACAGCGGGCAGCCTTGTCTCGTCCTACGATTAATTTTGATTGAGCCTGCCTTACTTGAGTTTATTATTACCTGTGCTGAGGCATTTTGATAGATATTCTGCAACATTACAATTACCTGCTCCGGAAACCCGAACATAACCAAGGAGTGGAATAGCGTTGCCCAGTTGACAAGGTTGAACGCTTTTTCCGCGTCAACCATTAAAATACATGCAGGGGTTGAATTTATGTTAAAATAATCCAAAGCCTGAATCAAAAATTCCGTATTTGAAGCCATTGAGCGGCCTGCTATAAATCCTGACTGGTCGTTGTGGATAACTTCTTGTGCAGCGCACACAAAACGGAGAGCCCACATTTTCATAAGGATTTTATAGTCAGAATTTAGCAGGCTAATCGGTCGGTAGGAATTAATGTCCTCAGGATTTTTATCTTTTTTGGCAAAGGATATAATTGTGGCTTCTTTGAATGCTGAGGGTACCAATCCTCCTAGTTTTATATGATCGTATAAATTCTTTAAGGGAATTAAGAGATATTTTAGAAACAATTTATAAAATTCGATTGGAAACCCATCTTGGCCACAGGCCTTCGCCCCAGCCATTGAATTAATAGCCAGTGCGATTTCCTCTATAGTTATTACACGTCCCATTTGCTCAACCCGATCGGCTGAAATCTTTGGAATTTCTATATCCTCAAAGTACTCCTGTATTTGATCTAGCCCTGAAAGATATTCAGTGGAGTATATTCGTTTATAGTGGTCCAAGAAGGCCCTTTGAATTAAATCGCTCTTTACAATTTCTTGGCCATTTAGGGGATCTTTTATTTTAATTATTGAGGCAGATTCCTGGCGTTTTCTTACGGAATTTGCCAAGAGCTTCCCAACCAATTGGCTGTCCTCATAGACTTTTTGTTGATAAATTGTGGAGCTATTAATTTCCTCGAGAAGAAAAAAATCCCTTAGTTCCGCCTTTGCTTGGACCAATTGATTCAGGCATAGCTGTAGTTGTAAAACATATTCTTTGTCAACCGCCCTTTGCAATGTTGTTATTTTCTGTCTCCTCTCCCTGGCCACGACCGAGGTATAGGATATTATTTGGCCTCGAGCTGCCGCCTTGAATCCTTCCCAAACTGAGAAAGGTTCAGCTGTACCCTCATTGATTTTAAAATAGTCCGTAATCCACTCTCTAAAAGCTGTTACCCAGTTTTGATTCTGGAGCAGGGTACGGTCCAGCTGCCACCTAGACTGATCCCTGCTCGCTATTCCCAAGCCCACCACAAGTTCTATCTTCCCATGGTCTGAGAAGGGGTTTCCTCCTATCGAAGAGGCCAAATTCTGGATGGATCTTGAAATAAAAAAAAATCGATCCTGGATGCTGTTTGGAAGCGATGTGAAAAGCAAGTGTAAACTTCGCTTTCTGGATTCAACATACGCCACGGATCTATTAGTTGGTATTCAGCAATGAAGGAGCCCAGGGCCTTTTTAGTATTAGGTTTTAACTGTTTTTTGTTCTTATTGGAGGTGTCTCTTTTTATGTCTTGTATATAGTTAAAGTCACCTCCCATAATGATCTGCCCGGGAGCCCCCCTCAAAAGGTCATTGATTTCAAGAATACTAGATACCTCATCCACAACCTGACCATAGTAGTTAACAAAGTTCAATACTTTTGACTGAATTTTAACACACACCCAGAGCCACCTCCCCCTGGGATCCCTTCTAATCTTCACTTCTTCCCAAGGAATTCTTCTTGACAAGAAGATAGCAACACCTCTCTGTGCTACTCCAGCTGATGCAAAAAATGCATGCGAGAAATATCTTGGGAGGAATAGATTAGGGGTATTGGACTTTAGGTGGGTCTCTTGGAGCATTAAAACATGTGGGTTTTGGGATACTGCCCACTTAATGAGAGCACCATATTTCTGTTTATTCAAAACCCCATTGGCATTCACTGACAGGATACTACATTTAATCATTTCCATCAAGACATTTTTCGCTTTTTTACTCCAAAAATCAATTTTTGCCCATCTTTTCTTGATTTGCTTTTATTTGCATCTCTGAGTTATGAACATTACTGCTTTCTTGTGTATAATTTACTTCTTTGCATTTTGTAATTGTTTAGTTTTCTTCTTAGTAATTGTAATGTTTGTTTTCATTTTAAAAGGAAAGGGATAATGTTATATCCTAAGTATTACATTTACATGTAATCAGCCTAGGTCCTCCTAGCTGCTCAGCCAGAATGAGAGATGGTAACGGAATGTTGGTGTGGCTGTGATGCGTGGAATGCCTGGGTGCCTGTGTGGATGAGAGGTGACAGTTGAAGATGGGCTGAGCAGCAAGGCAGGCTGCTCCTGGTGGGGCAGGTGTAGGGGATGTAGGAGCTGGTACATGGCTGAACTGAGATTGATACTACCCTGAACTGGAACCAATAAAAAAGACTTAAAATAATACTACAAGGCTACCAGTGTCACTATGTGCAGGGTACAACAAGAAGGTATGAGGCGTTCCTCATTTATGAAACATAGCTGGTGCAGCCTACCCTAACATTAGAAAGCCCGTTTATTAACCTGGAATTTGAGGTTGCACATAGGGAAAATAGAGCCTCACAAGACCAAAATACGCCCTTTCCTTGGCTTGCAAGTACTGCTTACAGCTTGGTGAATGTAAAAATCTATCACAAACATGACGGATAATCTGTGTGCTATATCATAAGTCTAATATAACCTATGACACTTGCAAAAGGCGCACAGGACAGCAATCACATTTGTTGTGGAGTATCACATCTTCCAAACTCTAAATCAAGCCCAAAGTCACTTATATGCTGCATCGGTACTCCCAATTCTGACCATTGAAACCCTCAAAAATCTTCAAATGCACAAGCATTCTAAAAGAATATAGCTTGGATACACATGCCGACATGGCCAATTAGAAAGAGTTAACACTAAGCACAGAAGGGGCAATACTCTGAGGTACATTCAGGTGTAGCTACAATATTTACAGCATCAAGGGCTTATCCTTCATCTGGTAAAGTCTTATTGAAATTCATTAATTTAGTAGCAATTTCAAATAAGTACTAACAGAGATTGTTGACTCGCTGTAAAAGAAAATAGTTATGATCCCCAACTACTGCAGTGCACAGAAGAATGTGTCACTGCCATGGCAGCTTCTTTCTACACATGTGGCTTCAAGCAAGATACTAGATGTAAAACCCTCAAACACAGAATTGAAGATTTGGAGAATCACTCTAAAAGAATCAATCTCTTGCAATTTGAGGTTCCCGAGAGAGAAGAAGGAACTACGAGAGAGTCCAGACACAGGAAACAAATGAATAAATGGATGGCTGAACTACTCAGAGAAAATTGTATTCCCTATAGACAAGCACAAGAATTTCCTTCAAGACTGGTTGTAATTGTCCCTGCTCACTGAGTTCCATTGTCTCTCCAAAGTGGGGCATGAACGATCATTATTTTCATCTTCCTCCCAAGCATTCTTTTGAAGGAAAGGCTCCTGGCTAAGGCAAGGGAGATGCAAAGCATTGAGTTACTCGCTAGTTTAATATTTTCCATCTTTCCAGACCTACTCATATACCCTGAAAAAGCCACACAAGAGATCTTTGATCCCTGAATTGAAGAACTTGGCTGTCCCTTCTTCAATAGTGTTTATATATTTCATATTAAAGTTAATTGATGGGAGTCTTAATATTTCCTTACTGAGGTGGATGAGGCAAGACATTTCTTAATAAAAAATGAAGTGCGGGGAAGCACTTCCAGTATGTAAGAAGTTTGACAGAAAAGACCCAGTTGTTTCCAACACAGAGACGGAGAAGTGACCATTTAAACCTGAGTCACAGTAAAAATCACATTGCTGGATGTATACTGTTCTATAATGCCTGAGTCTTCATATCACCAGTGGCATAACCATCTTGAATGAAGTCTCAATCATCATCTTTTCACTTGACTCATACATTCCAAAAAAGCCAAAGGCATCATTTCGTAAGTGGCTCAGACTCTTCACTAAAGTCTCAGCCATGGTCTGATCACTGGCCTCATATTTTCCTATGAAGTCTCAGTCGCCATAAAATCTGTGGCCCCTTGACATCAATATTGTCTCAATCACTATCCCATCACTGGACTCATACATGTCAACAAAGTATCAGTCAATTCATTAGAATTTCGATTGATTAATAAAGTAATATTTTGAAATCCCATCTTTGACCCTATGAAATTGCATCCATAAGAGATGTAAAGTGGACAGGTTTATTTTAAAAAATTCATACTCGTTACTATGTTGCAATAAATGTTTTATTATCAACCAGTGTTCACAGTTGCTGTTTATGATGGGTTGGACCTTAGCTCTGAATAGGATAAGACTGTGAAGTTCTACATAAGTTATGTTTCTTCAGGTCATGCTTCTTGCACGTCTTGTTTTCGGCAACGAACTTCGAAGAGCACAGTATCTTACATCTTCTCAACAATTTCATTGACTTTAGATGAGACAACTTTTCCATCCACCACCTCCTCCACAATGGTCTTTATCTTGCGTTGTTTATCTTGCTCTAAGATTGGAAAGTACACAGAGTGTTAGTATTGTATTGTGCTTCATGACGTAGATGCATGTGCTACTGTTTGACTCAGCATCAGCGCTGCATCCTGAGAATGTAACATTCAGTGAAGGAACATAGGAGGCATATATCTAGATTTAAATTCACTGATTAGGCCCAATAGGTAGTATAAACGTATGAGTTTTTTGCTTTCCATTTCAGAAGGGACATGGTCTATCAGGTCTTGACCTTAATGTATCTTTAATGGAGGTAGATTCTTCACATAAAGTTAGTTCTCTCTCGGTAGGACAGTTGTCAATGTAGCATTCAATAGAATTGAATACCATCCAAGGGAATTTACAAGGCTAAGAAGCAGTTACAGCAATTCCATCCAGTTCTTTTTGATAGCTCCTTAAATGTCTTGATGCAATAAAAATACCTCTATTCTCCAAAGGATCACTTGTTACATCTCTAGTTCTACCTGAGACCTGCCTGTCCATCAGAGAGACAGTGGTTTGTTGAAAACCTTTACTATAAGAATTTAATTATTTAAGTAATTTTCATAGCAGAGTTCACATATATGGGTCTGGAGCTTCATGACTTATATAAACAACCCTTTGCAAGGTGAGTAACATAGTTTGTCCAAAATAGATTAATGATAGAGCTAGATTTCATCAAGATTAAGCATCGCTCTGTTTTGTGTTTCAGACAGACTGCATTTAAATTAGCACGCAGATTTTGGTGCAAGTGAAAACACATGGCTCATGAAGCATGAAATGAGGCCTAGTCAAATGCTTTTTAAAAGTGGCACTTTTGGTGCATGCAAAGTGAAAGACATGAAATGAGGCCTTGTTAAATGCTTTTTAAAAGTGGCACTTTTGGTGCATGCAAAGTGAAAGACATGAAATGAGGCCTGGCCAAAATGCTTTCAGTCTGAAATGCTTTAATTTAAAACCATGCTTTATTAATTAATCATGGATACTAATGTGTTGATTTTAGATTTAACCTCACTATAGAATGTAAATTTAATTTAGAGAATGTTTTTTTTTTACTTTTAAAGTAGCAAATAATTGTGCTGAATTAACGTGTTTTTGCAGTGTTGAAAACTCGTGATTTCAGTGGCCTCTTTAGCTTTGAAGATAAGCATGGAATGTGTGTTCTCTCCTCCCAGCTCCTTTTCCTTGTAATCTACACTCCCTGTTCCCGTCTCAAGAGACTTTGGCTTTGTTGCATATTTAGACAATGCATATTCAGTTCATAATACATCTTCCTTATAATATATATTAATTAATTAACCATGCACCAGCACTACATGTGGGACAAACACATTTTGCATAAAAACCTATCTAAAACATTAGAACATGTTGCTATGAGTATGTATTAACTGTGTGCGCTTTGAAAATTTGCACTGGTGCATGTTTATGCTATGTTGTACATTGCACATTTTTGCATGTTGTGTACAAATGATAGAGAAGCTGCTTTAAACTAACAGCTTTTGCTAGGTAATAACTAATAAAGAGTACTAGTATGGGGGGAGGTAAACATAATGAGTTTTGTGATTGTTTTGTCTTTGGGCCTAAAATAAAATGAATGCCTAAGAATTCTGCATTTCTGAGAATTGTTAGAAGTGTGTTGAATGAGAGACGCATGCACAGATAGAAGATTGTGCCAGCTGCATGAACTGCCAAGTGCTTCAAGTGAGGACACATGGGTCAAGGCCTCAGTGAACTGTATACTCCTGTCATCGTGCCAATTTACCAGTGTTAGACCTGTCTGCTTCTGGAGAGACTCTAACCATTATTATTTATTTTTGTCCCCCTTAGCCTCCCAGAGTTTCTATTTTTATTTTTACATATGTCCATCAGGAATTTTTTAATGCTGTCAGGGGGCTAGGTGTTCCTTGGCGATGACGCCATTTTTCCCTCATAACCTGTGAGGCCTAGTCAGCCCCCTTGAAAATCTAGGGATCTCCAGAGACCTAAGATGGTGTCCACCAACTGCCATAACGGACACCACTGGAGGACAGGTCCATAGGTTAACATTAGGGAACTTTCTAGAATACCCTAGAGAATTCTGCAGGTCTCAGGCCACCCTATATAAGGCCAGTGACCAGCAGCCATTTTGTGCTGACCCCAGAGTAGAGGAGTGAGGCAGTGGTGAGAGGAGGTGGACACACTGAGAGCAGCTAGTTTGTCATTGAGGCTGACAGTTACTTCAGAAGATTGTTCCCCCTTCAGCCTTTGACCGATCCCTCTCCCAAAGACAACAACTACTGACACAGAAATCGAGCTACTTGAGGAAGCAGTCCCTCCTATCTGGGAGCTACATGAAAAATCCTCTCAGGATATCCTTATCTGAAGATATTCCTGGCTGCCCTATCCGGCGCTGTGCTTACCGGTGTGGTGGAGCAGCTGAAGTGTAGGCGAGTGTCTGTGACACCCTGGCGACCTGAGGAGCAAGGGCGCCGTGTGTGGACATCCTTCCTGTGAGGCCACAGTGAGAAGTGTCTGGAGGGAAGCAGCGGCGCTGCTCCGATCGGCATCGGGACCCCGGGGGCACCGGCCGCGTCAAGTGAGGAGGTAGGCGCTTCCGCGCATGTCCGGCGTGTAAACGCTTTTTGTGGAGGCAGGAGGGGCCTAGGTTCGAGCAGGCCCGGAGGAGACAGAGCAGCGTCTGCTTGGCGAACGACGTCCTCCCTGGGAGCCAGCGCGCAGAAGCGGAAGGAGAGTGAGCGCGATCGCGCATGCCCAGCTGAGCAGTGCCGACTGAGGAGAGCCGATCGCGTCGGAGCACCGGTAGCCGTTTCCCCGTCCGGAGGAGGCAGAAGCGCCACAGCGGACGTCACAGCAAGGAGCCTGGGGGCCAGGGAAGCCTTCCTCAACCTTCCTCGACCGCCGATTGCTGCCAGGTTTCAGCGCGAGCGGGGAGAGCCCTCGCATCACACCCAGAAGCCTACAAGTAAGCTGGTAGTGTGGGAAAGGGAGGCAGCAGCACCAGGGAAAGGAGACAAGACAGTGGGGCTACAACTGAGACTTAGACTGAACTGCACCAGGAAGCCCAAGTGAAGAAAACGGGCTTGTGTTCAGCCTAATAATAACTACAGTGTCCCAAAAGTAATTGGAGCAAAGAGGAGGAAGCGGTGTAGGGAATTACAGGGTTCCTGGGGGAGAAACCCTTGTAGTTTCTTGGTAAATTGGAGGAATAGATCTCCTTTTAGCAAATTGAGCCTTTAAATTAGAGTGAGTGGAACTTGGCTAATATTATTGTGTCTCCCCTTTTTAGTCACATTGCGGGTTGGTTATGCAGTGAAGAACTACATCCAGGTCATTCTGTGAGTTGAGCAGTGCTTTAGAGCTGTGGGGTAATGTACCTGCTAATGAGTCTTTAAATACATATTGCACTGTCAGGCTGCATTTTCCTTTCTGTAAAGTTCTAGTGAAGTGTATTGTGTCCTGAATAATTCTAAACCTTAAATGTACCTTTGATTCTTAAATTCTGAACAGGAAAAATATTGAAGTGTGATTTGCATTCCATGTAAAAGGTGTAATTTGATTGACTTTCATCCCTGACTAAATAGCATAACAGAAAAACATATTATTTTTATAAAAGGTAACGGTATTTTTCCAAACAGAGGTGTTGTGTCTTTATTTTAGTGGTTCATTACTGAGTTACTGTGAGTGAGACTTGT
The DNA here is from genome assembly GCF_964261635.1 of Lissotriton helveticus. Classification (NCBI taxonomy): domain Eukaryota; kingdom Metazoa; phylum Chordata; class Amphibia; order Caudata; family Salamandridae; genus Lissotriton; species Lissotriton helveticus. Next base: position 1,913,611,339 of record NC_136065.1, on the reverse strand, counting down.
AAGTACTTAGCCAACACCTTGAGTTAGCTGTAGACCACTACTGTGCCAAGCTACCATATGTAGGCTTGGGTAATCTAGGTCCAACATAATTGGTGTTTCAGCGGTGGGATCACGGATTTGTACTTACACTCACTTATTAGTAACGCAGTGCTAACCACAAGACCTCACCTGGAGTTTTCTCCCTGCGGCCCTCCTAATTTATATTTTTGATTTTTCTAAATTTACTTCTGGTGGTGGGTGGAGGTTAACCTCAAGTCACTTCGTGGGTTTCTCCTGTGAGTAATTTTATACCATGGCAAAGCTGGAGGTGAATCTTAAAGAGTTGGAAGCCAATACTGTGGCCCAACTCAGGGATTGGTGTCAGCAGAACGGGGTATTTTTCAATAAAGGTGCCAAGAAAGGAGAGTTGCTGACAAGCATAAGGGCATGGTTAGAAGCTCGCCTAAGGGAGGAACCAGAAATGGAAGTGGGTGATGGGGACACTGTTACTGAGGCTGCATTGCTGAATCAAATGGGGAGAGGGAATCTTCTGACAGGTCCCAGGCTACCTTCAAGGGCAAGCAGCAGTGTTTCAGACAGGGGCTTAACCGAAGCCGAGCTGGAGGATAGGAGGGAGGAGAGGAGGTTGAAAATAGAACTAGCCAGGATGGACATGGAAAGGGAGGATAGGAGGTTGGCACATGAGCGAACCATCAAAGAGATGGATTTACAAGCCCTAAACCGAGGATCCCCCAAATCAGAGAATGGTGGCAGCGATACCCAGACCAACATCAAAGAACCTAGACCGTACCTACCAAAAGATATTATGGCTTGTTATGTACCCAGTGACGACATTGCTAAGTGGCTAGCCGCCTACGAGGTCTCGCTAAGGGCCCATGGGATTCTGGAAGTCCACTGGGGAGGTGGGTTGTACAAATACATGCCCCCCACTGGCAGGGATACTTTGTTGGCTCTTGACCAGAGTGAACAGACCTACTATCCGGCTATGAAATCAGCGCTGCTCAAGAAGTTTGGGTTGACCCCTGAGAAATATAGGCAAAAGTTCCGGGGTAGCTACAAGCTGGGCACGCAAAACTGGGTAGATTTCTTGGACTACGCCAGGAAGGCCCTGGAGGGTTGGGTAAGAGGCAGCGAAGTAGGAGACTATGAGGGACTATATGACCTCATACTCAAGGAACACCTACTCGAGAAGTGTCTTCCCGAACTAAGACAGCATCTGGTGGACAGCAAGCTGACCAGCCCCAGGAAGCTTGCTGAGGAGGCGGACATCTGGGTTAGTACCCGGGTGTCGACTAAGGGGACTGGAGGGAATTCCCAGAAGCAAGGACAGGGCGCCCCCCAGAGGAAAGAGGGAGGGGAAACTAAGAGGGAGTTCTCAAAAGGGCCACAAAATACTTCGCAAGGAAGGGGCAGAGGATTCATCCCCAAGAGTAACCCCCCTCGCAACCCTACCCCTGGCCAAAGCCAGCAGCCAAGGGTTGTTCATTGTTTTGAGTGTGGTGGTGTGGGACACTATAAAGGAGATGTGAGGTGCCCAAAAAGACCACCCCCTCCCACTGGAGGAAAAGCCCCGGGAATCACTAGTGTAGTGCTCGGGGAGGAGATGCCTTTGGTTAATGGGGGGGAGCGGGCGGGTGTCACCTTAGTGTCCCTAGGAGATAAGGAGATGGTTCCCAAGACCCAGCTGCCCTCTAATACTACTAAGTATGAGCAGTGGGTCACCATCAATGGCCGTAGAGGGGAGGCTCTGAGAGACACAGGAGCCAGCATGACTATGGTAAGGAGTCAGCTGGTGTCTCCAGAGCAGGTCATCCCAGATGTACTCCATCCCGCCGTAATGGCTGACGGCAGAGTGGGCCACTATCCTGTGGCTGAGGTTCCCTTTGAGTGGGGAGGGGTTGCAGGTCCACTTCGAGTTGCCGTAAGCCCTGCCGTGCCTGTTGACTGCCTGTTAGGGAATGATATGGAGCACAATGCTTGGAGGAGGGTGGAGTACCAGACTCACTCTGAGATGCTGGGACCCCCTGACTGGACTTGTGTCAGCACAAGGTCCGCGACTGCCCGAAGGGGGAGTTCATTGACGCTGGAGCCTGGAACAATGGCCCAGCCGACTGCCAGAGAGGAGAAGGACAGGAGGCCGGAGGACCCGGCCTCGACATCTCCACCTCGTGAGACAACTGGACCACCTGCGGAGGTGGATCTGGAGTCCACCGGGGAGAATGTTGCTTCCCTGGAAAACCTACCCATCCCAACTGAATGGCATGTGGAGGGAGGTCCTTCCCGGGAAGAGTTCTGCAAAGCTCAGAAAGAGTGTCCTACTCTCGAGGGGCTGCGGCAACAGGCCAACGCCCAGGCAGCGGGAAACATTGAAGGGAGCTACCAGATTTACTGGGAGGATGGACTCCTCTACAGTGAGCCCAAGACACCTGGTCACGGTTCAGCCAGAGCCTTGGTGGTCCCTCAATGCTTTAGAGCCTTTCTACTGGAACTGGCTCATGAGATACCATTGGCAGGACACCTGGGACAGGACAAGACCTTTGCCCGGCTTGTCCCCCATTTCTACTGGCCTCGAATGAAAGTGGCGTCGGATACATATTGTCGGACGTGTGTGTCTTGCCAAGCCAGTGGGAAAACTGGGGTGAAGCTAAAAGCTCCCCTGGAACCACTACCCGTCGTTAGCACCCCCTTTGAGAGGGTGGGCATCGACATTGTAGGGCCATTGGATCCACCAACTTCAGCTGGACATCGGTTCATACTGGTTTTGGTGGATCATGCCACCCGGTACCCAGAGGCAATACCTCTGAGGACCATCACTGCACCTGCAGTGGCAAGGGCCCTGATGGGGATTTTCACCAGAGTGGGTTTCCCCAAGGAGGTCATTTCCGACAGGGGGACTAACTTCCTTTCAGCATACATGCGGGCCATGTGGAAGGAGTGCGGCGTTACCTATCGGTTTACTACTCCCTATCACCCACAAACCAATGGTCTTGTGGAAAGGTTTAACAAAACCTTGAAAGGTATGATACGGAGCCTTCCTGAGAGCTTGCGAAAGAAATGGGACATTCTCCTACCCTGTCTCTTGTTTTCCTACAGGGAAGTGCCACAGAAGGGAGTGGGCTTCAGCCCCTTCGAACTTTTGTATGGGCACCCTGTAAGGGGACCTCTCAGCCTGGTGAAAGACGGATGGGAACAGACTCCCAGGAAGCTTCCCCAGGACGTGGTGAGCTACATGCTGGCCTTCCGGAGCCAAATGGCTAAGTTGTGGAAGCAGGCTTCAGACAACTTGGAGGCCAGCCAAGCAGTTATGAAAGAGTGGTATGACCACAACGCTCACCCAGTGGAACTGGAGCCTGGACAGAAAGTGTGGGTAATGGAACCTGGAGAGCTAAATGCCCTCCAGGACCGTTGGACAGGCCCCTTTGAGGTTTTAGAGAAAAAGGGGAAGTCTACCTATTTGGTGGATCTTAAGACCCCGAGGCAGCCCCTCAGGGTGCTGCATGCCAATCGCCTCAAGCCACATCATGAGAGGCCCGAGGTTGTCTTAATGCTGGTGACCGATGGAGCAGAGGAAGAAGAAAGTGAACCTCTCCCTGATCTTCTCTCGTACAAAGAAAAAGATGGATCAGTGGAGGGAGTGATTCTCTCGCCATCCCTGACTTCTGAACAGCAAAGCGATTGCCGCCAGATCCTGGAGCAATTTTCTCCCCTGTTCTCCCTTGTCCCAGGTAGGACCCACCTGTGTACCCATGACGTGGACACAGGAGACAGCCCACCTGTGAAATCTAAAATCTACCGGCTGTCGGACAAGGTGAAGGCCAACATCAAAAGTGAAGTCGCCAAGATGCTGGAGCTAGGGGTGATTGAACCTTCTGGTAGCCCTTGGTCTAGCCCGGTGGTTTTGGTACCAAAAGCTGCCCCACCAGGCACCACACCTGAATTGAGATTCTGTGTGGACTACCGAGGCTTGAACTCCGTGACTAAAACTGATGCACATTCTATCCCACGGGCGGATGAGCTTATTGACCGGCTGGGAGCTGCCCAATACTTAAGTACCTTTGACCTAACTTCAGGGTACTGGCAGATTTCCCTTACTGAGGAGGCGAAGGAAAGGTCAGCCTTCTCTACACCTGAGGGACACTACCAATTTCGTGTGATGCCCTTTGGGCTCAAGAATGCCCCTGCCACTTTTCAGAGGCTGGTGAACAGGGTCCTTTCGGGAATGGAAGCTTTTTCTGCTGCATACCTGGACGATATTGCTGTCTTCAGCAGCAGCTGGGAGGACCATTTGCAGCACCTGCAAGCTGTTCTTCATGCCCTGCAACAGGCTGGCTTGACCATCAAGGCCAGCAAGTGTCAGATCGGACAAGGGTCGGTGGTGTACCTAGGTCACTTGGTGGGCAGAGGGACGGTGCAGCCCCTCCAGGCAAAGATTGAGACCATTATCGCCTGGGAGCCCCCCAAGACTCAAACCGAAGTCCGAGCCTTCCTGGGCCTCACTGGATACTACCGTCGCTTCGTGAAGGGGTATGGCACTATCGTGGCCCCCCTCACTGAACTTACTTCCAAGAAGCAACCCCGACGGGTAGTCTGGACAGAGGCTTGCCAGCGAGCCTTCATGACCTTGAAACAAGCATTGTGTTCCGCTCCCATTCTCAAGGCCCCTAATTTTGCTAGAGAATTCATTGTCCAAACAGATGCGTCAGAACATGGCATTGGGGCAGTGTTATCGCAGCTAAATGATGAGGGCTTGGATCAACCCGTGGTCTTCCTGTCCAGAAGGCTACTCCCCAGGGAAAGGAGGTGGAGTACAATTGAGAGAGAAGCCTTTGCGGTGGTTTGGGCTCTGAAGAAGCTGCGACCATACCTGTTTGGTTCGCACTTCCTAGTTCAGACTGACCATCGCCCCCTTCGTTGGCTGATGCAAATGAAGGGGGAGAATCCCAAGTTGTTAAGGTGGTCCATCTCCCTGCAGGGAATGGACTTTAGGGTGGAACACCGACCTGGGGCGGACCATGCCAACGCAGACGGTCTATCCAGGTATTTCCGCCTTAGTGATGAGGACTCCCAAGGGGTTGGGTAGTTCTCCCCACTTTCAGCTGGGGGGGACGCGTGTTAGACCTGTCTGCTTCTGGAGAGACTCTAACCATTATTATTTATTTTTGTCCCCCCCTAAGCCTCCCAGAGTTTCTATTTTTATTTTTACATATGTCCATCAGGAATTTTTTAATGCTGTCAGGGGGCTAGGTGTTCCTTGGCGATGACGCCATTTTTCCCTCATAACCTGTGAGGCCTAGTCAGCCCCCTTGAAAATCTAGGGATCTCCAGAGACCTAAGATGGTGTCCACCAACTGCCATAACGGACACCACTGGAGGACAGGTCCATAGGTTAACATTAGGGAACTTTCTAGAATACCCTAGAGAATTCTGCAGGTCTCAGGCCACCCTATATAAGGCCAGTGACCAGCAGCCATTTTGTGCTGACCCCAGAGTAGAGGAGTGAGGCAGTGGTGAGAGGAGGTGGACACACTGAGAGCAGCTAGTTTGTCATTGAGGCTGACAGTTACTTCAGAAGATTGTTCCCCCTTCAGCCTTTGACCGATCCCTCTCCCAAAGACAACAACTACTGACACAGAAATCGAGCTACTTGAGGAAGCAGTCCCTCCTATCTGGGAGCTACATGAAAAATCCTCTCAGGATATCCTTATCTGAAGATATTCCTGGCTGCCCTATCCGGCGCTGTGCTTACCGGTGTGGTGGAGCAGCTGAAGTGTAGGCGAGTGTCTGTGACACCCTGGCGACCTGAGGAGCAAGGGCGCCGTGTGTGGACATCCTTCCTGTGAGGCCACAGTGAGAAGTGTCTGGAGGGAAGCAGCGGCGCTGCTCCGATCGGCATCGGGACCCCGGGGGCACCGGCCGCGTCAAGTGAGGAGGTAGGCGCTTCCGCGCATGTCCGGCGTGTAAACGCTTTTTGTGGAGGCAGGAGGGGCCTAGGTTCGAGCAGGCCCGGAGGAGACAGAGCAGCGTCTGCTTGGCGAACGACGTCCTCCCTGGGAGCCAGCGCGCAGAAGCGGAAGGAGAGTGAGCGCGATCGCGCATGCCCAGCTGAGCAGTGCCGACTGAGGAGAGCCGATCGCGTCGGAGCACCGGTAGCCGTTTCCCCGTCCGGAGGAGGCAGAAGCGCCACAGCGGACGTCACAGCAAGGAGCCTGGGGGCCAGGGAAGCCTTCCTCAACCTTCCTCGACCGCCGATTGCTGCCAGGTTTCAGCGCGAGCGGGGAGAGCCCTCGCATCACACCCAGAAGCCTACAAGTAAGCTGGTAGTGTGGGAAAGGGAGGCAGCAGCACCAGGGAAAGGAGACAAGACAGTGGGGCTACAACTGAGACTTAGACTGAACTGCACCAGGAAGCCCAAGTGAAGAAAACGGGCTTGTGTTCAGCCTAATAATAACTACAGTGTCCCAAAAGTAATTGGAGCAAAGAGGAGGAAGCGGTGTAGGGAATTACAGGGTTCCTGGGGGAGAAACCCTTGTAGTTTCTTGGTAAATTGGAGGAATAGATCTCCTTTTAGCAAATTGAGCCTTTAAATTAGAGTGAGTGGAACTTGGCTAATATTATTGTGTCTCCCCTTTTTAGTCACATTGCGGGTTGGTTATGCAGTGAAGAACTACATCCAGGTCATTCTGTGAGTTGAGCAGTGCTTTAGAGCTGTGGGGTAATGTACCTGCTAATGAGTCTTTAAATACATATTGCACTGTCAGGCTGCATTTTCCTTTCTGTAAAGTTCTAGTGAAGTGTATTGTGTCCTGAATAATTCTAAACCTTAAATGTACCTTTGATTCTTAAATTCTGAACAGGAAAAATATTGAAGTGTGATTTGCATTCCATGTAAAAGGTGTAATTTGATTGACTTTCATCCCTGACTAAATAGCATAACAGAAAAACATATTATTTTTATAAAAGGTAACGGTATTTTTCCAAACAGAGGTGTTGTGTCTTTATTTTAGTGGTTCATTACTGAGTTACTGTGAGTGAGACTTGTAAGTACTTAGCCAACGCCTTGAGTTAGCTGTAGACCACTACTGTGCCAAGCTACCATATGTAGGCTTGGGTAATCTAGGTCCAACAACCAGTATTTGTGGGCAAGTGTCATCTCTGTGTGCGATTTGAAAGAGAGACAGGAAATTGAGTGAAGAAATGTTCTTACTGATACATGTTATATATATTGTTCTTAGCATTAAGCCCCTATTGTCAGAATCGGTATGCGTTGGATTTGCAATGAGAACACGATGATGAGACCCTCATGTCATCTATGCTAACCATTCACAGTGCAAGTTTCTACTGAAACTGCAACATTATTAGTATTATCAGCCAAGAAATATAGTATAAAAAATGACTCCATAGGGGGCGTGTCAACCTTGAGCCTTTGGCTTAGAAGAGAGAAGGGAGGGGAGCAGATTCTGACCAGACATCATAATGGTTTGGTACGTGAACGTCGCGGATGCAGCATTGGTGGAGATTGAGTCCGAGGAGAGACAGAGGGAGGAGGGTGCAGAGAGGCATAGGCCAGCCTTGCACGTCATATTTTTGGCAAGGCAGATCACATTCCTCTGTGAAGGAGGGGCATTTTCAAGTTGCGGTCTTTCTTTCAGACAATAGAGAGGGAGAGAGACAGATTGAACAGACCAGGGCAGAGAGAGGGCAGCTGATGGAACAGGTTTACATTTAGATGCTAAAAGTTTATGCTTCGACTAATTAACTCGTTTTGAAAAGATGTATTTGTCTTATGCATTTATTTCTCTTTATGGGTGATTTTTGCCAATTATTAATTATTGATTAGCCATGCAAAACGCACTTTTGAATTATATTTTTCCTGAACTCTTTCAAGAATTCTGACTGACATATGATACCGCACTCCCTTACTTTATGGAATGCTTCGTATGCAACCTATAATATGTTCTGTATTAATTCTATTTTCCTATTTTCAATTCTGTAACCTGATTGATATTTGACTAATGAAAAAGGGTCAGAGATCCTTAACTTTTAACTAGAAAATAAAACCCTTTAAAAGACTCACAATCCTCTTTATTGTCTTGAATATTAATTACATTTTGATTCTTAATGTTTATGTAAAGTCTCCTGGAAGTGATACACGGTGGCAAATGTCCATCACCTCAAGCGGCAAACTAGAGGTAAATGAGGTTTTGCATTGAGAAATTACTGTGAAATTACCGCTGGATCTGTAACAAGGGTGAATTGGTTACATTGCTACCCTCACACAGACATGTTACATGTAAACTTTGTACACATCATTAAAACAAACTTAGCTTAATATGCATGCATTCATTGGTTCATTAATTCATAGAACACACCTTCATTTTCTCTTTACAGTAACACATTCAATGGTTTGCAACAATACCAAGGCGTTGGGCTCAGTTTAATGTAGTGATGTTTAAATCACATTACACTAATAAATGAGGTCCTAACATATGCATATCATTGTATGGAGAGAGCCCAAGAAGGCTGTGACAGCTATTAGGAACAGTCACCTATTCATGGCTTTTTTATCTCCTGTTTCCGCTATAGATTCCTCTTCACATCAGAGGGTGAGCTTACCTCTCGCTGCTTCTTCTAGTCTCTGTTTCTCCAGTTCCCAGCTTCTGTAAAAATACAGACAGTGCAACAGATTAAACAACATGAAAACTCACATTTTAAGAATGTATGCACTTGCATAAAGAGCTATGGAAGTGCCTTTTAATGATATGTTACATCATTGGTCTGTTTTTGGATTTTGAAGACCTGTGTCTTCTTTGTGATTGGTCTCAAAGCAGCGTTAGGCCTTTGTCACAAGTGACCATTTTATTCTTCTCAATTAAAGACTGCCTATTTGTGTTTTGAAAGAGGAATGTCTCCATATACACAGAGCCTCTTTAGATACACTCACCAATTATGTATTTTAATTCACATGGGTCACAAAAGGGTAGCATATAATCCCTCTACCTCAGTTTCTACAGTGCATATTTGTCAGCCATCTGAGAGCATAACATACCAATAAACCAACAATTCACTGGCCTTGTAATTGAAGCAGAGCAGTTTACTTATGAAGGGACCGTGCCCAAAAATACTATTCTGTGTAAAAGCAGTACTGGTAGTCAGTTCTTATTGAATGTATGTATGTGATTTCTATGAATAAACCAAGTTACAAAGCAACTGAGTGTTGTACAGAAGAGAAGTAGATAATATAAGTGGACGGGTGGATGCAGGATGCTGTATGGAAGAAGAGGTCATTAGAGAAGGTAGTAGAGGTAGGGGGAGGAGCTTCTCAGGATGTTGCTAGAGAAGATGAGTCTCCTGTTCTTTTTGAAAGTGGAGAAGGGATGGGGCCTTCCGTCTCTGAACAATTCTTAATAAACATACGTATGTCTCAGGGGAAGCCTTATCACCTTGTTTATCATTATTGCTTGGCCTCAAACGTTCAGTGATATAACAATTCTTCTGTATAACGTCCTTAAGAGCCCAGCACCTTGTCTACGGCAAGTACTTCTGAAGCTTGAACAATTTTCCTGGGTCAACCTGAATCTTAAATGATCACAGTCCCCTACTATATTCCCAGCAGTTCTATTTCTGGGAGGCTTTTCATAACTCTATACTTTTACATAGTGAGTTCATTCTACTGTGCATCCCCAGAATACCCAGAAGTGCAGATATTGATGTATCTTAATTCAGCGCCTTATTTAGTCATTGGAGTATGATATTTACTCTATCAGAGCGAAGGAGTAAAATACTCTGTCACCTTGACGGAGTACCTTTATTCTGAAGATAGAGAAGTCCATTGGCCCAGCAGGTATCGCTAGTCTCATTGACAGGATACGTCGTCAAAGCAGTTCCTGTCAATGTGCTAAAAGTTTGCTGAAGGGTAGCATTAAAATGACGGTACAGTTCGCAAACTTTTTACCTGTTTTGGTTTCTCCAAAAACCAAATACCAAAGGTGGATTTTGTTTTTGAATAAACAAAAAGGAATGACCACTACCTCATAGGAATTTGTTGTGGTGGTCATTTGAATTGTTGTACTGTCCCTTACCGAAATGTTTTTCACAGCGGTAATAGAAACTAAAAACTGGCCATTCGACTGCTCACTCAAAATCAGGCGGGCTGTGGAAAAGCCAACCTTCCGACGGCCATTACTTTGTCGGATTGTTAGAGGAATATGTCAGTGACAGAAACAGAGTTGTCTCTGTCGCTGAAATTCTTAAGGTCTATCCGACTATTAGGACACAGTACCCTTTCTGCCGAATTCAAAATAATCCCCTAACAGTGGACGAGATTCCCGATACTCGTCCTCAAGGCACTCAAGGGAAAAAAAAGAAAAACGTATAAAAATGAAGTCTTGCAATAAGAAAAGTAGAGAATTGTTGGTTGAAAAGTATTAATTTACTTTTAGAACAGTTTAGCAAACAATTACAAGTTTATCCTTGTAATTTTAAAATAACAAAGAACTTTTTCAAAATATGCACTTGTAAAAGCCTAACTTTTAAGAACTCAAATTTGTACTTAACGAACATTATTACAGTTGTTGAAAAATATTAGCGGACTATTGTAAAAATTAAACTAACCATGCAAACATTTTAATAATCTAATCATTAAAAAAAGGGAAATAAAAAATTGCATATTTTATTTTGTGTTCTTGTTTGACCATGAACCAAAATAAATGAGTAAACACTACATATGCTCCAGAAAAGGGCAAGAATTCGACACTTTTTTGTTTTCGAGGATGTAAAATATCCATTCCTGATCTTGAGTTTTCTTCTCGTCAAAGAATTAGTATTTGAGTAGTGAATTTGCCACCATGTGAATGAAAGCCACCTACTTTCCTGCTGTTTTGGCAAATCATTGCCATTTTCTGCATGCTAAATGGAATGCTTTCAGGGCCGGACTGGGAACCAAAACCGGCCCTGGCAAAGTGCTCGGGGGTTGGAGGTGCCGCCGCGCGCTTTGCTAGGGCCGGTTTTCGGCCGATTTTGTTGCAGGACCGATTTTGCAGCTATGCTGCAAAAACGGCCCCTGTAACAAAATCGGCCCCCAGGGGCCCTGACGGCTTGGGCTTGGCTACAGTGAACAACAATCTGAGTTCACCGCTTAGTTTTCAACTTGAATATAATAGAATATACAGTATTTTTTCTATATTCCTCACAGCAATACATTTAGCATTATTATACATTGTAATTTGTGACGACAACATTTGATGTGCTTCTTGCAAATCTTTCCTTGAAGTAAAATTATTCTCTGATCAACCAGTGTACATTAAAAGATTCTACCAAATGAATGTATTCAAAAAGCAATAAGGTGGGACATGAATTGTGCTGTGTGTTAAAACGTATCACGCCTGATTGTGTCTACTGACTGGTTCAATGAGATTTATTATTTAAAAGGTCATGTTCTTTTAAATATTAAATACCATGCTTTCACTTAGGAGTGTTTGTGGCCTATTGAGAGAAGTTGTGTTTAATTGTGAGACGGTGTTGTCTTTAAGTAGAAGATGTGGTCTGTTTGGTTGGTGGGGCGTATTATGGAATTGTCCATTGATAGGAGGTGTGAAGTATCATGAGATGATGCGGTCTACTAAGAAAAAAAGTGGTATTTTTGGAAGTAATCGTGTTCTACCAAGCTGATGTGCTCTATAGGTAGCAGTCTCTACTGGATAGAGATATAGATTAAAGGTGTGTTGGATGGTTCTTAGATAGATGTGTCTTGTTTTAACATATGTTGTCTTTATATAGAAGCTGTGTTTTATAATGAGAAGGTGTGATCTTTGGGAGGAGATGTACTCTACTGTGAGTTTTGTGGTCTATTAAGAGAAAGCATACTAAAATAGATTAATATGCCTTCTCTTGGGAAGGGATGGGAACTATTGAGAGAAGCTATGGTCTTTGCTAAGATAGGTCTTCTACTGGGAAGAAATGATTCCTACAGGAAAGAGAAGGGGTGTATTGGGAGGCAGGGTGGTCCCCTTGGAACTGTGGGCTATTAGCATGAGCTGCACATCATTGGGTTACATGTTTCTTGGTAAAAGGCTCCCCAAGAGCCTTGGAATCATATACATTTCAAGATATGGAATCATTACATTTCCCAAAACATTCAAGCGATGCAGCCAATAGGATGCCTTACACTTCCTCTCCTTCGAGCAGGCGGCGATACTCCGCGATCTCCATCTCCAGTCGGAGCTTGATGTTCAGCAGCATGCTGTAGTCGGTGCGCTGCTGTTCCATGTCCGCACGGATTTGGCTCAGCTGCGCCATGAGGTTATTGATTTGGGCTTGTATCTGGGCGACCTGGGCGCCATAGCGAGCTTCCGTGTCTGCCAGTGTGCCCTCCAAGGCGGCTTTCTAGCAGTCAAAGAAAAACAGCAGCAGAGATAACTCAATGTTTCTGATTGCAACAGAGATTTGTTTTCATTTTCGAGATATTTTCAATAAAAAATGTATCTATAAAATAGGACATATTTTACCATTTTGCCACCAGCTCCAGGCATCATCATGAGGCAGGAAGGACAGTGCAGTATTTAGAATGAAATCATATTAAGATAGTATACACATTTTATTGCACCTTAAGAACTGAATTGTGTCTAGACATTTAATAAACAGCTGTTTTTATAAATGAACCTGACGGTGTTCGTTTAGTTGGGTACTTAGTTTTCTGATCTGAGATCACTTCCTCCGCAAGCTGCAGCTTGCAGAATAAAGACCTCCCAAAAGGACTGAAGTGAGATGGCACCGAAAGCAGCAAGAGTTTGGTTGCTGCACTACTTTTCAGGGGCATAGGCCATGATTCAGACTACCAAATCCAAGTTATGGGATTAGGACCTTCAGTTCTGCAGACCTCAATAGAACGCATGTAGCCCTCAACAGGCCCTTGAACATGACCTAATGGATTCCAAGAGGGGGAGATACTGGCTCCCAGGGTTACATCTTATTACCCATTGCAGTCCCGGGCTTGTGCTTCACTTTATTTATTTATTTATTTAGAGTCTTGTATAGGGCCCAAATCACCCCCAAAAGGGTATCTTCATGCTGCGGGAATGCTAAGAGTGGCGGGGAAGGAATTAGAAGAGTGTAGTTTTCAAGAGCTTGTGAAATCGAAGATAGTGGGTGCAATTCCTGAGGTGGTTTTGCCTCTCGTGACACCCAACAATGTCAATAAATGGAATATTACTCCCTGCGCAGCTGCATATATGTTTTATACCTTGGCACGGGTTAATGCGTATTTGTCAGAAGAAATTTATTTAACTAAAACAATGATTCAGGGGTTAAACGTGTGTTTATGAGTATAACTGCTAGCTGACCACCTTGATTGGTCCAAAGTCGGTAGCCCAGGTGGTATGCCACCTACCAATAGACACTAAAATAATCCCAGTGCTTAGCTCCTTACCTTGGCTCCAAGTTAGGAAAAGGTGCATGTTTAAACTTCTCTGCCTTTCTCAAAAGGCCTTACACAGGTTTGGCCTGTCACCTCCCCGTATCAGTTTTTGAGGTTGTGTCTTGGCAGTGCATGCGCTGCTCTGCGGGCATGCTGTATTGAGCCAAGGTGCATGTACCGTCAGGCTGTGTGTAAAGCCCCAACACATTTTACCTTCAGACATCTTGGGAAGGGTTCTCCTAAGTAGGTCCTGGAGGGCCGGATCCATGCCAGATATTTAGCATATCCCCATTTAGAGAAATGTAATTGTCTCACAAATCTAGCATGGACCCTGCCTTCCAGGACCAACTTTGGAGAACCCTGATCCATACCACACAAGAAATCAAAAGACTCCGCTGAAAGGAACTAGATTCTCCCAGGAAGAGGTGTGGCGCCGCGGCCAGGGCGACTGACTCCGGAATCTGGGGATCACGGTTCGATCCCCGGCACCGGCGGCAGATTAGCCCAGCACCATGTGACTCTGGGCAATAGCTTGCTTAATCTTCCCGACGGCCCCCAGCGCCTAGAGACCCTAACGGGTGATTGTGCGCTTTACAAATGTGGATATTATTATTATTATTATTATCCCACCCATGAAAACTTCACTCCTCATATAATGTACATTCCTATTGTTCTCCTATTGACTCTGACCTCACAAACTTGAGAGGGCCCCCTACAAAGTGCACGGATGGGGCTCCCCCTCTCCGGCCCACCATTTACCTCTTTTGCTGAGGGACTCCCCCACACCGTAGAGGCTGTGGGGGCATATATTACACCACTGGTCTTAATCCTTCTAAGTAGTTTAAGAGCTAGGTCTTCTAAGGAAATATCCCAGTATATACGTTCTTGTTTTATTCGCTGTTCTGCTGCTGAGCCGTGTATTTTGATCCCTTGCAATAGACACTGGCTTTATCATCTAACTAACACCTCCTCCATATAGGATGGCCCAATGGTTAACTATAATCACACCCCTTATATAGCTACTTGCCAGCCCTCTTACCCAAATATGTATTTCAGAAAAGTCTGTACTGCCTCTCTTTCCCACTTCCTCCTCCTCGCTTTCAATTCTTTGTTAAAATCTTCCATCACACTGTTTCTGTCTGTCTCTTTATCGTGGCAGTGGGAAGGCATTCCAGCTATATAATAACCACCAAACTACTATGTCTTTTGTTGGCTGCCTACTACCTCTTAGGACTTCAAGCCTTCTGACTACCAGGCCACAAGGGTTTCATCACAGGAGACGCCCTGACAACAGCTGAGTTGAGAGACATGTTGAGTAGATGGGGCTTTTATATAGTCCAAAATTTGGGAATGTTCAAAGGGAGAGTTTCAACATTTGGGAATGTTCAAAGGCAGAGCTTCATGAAGAAAAAATAGGATTCTGCCTGCCAATTGGCTTGCACTGGAATGATTGATATTTTAGATTAGAGAAAAGTGTAAAAAGGAGAAAAAAGATGTTCAACAATCTCCCTGTCCTTGTCACTTTGAAGATGGAAAGGCAAAATAGTCAGTAGCCCTTTGCAGTTGACCTCATTTTCTGTGTTTCACATAATAAGGAAGCTGACATCTTCCTGTCTGGGCATACTTCCAGTCAAGCAAAGCCATTTCAGCCTTTCAACTTCCCATGAAATGAGTCTCCTCAAATCAGTAAATATACCTTCACCTATGTGGAAACAGACAACAAAGGTAGTGGTGTGCGTGTTTTGCAAATGGAAATTGCAGAGTTAAGACAAACTTAATGTGGCATATTCCTTGCTCTCTCTCTCTCCCCATGCCATCTTTCCCTCATACATGTACCTCTTTCTTTCTCCTCTTTCTTCCTTTCAACACTACTCCACTCATTCTTCTCTCCCTCACTAATTCTCTTTTCACATTCTCGTTCTCGTCCCTCTTCCAAACTTCCCTCCCCTACTCCTTCACTTACATAATAGCATCTTGAAGAGAATTTTGGTTGGCAGTAAAACACTGTACAAAAACCCAAATATGGTTACAGGCCATTGAGCAGCAACTCTCCTCCATCATAAGCTTGCATTTATCTTGCTTCTAAAATGGTAACTGTCCAAAACTTAAATTGACCTCCTTGTGAACCTCCATTTTAGATGTCTCTCATCTACTCAATTCTGTCTCTGTGGTTGCCAATATTGTTTGATCATTCAAATCCATTCAGATCATTAAAATCATTAAAGTGCAACTGTAGAAGTCAAGGAAAGACCCCTCTGCTTTCATAATATGTAAATCTGACACTACTATGAGGTTTGTGTTTGGGATTTCTAGGTAGGGATAAAGTTAATTTCCTAACTTTCTTTCCTGCCCCCATGTTCTTTCTTTGGCCACGCCTCCCACTTGAGGACTTTAGGGGCAGCCATCTGAGGTCTAAACTCGTTGAGGGGGCTTCAGTGTTTCCAATGTGAGCCCAGGATCAGCCCGTGTAGCACTTACCATGCTGAGCTGGGACTGCAGCTCAATCTCCAATCCCTGAACCTTTCGTCTCACTTCGGTGATCTCGCTCTTCTTGGTGCCCAGCTCTTCGCTGCTAACGGTGACCTCCATAATCAGCTGCTGGCTCTGAAACAGGTTTACAGTACAAGAGGTAAGGCTGCTGCCTTAGGTTGTGCACCAACATAGCAAGCCTCATCCAACAGTGAATAAGAAACATGGTGAGCGTCATCCACCAGGAAGTATAGTAATATGGGCCTTGAGATTCTCACTAGTGAGTAGCCGCGATTAACAAGTTCTGATTAATTGATTGATTGAATATTGCAAACCTCTTCCAATAGCCAATAGGAAGCTGGCAAAAAAGCAAGCCTCTTATATCAGTAAACAGGCAACAAAGCCACTCAGCATTGCTCTGCCAGTAACCAACAAAAAGCAAAGCAACATTGGAAGCCTCAGTAGGAAACATGGCAAGTGTCATACAATAGAGAACCTAATAACACAGTAGTATCCTTCCATTAGGAACGTACAATGATTAGAGCTCGTTAAACTAAAGAAGGAAGAGGGATCAAAGATTTTTTCTTGAGCAATCAAAACTGTTGCAAAAACATTCATGGGAATTTTAAGGACTTAAAAGCAAATTTTGTACATTCAACATCTTTAGGTAATTTTCCTACTAACATCACTCATCCAGATGGTTTAAAAAATAGCAGAACTATACAATAAAAGGCAGGATTATTAACAACTTGTGTGAAATGGCCCATGATTTGTAGAAACTAAGCATCTACTTTACCTTAGGAAATTGGGGTCCTTGGGTGAAACCAGACAGAAGGATCAATAATAAACACAGATATTTGCTTCCAGGCAAATCAATGTATTTCCCTCTGATTTCCTTGTCTGTCAGAATTGTGTTTTTAGCAACATGGTAAGGAGCACTCTGAAGAAACTAGATGTGAATATTTCTTTACATTCAAAATAAGGCTTTACCTCTTTTTCAAAGCGTTGTTTGGCCTCGTCTCGATTCTTTTGAGCAAGGTCATCATATTGAGCTCTCATGTCGGCCATCATCTTACCCAGGTCAACAGAGGGTGCAGCGTCAACCTCAACACTGACTGAGCCACCAAGCTGCTTACTGAATTCCTCTACTTCCTGTAAAGAAAAACAGAATACACTGTTTACATTAGATGGCAAGTCGTAGCACTTCTTACTTTTCACAATGGCCCAGACCAGATGTCCTTTACGATCAGGAGAATCTTGGATATCTGTTATCACCCATTTAACTTATTCAGGTTCTAATCATTGAATTTTTGTTCCAAACTTTGTCTGTATGCGCTTGGACATTGCTTGGCCTGAATTGCTATTGTTGAATTGCTGTTTTGAATTGCTTGACTTGAATTGCTATTGTTGAATTGTTTGGGTTGAATTGCTTGGGGTGAATTGCTATTGTTGAATTCCTTGCTTTGAATTACTTGGTTTGAATTGCTATTGTTGAATTGCTTCAGTTGAATTGCTATTGTTAAATTGCTATTGTTGAATTGCTTGGGTTAAATTGCTGTTGTTGAATTGCTTGGGTTGCATTGCTATAGTTGTATTGCTTGGCTTGAATTGTTTTTTTGTTTTGTTTTTTAAACAGATTTTTATTAACTTTTCGTCAATCATCCTAAAAACATGCAGCATAAGAGGACCACCATCACCGTGGTTCCGTTGTTCCAGGATGAAAATCAACAGTATGCCGTATCCCACGTCCCTATTCGAGTCCCCTCCCACCTCCCCCTCTACCCCCACCCCCCCATGTCGGTGTGCCTTCCACTATCCCTCCTATGGATTGGTATAAACCCTTGTGCTGCAACACCCAACTCCTTCCGAGGACATACACATTTACACCCCTCAGGAGTCAGGCAACCCCCAGTAATTGTGCAAGGCATTCCGTGTTTCCCTATCGGGTTCTTCGTTCCCTTCCGGCCCAAAACGCGGAAACCAGCACGTGCGGTGGGTTTCTAGGTTCTAGTTGGCCCCATCTCCCGTTTGTTCCCCCGTGTTCCCCACCACAGTCTCTAGTGCCTGACTCGCCGGCGCATCCGCCCCATCTCCCTTATCAGCCTCTACTGGTAACTGAAGGTCCGCCACCAGCGCGCCCAACGCCCTGGCCGCATCCAGCGCTTTGTCATTAGAAGTGCATGGTGAGCTCTCTTTTGGCCATAATCAGCCCCAGGTCGAAGAATTTGCTTGTGATTTTTGTGGCAGGCGTGTGCGGAAACCAAAGTAAAAGGCAAGTCCCCATGCTTACTTCAATCTGACGGCCTGTGACCCCATTCAGACATGTCATAACATCGGTCCAGTATGCACCTAGCCCTGCGCAGGACCAAAACATATGGCCAAAGTCAGCTCCTTCCGTGTTACATCGAGGGCACATTGAATGTGCTCCCCCGAAGACCTGTTGAATTTTGACCGGCGTCAAATAAGCCCTGTGCAGCGTACAATATTGGACCAACTGAAATCTGACATTGCGTGTGCCCTTCCAGGCCCTCCGCACGAGCTGTGGCCAGGTCGCCTCCGGTATCGACTGGCCGAGGTCCTCCTCCCAGCGCGCCTTCAGCCCATCCAGGGATGGTAGTCCCTCCAATGCCATTCTCCTGGACAAACAGGTGATAGCCTTGAAAGTGCCAGCGGCCATCGTGACGTATTGGCAACCTAATGACGTGGGGGGTTCCACCAGGCCCATCTTCCAATGTTTCTGGATTCCAGACACTAAAGCTGTATGCAATAAAAAGTCACTCCTCGGCAAATTAAAGGTGCTCTGCAGCTCGTGAAACGGCAGCAAAATGCCATCCCTATGCAGGTCCCCTATCATGTGGACTCCACGTTCCTCCCAGCCGGCCAGTGCCGACCAATCCCCGCCATGCGGGAGGGCAGTGCACATGCCCAGAGGGATCTCTGGGGCATATGGGATGGTGATTCCCACCCGCTTCTGGCTACGCAGCCAGCATTGACGAATGGTGCGCTCCTCGAGAGTGAGCTGGTCCAGCCGAAGCTTCTGCTGGAGCACTATAAAGGACAGGACATGGCGCTTAATAATTCTGCCCTGCGGACCGTCTGGGCCTGTAAATTCCCGTGCCACCGCCTGCGTGAGCCATTGCAGCTGCGCCGCCAGGTAGTACCACTCGAAATCTGGTACTGCCAGTCCTCCTTCCTCCTGCGGTCTGAGCAGGGTGTTCAATGCCACACGTCGCCTGCCGGAGCCCCAGATGAACCCTATTACCATCGACCGTAGCATCCTGAAGAAGGAAGTGGGAATCCACACCGGTAGCGTGCGAAAGAAGTAAAGCAGCCGTGGGAGAACCACCATCTTTAACAACGCTATTCGTCCGGCCACTGACAGCGGAAGGGTACGCCAAAACCGCATACTGCCTCTGATGCCCCTCAACGCCCTGCCTACATTTCCTTCATAAAGGAGCGAGTGGGTATGATAAATATAGACACCAAGATACGGTAGGCACTCTGACTCCCAGCGCAGGCCCTCCAGTGCCGTGGGCCGGGCGCAATTCAGAGCCAGTGGGAATAGACAAGTCTTGGACCAGTTAACCTGCAGCCCCGACAACTCACCGAACTCCCGGAGGAGGGTCCGTGCCCCTCGCACTGAAGTCTCCACGTCGGCCAGATAGAGTAAGAGGTCATCAGCGTACAGAGAGATATAATGTGGTTCGCCGCGCAGCAGCACCCCCTCATAGTGTCGTCCCTGCCGAGCTCGTGCCGCCAAGGGCTCGATCACTAAGGCAAAGAGAAGCGGAGACAGGGAGCAGCCTTGTCCGGTGCCTCTCTCCACCGGACATGCTGCTGATGCTGACCGGCCCATGCGAACCCTGGCGGTAGCGGAGTTGTACAACAGCTGCGTCCAACGGACGAAATCATTCCCCAACCCGAACCTACGAAGCACGCAGAACAAATACGACCATTCCACACTATCGAATGCCTTTTCGATATCCACCGATAGCACCGTTGCGCCCGACGGACCCTCCCCCTCGACCTCCATGACCCGTGTCAGTCGCCGTATGCACGTCGAGGTGTTTCGCGCGGGAATGAAGCCCGACTGGTCCGGGTGTACCAGCGTACGCATGTGTACTGACAGCCGCGTGGCCAAGATCCTACTCAACACCTTATAATCGACAGTAAGCATTGAGAGCGTATGATAAGCCGTCCTTGCGGTAGGTAGCCCTTCCTTCTTTAATAACTGCACTATAATCGCCTCTCTGGCTGATGGTGGTAGCTTGCCCAGTTCCCAGGCCTCACCATACACCTGATGCAATTGTGGCGCAAGGAGGTCAATGTACAAGGCGTAAAATTCCACCGGCAAACCGTCCGCCCCGGAGTCTTTTTCCTGGCCATGTGCTTAATCGCTGCTCTAATCTCCCCATGTGATATAGCAGCACCCAACGCGTCACCCTGTTCCGATTCTAATTGTGGTAACTGCGCCTCCTCTAAGAAGGCATCTAAGCCAGCCGGTGGCACCGTCAACCTGCTCCGGTAGAGGTTCGTGTAATAATCCAGAAACTGGTCTTTAATCTCTTTCTGCGAGTGAACCAGGCCCCCCGTGGGCGTAGCCAGTGACAATATCGGAGTGCCCCTAGTGTGTGGGTTGGCCAGCCACGCCAACAGTGTTCCCACCCGATCTCTCTCCGCATGCGCCCGAACCATGTACTCTTTGTAATCTAGACAGCGAAGCCTCTCAACATGAGTGGCCACCCGTTCCCGTGCCGCTAGCACTTCCTCCTTACTGCCCCCAGCAACATGACTAGCTTTCTCTGCCTGCCGCAGGCAGGTCTCCTCCCGTTCTATATCGCCTAACAATGTCCGACGCGCCTCCGCTGTGGATGAGAGGCACACACCTCGTATTACCACTTTGAAGGCATCCCGCTCATGCGCCCTAGTAGTCGCTGACCCCCTGTTCTCCTGAAAGTAATGCTCAATGCCCTCCCTTACCTCCGTGCTAAACACCGGATCCTCCAGCGCCAACGGGTTCAGTCTCCATGTAGGAACCGTCTGCCGTTGTCGCGACCAGAGGACCGTGAGCAAGCAAGGGTTATGATCCGAGATGGTTCTTGCCAGGTATTCGCTGCGATGTGTGAGTTCCTGGGCCCCAGGCGTGCAAAGAACAGTGTCAAGGCGCACATGAAGGTCGTGAGGTGCAGAGTAAAACGAATAATCCCTATCTGCGGGGTGGTGCGTCCACCAGGCATCAATAAGGCCCCATTCTTCCTGCCAGTTCCTCCGCACGGTGGCCACCCTACGCACTACCGATTGTGCCAATGGAGGATGGGAACGATCCATCTCCACGTCCACCACCGAATTGAAGTCCCCCCCCATAAACACAGTGCCCACCAATAGGGACACCAGCCTCCCCGAGAGTGTCTAAAAGAACGCGGCCTGATCGGAATTCGGGACATAGACACTGCAAAACGTAACATCCCGGCCATCTAGACGTCCTAACACAGCTACGAACCTCCTGTCCGAGTCCACCATCGTTGTCATGGGTTGAAAGGGGACCCCTGCGCGCACCCAGATCAATGCCCCCCTAGCATAAGCGGAATAAGTGGTATAGAAGAGTTGCCCTCTCCATCGCCGCTGCAGTGCCTGCCCTTCCGCTTGAGTTATGTGTGTTTCCTGTAAAAAGGCCACCTGGACCCCCCTACGGACCAAATATGCATGTACCTTATATCGCTTACTCATTGAGTTGAGTCCCCGCACATTCCAAGTAATACATTTTAATTCAAGTCTAACCGCCATAGGTAGGCATGCAGGTGGATCCGACCCCACACAACCTTAAAGGCACACTGACAAACCCCTGTAACTTGAAACAACCCCAACCAACCCCCAACCCACCCTCCCCCAGAACAGGCGCCAAACAGTTGTTCCCCATCCAAACCCGATCCCCGTCAACTGGGAAACTCTGGTAACCACCAGAGACTCACAAGTTATGTGAGGTAAAGGGGGTGACCCTACACCAACCAAGCCGGACAGCAAGCGACCCATCACACCATGATATGCCGATCTCGTACATGTTAACCTCCTCACCCCAGCGCCTTACCCCATGCGCATCCCCAGTCCTCCAGGGCCCTCCTACTCCCCAGCAATCCTCCCCAATACAGAAGAAAGCGCTCCTCCCAGCGTCCCAATAAACTGTTCCCCAGTGTCTCCCACAGGTTCAATGTCACAGGTCGACCATGCCCCCTTACTGTACTTCGCTCAGCATCCAGGAGGATCATTCGTCCAGCAGGCCATCGGCCGCCGCCTCAGCCCAGTTGCTAGCGCCGTCCTTGACCGCCCGGTATCATTCCAGCCACTGCCAGGCGTCCTCCGGTGTATCACAAAAGGTCGCTACTCCGTCCACCATCACTTTCAAGCGTGCCGGGAACAATAAGGAGTACTGCACTCCCTCGTCGTGGAGGGCCCTCTTAACTGCCAGGAAGGAGAACCGACTGCGTTGGACCTCCTGAGAGTAGTCGGGGAAGAGAGAGACCGAGGCGTTGTCCACCTTATACGGACCAGCCGTCCTGGCCTGTCGTAGGATGATGTCCCGGTCTCTAAAATGCAGCAGGCGCGCAGCCACCGGTCGGGGAGGTGCGGCCCGGCGCCGGGGCCTGACCGGGACCTTATGAGCTCTCTCCAGCGTGTAGAAGTGCGTTAGGCCCTCAGGGACCACCACATCCCGCAGCCACTTTTCCAGGAAGGAGACCATGTCACTCCCTTCAATATTTTCCGCCAATCCTACCACTCGGACGTTATTGCGCCTATTGCGCCCTTCTGCATCCTCCACCCTCCTTTCCAGTTGACGCACTCTACGCAATAAGTCCTCCATCGTGGCATCTGTTGCCTTTTGTGCCGGTTCCAGCGTTTCCAACACCAACTCCGCAGTCTTGACCCGATCAGCGAGCTTGTCGTGATCCGCCCTCAGCAAGCCTAGGCCTGTCGATACCTGCGCAATGTCTTGCCACAACGCGTCTCTCGTGTCCATTATGGCCTTGAGAATCTGGTCCATCTGCTGCTGTTGCAGCCCCGCACTCTGGCCCTCAGTTGAACTCTGTCCCTGAGCCTCCGGCAAGTCCTCAGCCTGGTCGGCCGGCGCCGTCCCCATTCCTTTTCGCGGCTTCACCATGGTGCAGCTCTGGGCACCGCTAATCCCGCTAATAGCAAAGATCCAACTCCTCGAGGCGCCCCTGGTTGGAGTAAGGGTCGTGCCCCTCGCCGTTCTGTCTGGTCAATCTACCAGGACTGAAGCCAGGCCAGCCACCTGCGTGAGAAGGCCCAGGCACCAGCCCCCTCTCCAGAGCGATGCCGCAGACCCACAGGCACTCACCGATCCGGTGGGAGCACCTCTTGCCAGCCTCAGCACCCTCCGACCAGAGCCACCAGGGGTGCACAATATCCGCAGCACCTCGCGGTACACGGGGCAATCCGGCCGAGTGCCCCCGTACCCGGTGGGGGTCCGTCGTAGCCCCAGGTCTTCATTCTCTTCAGACAGCAGGATGCGGGGGCAACTCGGTGTCCGCAGGCCAGCTCTGCCACTAAAGGTCCTCCAGGAGCCACCATGCGCCCGGGACTGCTTCCCTCAGGAATCAAGGCACCTCCTCCATCGCCACTGCCAGTTCATGAATGGGGTGCCCCCGGCCGGGTCCAGCACACTTTGCGGGCGCACTAACCGCCCATATGGCGGCCCACCGGCTCAGCTTCCCTCAATAAGCGGTGTGCCTCTTACCGCCTCGGGCGCTCCAGCTATCCCCTCGGGGCCGGGGTCCACCCAAAGGCCACCGGTAGTGCTGCACCACAGATGCAACAGCCAGCTAGGCCCCCAGACAGCACCGTTCCTCGCGTAGGGCGATGTCGAGTTAGGTCCGCACCAGGGCGCCGCCCCCCACCGGCGACCGCACCGCTGCTGAGAATCAGGGGCGATGGGGCCGTGGCACAGCTCACCGGGCCCCACCTTCGAATCCCCATCAGCTTCCGTCCCCGCTGCCGCTAATATCCGTGGGCGCCTCCTCCTCCGGGGGCCCGGTCTAGTGTAAGGCAAGGTGCAGTCCGTGTGCAAGTACCGGCCTCCGTTCGTCCGCGGCGGCTCAATCACCCCAGCGGCCACTTGAGACCAGGGATTAGTAGGCCTCTCCGGGCCGCAGGCAAGATGGCCGGTCGCCGTAGACGGAGTCCCGTTGTTCTCCGCGCTCGCCGCCACCGGGATCCTCTCCCCGCTCTCAATCGCCGCTCAGGCGCTCTACTGCTCTGAGGCACCACGCAGGGTCGTTTGCGCCACCAGGGGAGTTCTTTAACCAGGATAAACGCCGAGATCAGCCCGGAGCTCGGGGCTCAGGTGTCCATGCTCGGCGGCGGTCAAGCAAAGCCCCCCCTTGCTTGGCTTGAATTGTTATTGTTGATTTGCTTGGCTTAAGTTGCTTTGGTTGAATTGCTAGTGTTGAATTGCCAGTGTTGAATTGCCTAGCCTGAACTGCAGGGATTGACTAATCATAAATTTGTTGTTGAGATGCATGATGTGAGTGTGTTTTTAGTAGCCAAACAGCTGACCCATTAACCAATATGCATTGGTCTGGTCATCGCATGCCTGCTGCATGGTAACTGGTGGCTCTTCTAGGTAACTTGCAGAAGACTTAAAAGGTACAGATCTCTATCGCCTCTTTTCTAGAGGGTAAATATGTTAGTGATACAAGAGAAAATATCTTCCAATCGCCATGATTTAATTTTATTTTACAATAAAAAAGTGTAAATTGTCTTACAGCACTGTGGTTCTTCTTGAGGTAAACCAGCTCCTCTTGCAGTTGTTCAATCTGTAGCTCCAGATCAGTTCTCTTCATCGTCAGGTCATCCAGGAGTCTACGTAGTCCGGCGATGTCTCCTTCCACGTTCTGTCGGATAGAGAGCTCTGTTTCAAACCTACAACAAGAAAGAGATGATTAAATTAGAGTCACTTTTTGAGACGTGTCAGATAAATGATAAGTGAGTACTACTTATCTGTTAAAATATTCCACTCATAAAAAATTGCTCATTTACCGCCAAAATGATGTAATGCACAAACCCACGTTGTTTTGTAAGTATACATCATATTTCTCAAAATGGGGTCTTATGGGTGTAGAGACTTACATTGAGGTGTTATTGGTGTTGGGCACACAAGTTTTAGGAGTTTGTTAAATATAGTGAATTATGCTTGAGGTTCATGTGTTGAACTTAGAGAATGAAAATCTGATAAACATCGAGCTGTAAAATATGGACTTTTGAGATCAATCAGGGAGCCATCTCTTATAAAGGTATCATTTATTTTTATCTCTATATCATACGTTGAAAACATCAGGAGATGCCATTGCTTGCTTTGGGAGGGATGGGGTTACATATGAATACATCTGATGCAGTTGTTATGTCTAATATGATTTGGGATCTGACAGTGAAAGGTGGTGCTGCAGCTCTATTTGATGCCTCACTGGCAGGTTTGGAAGTTGATCAGTAGGTTAGATATGACTAGAAAGACATGGATGCATTCCAGGTCTAATCCTCAATGAGAATGCCAATTTGTAGACTAGTCACAAAAGAGATGGGCAAAGTTGCGATGTCGGCTGACTCAGAAATTATCATAGTATAAAAACTTTTGCAAGCTTCAGTGACTGCAATGTTTTCAGATTTTACAAATAATAAGAGCCAGCTTTAGCTGCTCTTTGCGATTGCCTAAGGTCATTTCAATTGCTCGGAAGGGTCACGAAAAGCTTCAAGAGAATGCCAATGTGAAGCAAGCCTTGACCCTTCTGGCCTCACACAGGAAACACTTTCAAAGTAACCCCGATTCTCAAAAGCCTGTGTACCTAAGGTTCAAACTCATCGATTCCCTACTGCTAGAGGTTCAATCCTTCACGGATATGATATACATTGTAAGGAAAATGGCACGTCATTCGGACAGCTCAAGGCAGACTTCACCTTGGTTGAAATCAGCCAAAATCGAACATTTTTGCTAGTTTTCTTGAATAACAAAGTTTTGTGACTTTGCTAGACACTGTGGAGGAAAATAAAACTCCACCTGCTGCGGGTACACAGGTCCTCAGGTCCTCAGGTCTGTGGATGAGACTGACCACCAGTCTTGGGCATTTCATTAGTCAACATTGTATAAAGATGTGAGGGTTTGCTATATCAAGGTGCTAGGAGGAGTGATGTACCAGCGTGGCAAAGAGCCATATAACTAAAGGCTAATATAAAAAGATCTGTTACAGAATTTGTGGTTTTAAGTATTAGATATTAAGGGACTCATTCCAGAGTGGGCGGTCATGTACAAGAAGGGATCTGACTCCACATCTTTGTGACTGGGTGATGAGATTGTGTTATGTGGCTGATCTAAGATGTCTGGTTGGCAGATAGTATTGAAAGCGCTTAGATAGGGAAGCCCCGCAAATACAGTGTATGATGCAAAATATTGATTGGCACTTTATGATCAGTTTTGTCAGTCCCTTCTAAGAGGTGGAACATAGGCTTGCCCTTGATCTGAAGAGATGACATTTCTTCTCACAGAGAAATGCTCTTATTTGATGGCAACGTGTGGTTTTGCATTCATATCCCAGTTGAAATCCTGGCCAACAAACAATTGTTTTCTGGATTCAAGAAGTCCAAGAGGTTCATGCATGGATTCCAAAACTTTTGCTTTGCATGAGAGATTGTTTGATGATATAAGTGATAAAGGGGACAGATGTGGCCAGTCCTATATTGATTGTCTTTGTATTGCATATTTCAGTAGGTGAAAAGACGTTTTGAAAAAAAAAATAGTTTCTTGATATCATTGTGCTGAATCATGCAGAATTCTTGGTATGCTGGCTATCATTGCTGTCTTTCCTTGTGCGAAGATCCATGGTGTGGAAGAGGTGATGGCATGATTGCTCTGTTAGTGCTGTGCTTGTCACTGACGAAGTACAGAAGGTTGAGTTGGTATGAGTTGTACTTTTTCAACTTAATGAAAGCCAGCCGTAGATCTTTGGAGGAACTATCTCCATTTGTTACCCAGGTGTCAAAGTGTGCTTTGTTTGATGTGGTATGGAAGTGCCTCTTTGTCTGCTTTTCTGACTCTTGGTTTCCTAAATTAGTAATACATGTGGAAGGGTTTCAGGGTGCTATTGTTTGAGGGCTATTAGAAGTTCAGTATTCATATAGGCACAGTCATGAAGGGCTGCATGAACTGTGAGTACTGTTGTGCAATGGTATTGGTTCCCAGCTTGGATTATCTTCAATTGTGAAGGTGACTACTGCATTTTCAGACCAACAGAGGGATTGCATGTCAGAAATTTTGAGTCCTGGGATTACTGGGAAAGTGAGGCTGAGGCTATAGCCATGAGTGTCTGTAAATGGCCTTACTATTTGGGTAACAGACATGTTTATTGATGTTAACAGTGATTACTTTACAAGGTTCTTAAAAAGACCATATTCCCAGATGTTAGGGTTGCTCATCATGAATGAACTCTTAAAGAGATGGGTAGTGTAGAAGAATACGTCTAGGGTTCTCCCCCAAAAAGATGAGGGAGTGAGAAAAATCACATTGCATGTCTTAGATTTTGTTGCCCTTATGGAACTGAAATTATTGGCCTATGTTGATTCTTGGCACTAGAAAATATAGTGAAAGTTTGGCATATTTAACTTTTATATTAGCTCAAAGTAATGTGGCACATGCAGTGCAGTAGTGGCATAAAAGTCAGAAGTGACATGGCGTACCATTTGGATTTACACCACCCAATAAGTCACTCGATAATAATGATTTCAGGCCTGCCATTGCATATCTAAGCTGATGTTCTGTGAGGGACATGTCAAAGGAAAACATTTTCAGCAGAAAGCTACTTTTAATAATCCTTGAACAACCTTCCTCAGCTCATCAGGACCTCCCCATCCCTTCTCGAATTCCGCAAGATACTGTAGACCTGGCTATTCCACTAGGAGCCTGATCGGCCTACTCCCCTACGCAGTGCCTGGATACCCCTCTGATCATAAGAGTGCTCTACAAGTCCATATAACGTAACATACATTTTGACATTGACTAAGTCAAATATAAATAGTGCCTTGAAGTACAGAATGCCTGGGTGAATAATGTCTAAAACGCAGGATATTCCTAATATTTAGACTGCTATATTCCTGCATGAAAATATCCAAATAAGGTATTTGTCACTGTCTGGTCATTTTCCTACGGTAAATGCATACTTGTTAAGAAGTTTTATATTTTGCCACACATGAGAATAGGAAATAGATGCATTGTTGTATTATGATTTAGTGGTGAACATAGGCTTTTGTGACATTTGCAGCAAGGCTGACTTTATTAAAAGTTGATTTTCCTTGTTCAGAATCTATGGCAATAACTAGTTAAATTCTGAGCAGGTTCTATCTTCTTCAGTGGCACTAATTAACTCTTGAAGGGTTCTGAAATACATTTCCTGGGAGAGAACAATATGTCTGGACCTGCTGATATGCAGGAGTAAGTACTGGTTGAGTAACTTGCAATGGGGAGAAGGGAGTTGGCAGGAAAAGGATATTGCCCTCTCAAAGAACTGTCAGGAACCTTCAACAGAAAGATGTTCAGTGGTAAAGACTTCTATATCTTTGTATGTCTTATAGTAAATAGTGCTATAGAGTCATGGTGCCTTAGAAGCTGATCCACTTCCAGCCAATCAGTCTCTTTGAAGAACAGGGACACCGGACCTCTGAGCTAGCAACCTTTGGTTTCCAGTGAAGTTCAATCATGTGATTTGGGCAGCCAGCGGGGGAAGATGCTGAGCTTCACACACTAACATAGGAGTCCTGTCCTCTTGAAAGCAGAGCAACATTTTCTGGAATTGTTTCCAGTAAACCAGACAGGAACCAATGCAAAAGAGGGCTGGGAGAACCATTTCTTTGAAAGGGAACAAGAGTTTTTACCAATCACTTGCCAGTGACCTCAATAATGATGGCTTCCCACCACAAGCGCTTCAGAATAAAACTGGGCTTGGGAACAACAGAAGATGAAGACTCTGCTGCGGTGTGTATCTGGAAAGGAAGTTAGGCCTGGACCTGCTCTGGCTTGAATCCAGGGACTGGAGGGGATTCTCAAGGGTCGGAGCATGTGGCCTTCTGCAGCCTCAGTGAGATGAAACACTGATGAAGGCTTACTTTTTGCACGAACCAGCTGACCGGTCAGAAGTGAACTGGACTGGAATTTGCCAAAGCCATTGCAGAAAATGAGTGTGTGAGCTCATCAGCTGGTCTGTGGGCAGCTGAGGAATGTAACAGCAGAGCATTTTGTTGAAACGACATGCTGATTGATATGCTGGAAACAGTCAGAGACAGTAAAGCTATCTCCGTACGGCACTTGTTAGACCTGGCATCTTTGGCGTGGTTTTCCCTATCTTTTTGCCTCTGCCTCCTGTATTTTTGACGCTATGCTGGATTTCGTTTTTGCTGGTTTAGATGCTTTGGGCACTTTGCCACTGCTGATCAGTGTCAAAGTGCAAGTGCTCCCTGTGTAAATTGTTATTGTAATTGGTTATCCATGATTGGCATATTTGTATCACCAAGAAGTCCCTAGTAAAGTGCACTGAGTGTGCCAGGGCTGGTGATACAAATGCTACTAGTGGGCCTGCAGCACTGATTGTGCCACCCACATGAGTAGCCCTAAAATGGTGTCTCAGGCCTGCCACCGCAGTGCCTGTGTGCAGTCCTTTAACTGCCATGGTCAGTGTCCCCACTGACCAGGCGCAACCCTTCCCTTTCTGTACACCTTGGTCACCCCTATGGAAGGCCCAAGGTACCCCCTTGGTCAGGGTGCAGTGTATGTGAAAGATAGAGCATGTACTAGTGCAGGTGACATGCTCTGGTAGTGAATGACAGCCATTTTAGTTTTTCACTATTGTAAGGCTACCTTGCCCATAGGCTATCATGGGGAATGCTGGCTTCAGCATATCTTCCCATAGGAGCAAGGTAGGACATACAAGTCTGGTATCCCTGAACTCAGAATTTAATAACACATCCTTTAGGAAAGGTTGTTTTTAAATCCTGTGTTTGAGAACAGCACTTTTAGAAAGTGGCTGTTCTCTTAAATGACCTTTCTGTGTGCCTTGGCCTGTTTGTGAATTGACTGACTGGTTTGTGAGTGACAGGGGCTGGGTGGCTCCCAGAGGCTGAGTGGGCCATCCCTGGGCCGAATAGCTCCTTCTGCATCTAGAGTGGTGGGAAGGGGTAGCACCTGGTCCTGAATAGGGCTGTGCCTGCCTTCCACAATACTGGCTCCACCTCCTGGTGGGCGGCTGACGACCCTGCCCCTCTGTCTAAAAGGAAAGGAGAGGCCAGGAAAACAAAGTGCTCAAGGAACACCCAGAACTGGTTCAGACCAGGCTCAGAGCCCTCCTGCACAAAGGGAACAAAGACTTTTATGGGTATAAGTACAGGACCCCAGACTACAGAAAAGTAGATCATCCTGGAATCAAGAAGGAACCTCTGCCAAGGAGAGAGCTGGAAGACTGAAGAAGGAAGACTGTCCTGCTGTTGTTTTGCTGGACTGACCTGCAGTTGCTTTGCTGCCAAGGAGAGGGAAAGGACTTTGCTATGTGCTGTGTCCCCTTGCTGGAAGGAATCTCCAAGGGCCTGAAGAAGAGCTGGCTGCCTGTTAAGAAGTCCCAGGAACAAAGGTAATTCTCCCCCAGCTTCCCTGAACTCTACTGAGAGAGTTCTGTCCTTCCTAGAGTGCTTGGGCCAGTTGTGGTGCCTCTGGAAGTTGTACCTGTGTTGGGAAACTGGAAACCAAGATTTTAAATACTTTCTGCAAGTTTTAATGCATCGCTCGCTTGCGGAGCGCATCCCCGTCAGTGCGAGGAAATTCCCGTAGCCGCGATGACCGAGATCGTCACAGCGCCTGTTGCCGCTGCCAGAGTCATCGCATTCTTCGCTTGCGGGACGCACCAGACCGGTGCAGGAAGATTACCGTCACTGCGAGTATCGTCGCAGAGCCTGTCGTCACTGAGTGGGATCGTCGCACCGCTTGCTTGTGGACTGCATCACGTCGCTGCGAGATCCATAGCAGAGCCATCGCATCGAGGGGCCGCGAGAGGAGAAGATCGACGCTGAGCCGCGCATCGTCGCCGCAACCGGAGATCGTCGTCTCTCCGAAGATCGTCGCATCATGCCTTTTGCGAGCTGCTTCCACCGAAACCTGTGCAACGGAATCCATGCAAGGTATCGTATCCCTCCCCATACAGACCGGAGTCACCGCAACACGCCCGCTGCGTCCAGTGGGGTTGTTGCATCGCCTCCCCAGGGTCTCAGGAGTGACGCATCGCTTGTTTTTCAACGCTACAGCTTTCACTTTGAACTTTTGTCGCATCTAAACGTTGGCTAACACGTGACACAACTGTGGATTATTTTAACGCAACCTTAAGAACTCTTTTGAAACCATATTCTTGAACTGTGTATGTTGGATTTTTGTCGTTTTGGTCTTGTGTAATTTAGATTAAATACCTTTATTTTTCTAAACTGTTGTGGAGTCAGTTTGTGGTGTTCGTACAAATACTTTGCACATTGCCTTCAATAAGCCTGACTGCTCGTGCCAAGCTACCAAGGGGGTGAGCAGGGGCTATTTGAAGAGTGTTTCCTCCTTACCCTGACTAGAAGCAAGGGTCCCTATTTGGACAGTGGTACCTACCTCTGCCAACTAGAGACCCCCAGTTCTAACAGCACTGTACCAGAAGAGGACAAGTGTATTGTGGAGAAAGGAGGGCAGGAGAGCAAATTAATTATAATGGACTCCAGTTGGCTTGTTTCACAGTCAGTTTGACACCTCAAGCTGATGAACAAGATTTGCAGCAAATAAACCAAAAGGTTAGTTACAATTAGAGATAGCATAGAAAACTTGATTAGAAAAAGATCATACATTAAGTATTCCAACATAAAGTGCTATATGGTGATTACATTATTATTGTGATACTGTAGATGAACCAGAATGATAGGTACAGACAGAAAGTAACTAAATTATTTCATCAGGTATGAATATATTGTGTAGAAATGAATTCATGCCTTTTAAAGGCTACTATACCTCATTTCTAAATTGAATCTATGCAAACTAGAATTGATACCCAATTAGACAACTGGGAAATATAAACAGGTGTGTTCAGTTAAGACAAAGCAAGATGTTAGATGTGTTTTATTTTTTTATAAATAAATACACATGTATGAGATGCAGTTGAAATCCTGGAGGGGAATGTCCAGGGAATATGTGGTCTAAATATAGGGAGATTTTACTGGGATGTTTCTAAAAAATTTTCAATTTTTCTTGTAATATCTGAAGAAAAAATCTTAATGAATTATAAAGACAGAAAGAAGTTTACAATGGAGGGTGAATTTAAATCATATATTTCGGTCCTTTTCACAAACTGAATTTTGTATAAACTTTAGTAGTGCTACAATAGTTCCACTCACATACTCCAAAATGATATTCACAAACCTACATGTGAAGATTTCCACCTCTCCCAACTTTTCTGAAAAGAAATCACTGCCCTGACTGCAGAGATATCTACACACTTGTGCATACATTTTAGGAGTAACTGTAGTAATTATGGGAGGGACAGGGCGCAGTGGCTTGAAAACGTGGACTACTTACTACTAAGCGGGCGGGGATGAGGGAGGGGTAAGGAAGAATTAAAGAAGGGCTAGGGAGGGGAGAGGTTTGGGGTGGAACATTCACCCACTCAAAATAAATGTGCCCGTTGGTATTCACAAACTTCAAGTCTAAAGTTACTAGATTTTTTTTAATTTAAAAGAAAACAGAAATGTAATGTTTGTAAAAAATACTTACATTAATTTAAATTAACTGCACATAACTTTTTACTACATAATAACAAATGAGCATTTTACTTTAGGTGTTTTTTAATAAAACCTCAAATCAATTTCAATGAAATTAGTATATTTAATATGGTTAAACTTTTATGTCAAAGTTAAGAAAATAGTGTTGTGTAACTTTTTATTTTGCTCTACATTTAAAATAAATATATTACATTCATTTACATTAATATTTAATCTAAAATATTTTTAGTCTTTTTTTACGTTTGATAAACTTTAACATTTTTCCCTCTACTGTAGGATAGGGAGATCTCTATACCGGTAGCATAGGTATGCGTCTATGTGAGAAAGGTTCCCTGTAGTAACTTTGTACTCATAAATTAGGCTCACTCCCTGTTTTCAGGTGTTGAGCACATGTAAAAAACCTCAAATCAATTTCAATGAAATTAGTATATTTAATATGGTTAAACATTTATTTCAAAGTTAAGATAATAGTGTTGTGTAACTTTTTATTTTGCTCTACATTTAAAATAAATATATTACATTCATTTACATTAATATTTAATCTAAAATATTTTTAGTATTTTTTTACGTTTGATAAACTTTAACATTTTTCCCTCTACTGTAGGATAGGGAGATCTCTATACCGGTAGCATAGGTATGCGTCTATGTGAGAAAGGTTCCCTGTAGTAACTTTGTACTCATAAATTAGGCTCACTCCCTGTTTTCAGGTGTTGAGCACATGTAAACCTACACTATGTAGTACATTTACACTTCTAAATAGTGAATAATGAAAAGTAATACATTTACCACAAAGCAAAAGAGTAAATGACTTGTTTAGATTTGATAACATCTAAGTTTACCTTTATAAATAGTCCTCTATGTGTTTAGATGAGCCAGTACCAGTAATTTAATGTTAGAGGGTTACTTCTGCTTAGGTGTATTCCTATTTATATAGGCAGATTGGCATTGCATGAAAGGAGATATGTCCAGTAAGTGGCACCTAGATGAACACAGAGAGTACCTGGAAACAGCCACTATGTATGTGGCTCTTGGGGTCCACATACATTGTTAGAAATAGTTATTTAACAACACATTAAATCATTGTCTTCATTTTCACATCTTTAATTTACATCGTTTAATATGGAAACTATATAATTGGGTTGATGAGCTGGTTCAATATTTATATATTGAGGCTTACTGATGTCATACAAACTTAATTCGTTTTTGTACAATCTGCATTTTCCAACAGTTGTATAAAGAACACTTGTCTAGATAACAGAGCAGCGCCATGAAACCTTTGGGAAAAAGTCACCTTTGATACAGCGGCATGAGATATTTGTATGAAGAAATAGTAAATAGGAACATTAGCAGAACAAATCCAGACTTAACAATGTGATTCATCCTCATCTTGCTATATACCCCATAAAGAAACACTACATGAATACATTCCTCTTCCTCACTTAGAATGTACAGCTAACTTTGAGCATAATTGATATGTATTACAGTGTTTCCCACTCCAGTGCAAAATGCACCTAACTGCATGCTGAGGAATATCATTAGCTAAGTTCTATGCCTGGGGAGATCATTTACGAGGGCTGGATCCATGCCAGACTTTCAGCATACCTACGTAAGATAAATGTACATACAGGCTCAAGCTATTGATATGCTTTTCAGTTCTGATCTGTGTACAAACTTCTGCTTATGCAGGAATCATAATTATGAATTGTGAGTTGTACGATAACAGCACCCTACACAATTGGTGAATTTTTTTAGGCCAAGAATGCATGGTAAGTTCCGAGACCAAAATTGGCACCAAATTCTACATGCAATTCTTCATTTCCACTAGGAAAAACTCAGATTTGAAAATGTTTACAGCACCCAATGAATACTTTTTTCATACAGCATAAGTGTTTACCTGCTACAGCAAATACAGTCAGGTTAACAGTGATTTAAATCATTCACATAGCTGATATGCTAAAAATCGAGTTTTTTAATTCGTCCTCATGGACCTTTGTTCTTGACCATTGATCTGTACATTTGAACATTCATGGTAGGCTCTAGAACATCAACTGTGGCTCCTACAGCAAAACTTACTTCATCCTAAAGTCATCAGCTGCCAGTCTTGCATTGTCCACCTGCAGCAAAAGTCGGCCATTTTCTTGCGTAGCATTCTGGATCTGTAGATCAAAATGGTAAAATTGTTGTGAGTATATCAGAGTAAAACACAATGAAAGATTATAAAATGGTAGAATTGTTGTGAGTATATCAGAGTAAAACACAATGAAAGATTATAAAAAGGATCTGGGATCCTATTTCCCTGCACCTCTGATATTTAAAAACTAATTTTTGGTTGCTTCCGTCTAATGTAAAGTTGTCCTTTCTTTTTTTTTTAATGTTATCCAAACAAGAAGTAAGTCAAATAAAACCTCAAACTCTCCGATTTGCTATTTATGACATACATTTTTTTTTAAATGCACTAAACAAATTTTAGGAGTCAGAAAGCTTATCTGTAAGTAATGTGCTGTTGGCGTCCCTTTCAAATACCAAATCAGTGTGTGATGAGTCAATGTTTTTTTTTAAGTTTGAAAAGCTTTATTGATTAGATTAAAACAATGTAAAACATGAGTACAATAGCAAGGAAGGAAACAACATAAGATAAATTAAAAATGATCGAAAACATTGCAAATGGAATAATAAACCCCAAGAAAAGTTAAAAAATGTACCAATAAGAAATGCTTTTATAACTTTTCAATTTTAGGGGGGATGAGGAAAAACAAAAAAGAAAAGAGGGATTAAGGGGAAAGGAGGGGGGAGAGGTGCAAAGGGAAAACATCATTTCATAGCAATAATTAGGCGAAAAACAATAGCAAAAAAATAAGAGAAATAACAACTGCGGATGATCATGAGGAGTGTCTGGACAAAAATTCTGTTAAAGGAGACCATAATAAATCACGTTTTATCAATAGTGGAATTGACGGAGCACATGCACAGGAAACAACCTTTACCACGCTGATTTTACTCCGCGTGGCCTTTACAACGCATCCCTTACAACGCAAGTCGTTACCACGACTTGCGCTGGAGGGCGCGAAAGGATTAAAAATAGTAAATTTACTATCCCAACACCTTCCCTAGTGTCCACGGGGACTGGTGTTAGAATAGTAAATTATACTATTCAAAATCCGCGCCCCCAACGCAAGTCGTGGTAACGACTTGCGTTGTAAGGGACGCGGTGTAAAGGGATGCGTTGTGACGGTACGCGTCGTACCGTCATACATCCACATGCACGGTCCAATCTATGATGGTGACAGAGTAGATTCCACCAAGCATTATAAGCAACATTAGTAGTGTCTTTCCAATTAGCAGTGATAACTTGAAGAGAAGTGGCAATAGAAAGGTCAATGAATTTGCGTGTATGCTGCGGAACATTCCAAACTGGGGCTAAGCCACCCAAAAAAATGGTAACAATATCGAAAGGAACAACAGTGGACAGAACTTTGTTAGTGTGGACCAAACCCTGGACCACAATAATTTAACTGTAGGGCAGAGAAAAAACATGTGAAACAAATCACTAGTAGAACAAGAACAAGACCAACATTTTCTGGAGTCAATTAATTTGAATTTGTACAGGTCATTAGGGGTATAATAGAGTCGATTGTACAAAAAGTAAAAGGTCTGTGTGGTGCTGGCAGAGCGAGATACAGAGTGAATTTTAGACCAAATGGAGTCCCAGGTGAGCGTGGAAAAGGTGTGGCCGAGGTCTGATTCCTATCTACGTTCAAGGCGGGTTTTGGGCCTATCTGTGGGAGAGGGAGATAATAACTTGTAGATGGCCGAGGCCTTAAAAGGGATATGGAAGTTTGGTGGGGAGGCAAGTAAAGGGGGAGAAGGGAATGATGGGACATCCTGAAGAATAAGAGAGAATAATGAGGGAAGAAGTGTATTAAAGGACGAGAGATATTTAGTGGAAATACCAAAGGAATCCTGGAGTTCCTGAAAGGTTAGTAAAGAGCTATTAAAAAGGAGATGTCTATAAGTGAGAATTCCTTTATCGATCCATTCCTTCCAGAAAAGTGCCCGATTGCGGAGTTTAAGAGATTTGTTGTACCAGAGTGGAGTGTTGAAATGAAGGTCAGAAGATGAAGAGAAAGAACGAAAGAGAGCAAGAGTCAAAGCTTTAGAGTGTTTAAAGATAGGAGATACAGACTTCTGAGGTGGCTGGGTAAGATTGGTAGCAGTGAAAAACGAGAAGGGTAGAAGTTGAGCCAATTCCAAAGAGCTCCAAGCCATGGTAGGTGGGGGAGAAGAGTCTTGGAGAAAGGGCCAAATCTTTTTGAGGGAAAAGGCAGAGTGAAAGCGGGAGATATTGGGGAAGTTAACACCACCAAGATGTTTAGGTTGTTGGAGGCGAAGTAGAGATACCCTGGCTTTGCGCTTGTTCCAGAGGAATTTAGAGAAGAGTCCATTGATAGATTTAAAGAAGAAATGGGGAAGGGAGACAGGAAGCATGGAAAGGCAGAAGTTAACTATAGGAAGGAGCATCATTTTGATGGTGGAAAGACGACCCCACCATGAAAGGAAGACAGGGGACCAACAAACAATGAGTGAGGAGAGTTTCTTAAGAACATCAGAATGGTTCAGTTTAATGGTTTCTCTAATGGTACTAGCATATAAGACACCAAGACATTTAATATATCCGGGATTCCACTCAAAGCCTGAGCCATGAAACATATGAGGAAGACAGTGTTTGTTAAGAGGAAGGACCTCTGACTTATCGATATTTAACTTATAACTGGAGACCGAAGAGTAATCCCGTAGTAAAGAAAAAAAAGCGGGAAGGGCAACAATAGGATTTGAAATATAAAGCAAGATATCATCTGCGTAAGCCGTGTATTTGATTTCTACATCTTTGTAAATTAAACCGGAATAGGCAGGGGATTGTCGAATTTTCTCCAAAAAAGGTTCCAATGCCAAAATAAAAAAGAGAGGGGACAGCGGACAACCTTGTCTAGTGCCTCTGTGGAGGGGAAAATAAGGAGATTGAGAACCGTTAACCCAAATGGAAGTAGTGGGAACAGAATAGAGCAATTTAATGTATTTGAGGATAGTGGGGCTAAAACCGTGCCAACGAAGTGCACCAAACATAAAATCCCAATTAACACGATCGAAAGTTTTCTCAGCATCAAGGGTAATAGCCGCTATTGGAGTATCCATTTTAGCAGAAAGGTGCATAATATTGAGAAGGGTCCTCGAGTTATCAGTGATAGATCTACCTTTGACAAAACCGGACTGATAAATATTGACTAAATCAGGAACAACGGAGTTGATGCGTAGAGCTAATAGTTTGGCATATATCTTACAATCGGTGTTGATAAAGGAGATTGGCCTATAATTTTTACACAGGGAAGGATCCTTATATTTTTTGGGGAGAAGGACAAGCATAGCTTGCGTAAAAGAGCCTTTAGATTCACCGGTAGCAAGAAAATGATTAATTAATTGGAGCAAATAAGGAACCAAAACAGTTTTGAAGTGGAGAAAGAACCGTACCGTAAAGCCATCTGGGCCAGGCGTCTTATCTTTAGGGAGAAGAGAAAGAGCCGTAAGAATTTCTGTTTCGGAGATGGGGGCATCGAGGGAAGAGAAATCTACAATGAGTCAATGTTTTATGACTGAAATTTAGTCACAAAAAATTGAAAAGTAACTGAGGCCTGAAAGGAGGTGGAAACCCATTTGAAAACTAATGGGGTGGCCTTAAAAGTTTTTAATCCAAATTTAAAAAAAGAGTTGTTTTTGGAATAGGCAGCGGGCCAAGGGACCAGTTGCAAACTCTCAAACAAATATGAAAAAACGTTCCTATAAACCCAGCCCTGCCGCCTATATGGAAATGGACTTCATTTAGGGAAAAAAAATGCTTTATTTAAAAGAGATTACAGATATGGTGGTAAGCTGACCCAGCAGGCCACCATTAGTGTCATGGGCTCCAGTCACAGTGTGTCACAATTTGCTACCACCTCGTTATTATTCATGATTTAGGTTATATTAAAATCCACTACAATTTGCAATTTCAGGAACTAACCTCATAGTACCTATGTTGTTTCATATAATTATTTACTGGTCGCAATTTACAACTAGAATATTGAGATTAATTATTTGTATGTCTAGTTCTTAATTCTTCGTTTTTGTTCTTATTTTTCAGATTCTTTTTGTTTGCCCAGATTTTTCTCTAATTATCTTTATCTCTTATCCCTTTTCACATTTTACTATTTTCACCAATATTTGTTAAGATGTTTCTGTTTGTGTGGGATACAGCTATTTACATCCCTTGACTATTTGCATTTTTTTAGTCATGTGATAAAGCTAAATTAACATTTTAAGTAACCCTGGGCAGAGACCTCCGCTTCGTCCGTGGAGTGTGCAGAGATTTGCCCTCTCCGCGTTCTGCGGAGAAGGTGAATAAGAGGACACTCAGCAGCGGAGCGGAGTTGGCCAGCACCTGCCTCCACCCTCCAATTATAAAAAGTAATTATACGTGATTAAAAATTAACTTAAAAACCACCTACCAGGCATGCGGCGTCCCCAGACTGACCTCCTCCTCTTTTTCACCCTATCGGTAATCCTTGTGAAAACTGCGCATGCGCGCATGCCCGCGCATGCGCATTTCTCACAAGGAGTAGCGAGACGGCAAAGAAGAGGAGGAGGGCAACCCAGGGACGCCGCATGCCAGGTAAGTGGGTTTTAATTTATTTTTTAATCATGTTTAATTACTTTTTATAATTGGGGGGTGGAGGCGGGTGGCGCAGCAGAGTTCCACGGTGTTTGTTTTCAATTCTGTGAACCTCCTCGCAGCCCCGCTACGCACACTATGCCCGGGGTTCCTTTTGAGGGGATTTCTGCTGTTGGTTTCTGCAAGTTCCTAGGGCTTCCATTGCATCTATATGCAATAACAGTGAAAAACTGAAGATCAGTGTACACAAATGGACAAATTCATCTGCAAAGTGTGTTTCTGCAGATCTGTATCCTTCTCGCTGCAGCATCAACGGCATGTCTTGTCTCTTCGATAGCAGAAAGAGGGAGAAGTGTAGTAATTTGTAGTAGGGTTTAATAGTAAAGCTTTGAGTCAATCAATCAATCAGAACATTTGTATAGCGCACTACTCATCCGGAGGGTCTCAAGGCATGGGGTGGTGTAGATGCATGGGGTGGTGTTATGTCAAAATGGTCTTTAAGAAATTGATGTTGGTACCTGGGAAGGCGTGTGTGCCATGTGTGTTGGTGTTTAAACCCCACCGTGTTTTGGTCTACATTTTTTGTGATAACATGTTAATTAATTTCCATCTGTTAAGTCCTAGTTTTTTTTTCCTGTAGAGTAGGAGCAATTACAAGCCTTCAACTGATCGGATTAGCAGCTATACATATTTGTTTAATTTAGCGTACACTTACATGGAAATTAATCGATTGAGCTAAAATGCCCTATTGGAATACCACTTCACATTTTTGGCTTCTAAGATATATAAGTAAATACATTTGTTTTGCGGCAAAAATATCTTTTAAATGCTTTACTTTATTTAATAGGGAATATAATATGGGGCATTTCTTGCACTTTCCATTGTTAGACAAGGAAATGGAGAGAAATGTAGAGTATGGGTGAAAGGGAGATTTTGTCGAGGATGCAAGTACAATGTAAGAAGGAAGAGTATACTCACAACTGGTGAACGTACACAAGCACCCAGTCCCTTGCAGCATCCAGAGCATTAATGAACCATAACCGAGCCATTAAAAGCCACACTATCTGTCCACTGGCTTCATTTCACCAAATTTACGGCGGAAGTGGAAGTGACCTTAAACTTTCTTTGACTAGCCAATGCCATCACATAGAGTGTAATTATGTGCAACCAAACCATCTGGTATCAGGAGTGGACAGAAAAGCAAAGGAAGGATAATTTAACACTGAGATCCAGGGGTCATATTTCCATTCCTTGATGACCCTCAGATACACCCCTGCTTTGAGAAAAAGCACTACATAAGGCATGGCCTTTGGTTCATTGCCGGATGTCATTGGAGGGAACCTGATACCCGCTCCATGGTGGTGCACCTTCAGTCCATGCACCAGGGCTGCAGTGTGTCAAGCAGCTGCGGTTCACACAAACAGCATGAAACAAAGCTGATTCCTCTGCAGTGCATGCACGTGAGAACGTTGACAAGCAGTAGAAGTGCTGAGTGATTGCAAATGGTTGTGCATGGCGTTCAGCATTATGGAGGGCTGGAGACAGCTGGAGAGTCCACCTGAGACACAGGCAACCCCCAGCATCCTCTTGACCTAGTTGTATCTGCTTACCTCACCATGGCTCAACTGCGAATGCGACTAGTGGCAAAGAGACATTTGTGAAAAGGGGTGGGCAATGAAGATAACTGCAGAACAGTTGTCCTTTGCATGCTGGTAAACACATGTACACACTTCCCTGGCAATTGGGATTCACTTGGGTGTCAACGTGGATTACTACATGGCAATGGTATTTTACATGTTGGGTGGGGGTGGCAGGATAGTTCTTAGCAATTGGGATCTGCATACTGGACGACAATCTGGTATCGTTGGCTTTTGGCCAAAGATACGCCCTGTACGCAGGAACCACAGCCAAACTTCAGAAACGCCTTCAACGCATACAGAACGCCTCTGCACGACTCATCCTCGACATCCCACGCCACAGCCACATATCTGCCCACCTGAGAAACCTGCACTGGCTCCACGTCAGCAAGAGGATCACATTCAGGCTGCTCACCCACACACACAAAGCGCTCCACGACTCGGGCCCCGAATACCTCAACAACCGCCTGTTGTTCTACACTCCCACCCGCCAGCTCCGCTCCACCAGCCTCGCCCTCGCCACCGTCCCTCGGATTCGGAGAACCACCACGGGAGGAAGATCATTCTCCTACCTGGCAGCCAAGACATGGAACTCCCTCCCCGCACACCTACGACTGACCAGGGTCATCTCACCTTCAGGAAACACCTCAAGACCTGGCTATTCGAGCAGTAGCAGCACCCCCCCCTCCCTTCAGCGCATTGAGGCCCTCACGGGTGAGTAGCGCGCTTTACAAATTGATTGATTGATTGATTGGCACTGTACATCCCTCCACTGCCTTTTGGCTAGTTTAGCCCTTAATAAATAACCATGTACATACATGCCTATGATATCAGGCATCCCAATGTGTGCTTTAGATACCCAGGCCCTTACTTATGAAAACTTTATGTTGTCCTTGTGTCATACAGGCGATGCAACGAAAACGCAAAGGCTTCAGTAATATTTACAAAGCCATGCAAGGCCTGATTTGCATGGCGTTGTAAAGCATTGTAACGCAAGGCAGCTGCTTGCGCTGAGTTATGTTACAATTCAACTAGGGAGGCATTCCATTGGTGGAGCATGCTTGTTCCCATGCATCCACCCATGGATCTAATTGAACTCCCAGATTTTTAAAGATTTGTGAACCTGGGAATGCATCAAAATGCTATGCTTTCCAACAACGGTTCTACCTGGCCTCCGTGGCTGCAGCCTGGTCATGGTCAGATGAAACTTCTGGCTCAGGCCAATGCAAATCTAACCAGTCCTGCAGCTGAAAACAGCATGAGAGCAGCATCAGGATTGGATGGAGTAGCCTAACCCAGCACTCCTTTTGAAACTGGAGACCTGTGCAGTCCCTTGCTGTTGATTAATACAGCTGCTGGATAAGTGTGGGGCACTGTGCGCATGTCGGGCTGGTCATCGGCAGAAAGCCAGCCAATCCTACATGTGCACTCCGCACTTTACGTGTCAACCCTGCTGCTGCTCTGCTGATCAGAGAGCCACCCAGCCCTACCTTCATACTGGTCAGTGTCACGCACAACTTAATAATGTAGCAGCAGGCGGGGCAACGCTCCTTCGCCCTAAATGCTTTCCCAAATAAGGTGCAACAAGGTGTAAATCTGTATTTCTCTTCGTTATTTCCTCTTTCGACATGTACTGCATTCTGCAGTGAACAGGAAAAGAGGAAAATGGCTCTACGGATTGTTTTCTGCAGGAAGTTGCCCTTCCTGCACAAAAACAATTGCGCCTGTAAGGCATTCACCCTTGCACTACCATGCAAGGGGGCCTGCATTGGCGCAAGGCAGAACACAATGTGCCAGCGCAACAGTAGAGCAGAACATTTCCTCCATATCTTTGTAAATGTGGAGCATTTCTGCTCTCTCCCTTTCACACAATTCAGCACAGCAACTTTGCTTGATGCCGTGTGTTGCGTGAAAGTTTAGTAAATGAGCCCCCAGGAAATGTGAGTGTATATAATGGTATTAGCTGTAGAAATTAGGCTAATTCAATTAAGTCACGCCTGCCCCCATAGTTTTAGTAATCTGAAGTGGTAAGTAATGTTTACCATTCCTAACAACCAGACCATTAGCCCTCGCACAGTGAGAAACCCCTTGGCACAATGAGCAACCTATGCAAGCATTAACAACCACCTGCGGTGGACTGGCATATTAAGGGAAACTGATGCACATTTCAGCAGCAACACTGACAGGTCACAGTGTAATTAAATAATCACACTAGAAAACCTGGATAAAACTGCACGTAAAGGGCATAAGATGGCAGCAAAGTGGCATGTGACAGTGCCAGTTTGTAATGTGCTTCATGTTTGGCATTGAAATTTTAATGGGTTTTGTCTGGCATAGGGTCAATCATTGTGGTTTGATCTGACTGGATTTTAAAATAGTTCTCGATCTCTTTGTATTGGCTTATAATAGGAACTCTTCTAAAAGTGCTGAAATACTTTAATCCAGTTTTTTCCCAATTCTGCATGCTTCTCATAGACACGCTCAAGGGTCGGACTGTCCTATTGGGCAATCAGGCAGTGCCGGCGGGGCTGGTCTGACTGTTCACTATGTGGGTCATTTTTTTGGCTTTTGGTGGGTCTGTTTTATGCTCTTCAGGGCCATTTTTTACTGTTGATTTGCCTGATATTAAACCAAACATTGTCTGCAGCAAGATAAAATCTGTGAATTCTCCATACCTTGCAAAGCACTTATAAAGCATGTCTTTAAAGTTCAAAACTGCCCCAAATTACAAACTAGGGACACTTTTTGTACTGTATAATTCAGTAATGAGGACACTTTTATTATGGTGCCTT
The DNA here is from genome assembly GCF_964261635.1 of Lissotriton helveticus. NCBI lineage: Eukaryota > Metazoa > Chordata > Amphibia > Caudata > Salamandridae > Lissotriton > Lissotriton helveticus. Next base: position 1,913,567,488 of record NC_136065.1, on the reverse strand, counting down.
GGCCTATCTTCTGTCCCAATCCGACCCTGGGCACATTCCTCATTTCTCGCTGCAGAGAAGTTTGGATACTTTAGCAGACACGTGAACATTAGAATATATCATCATTACCTCCCCCCCCTCCCCCACAGAAAGGTCTATAAAGCATGGGGATTTCCACATGCCTAAATGGTGCTGCTCAATGCAATGGGCCATATTTATGAGAAGTGTACAGCGCATCATGTGGCAAGGAGTAACAGATACGTCAGTATTACTGACGTACCTGAAGGCGTAAAAGTGACACATTGCTGGGGTGTGTCTGAAAACAGACGCTACTCCAGCAATGTGTCTTTCACATGGGGCAACCCTCATGTTCAAGGGCCTGCGTTCTAGAAGTGGCGCACTAAAATCTTATAGATTTCATTGAGATGCAGTGTGGCCGAAGGTAGCTTCTTCCACACAGTGTGGTCATGTATTTCACTTTCAAAGTTCTAGCATGGCATTATTATAGGTCTGACGCCAATTTTGGGTTGGGACGTCCCTCACTCACCCAGACTGACCCTCATCCATAGGACTGATCTAATTGGGGAGAACATCTACAAATGCCACCTACTGTTGTTGGGCCTACCACTCGCAAAGCGAGACATTGCAAAAGCCTGGAAGGCACCTCCCCACCCTCTCTTGGGGTTTGGAAAAAGGGCCTGGATTTCTCCATGGGGCTGGAGATACTTATCTTTGCTGCTCGGGGCTGCACTCCGAAACATCCTAAGATATGGAAGAGAAGGGCAGACTTCCAGGAGATTTGCTTAGAGTCTATTCTGAATCCTGATCCAACAACAGATTGATTTGAACATAGCTGCTATGTGGTGGGATATACAGATTGTGGTAATATGGACTCTGCAGTTACTGATTTATCACCATCACCATCACCACCCCCTTTTGTACCTCTTTCTTCGCCATAAGTCGGCAGGGTATACTCAGACGTGAGTCCCTTGCTCACTTTGCCACTGGATTCAAGCAAGCCTGGCTGAAGACGGCTGTAATGCCAGAAACCGGTCCTAGGAAGCTTGTTTCCGGTCCAGGAAAGGCATGGCTTGGCAGTTCGGGCTGGACTGTTCCCATGAGGCACAGGGTCAGACTGATTTGCATATGGCCATGTCTGAACTGGGGTGGCAGAGTGGGCTAAAGAATGGTGATGGATTAAACCCAGATCTGTTGACTGGGTGTGAGTGTTTGATTGGTTCAGATGCTCCGTCCATCACCACCCCCTTTTGTACCGCTTTGTTACTGATTAACTTTACATGCTTTATACTTTATAGTGGATTAATGACACTTCAGTTAATTGTTATTGTAACACGTTGTTATGTACATGATCCTCCCATTTATATCCTGATACAAAATGTCGATATAAATATTTGTGTTATACCTGACGCAGGTTTAATGTAGCGCAGGGGTTTACGAAGTGATGCATCTACCTGGATGCGTCACTTCATGAATATGAAGCAACGTGGCACATTATTTAAACCGCCGCAGCATCACAAAAAGTGACAAAATTGCGGCGCAAATGTGATGCAGGGCTTCAAGTGTATAGCTTTTATACTTGGGATGTTTTCCCAGTATATGCACCTTTTCCAGGCATATGGCATTAATATTAAGTCATAGCGAAATATAGATTATAATTTGGGAAATTTTGTGTTATGTGAAATGCCCCAGATTATGCTATTACACCACTTCACGCACTTTGCAGAATTTTGCCCTATTCGTAGTCAAAATTCACTGCGAACACACCATTAGTTTGCACTTTTTTGTGTAAAATGCATGCCAGCGTCAAAAATTGATGGTAGGGTCCATTTAACGCTAAAATATAGTGCTAGAATAAGGATTTGCATTTTGTGCAATTTCTCCTAATTTTGTTGAATTTTTGCATAACTAAAAAAAAGCTAATTATTTACATTTCACCCACCCCAACTTACATATAGAAAATTCTGCTGATAACTACACTATTTGGCCCATTGTTTCCAAAAGTTTCTTAATGGATGAATCCCTCTTTACCTTTGACTTCATTCCCATCCTATTTCTTAGTTTATGAACCAGAATGTCATCTGAGTGGCATACCCATACTTTACAATCCCCCATAAAATATTTTATTCTTTGCGCCTCTGCTACATACGGGCACTACACCCCAGCACATCCTGCTGTGGCTATCTACATTTGAAGGCAAGCTACTTCTTCTCATGGTATGGTATGTCAGTTTCTACGGTAGGTGTTTTCTTACCTTTCATATGACCCTGCTGCAGCTGGCAGGCGTACCTGCCTAAGGGTGTCCTTGAAGCTCCATGGCTTGACTCTGGCCTCTGCTTGTTCTATTTGGGCTTAGCTTGACTCTGGCATGTGCTTGTTCTGTCTTGGCTGAGCTTGGCTCTAACCTGCACTTGCCCTGTGCTGGCTTAGCTTGGCTCTAGCCTGCACTTGCACTGTCTTGGCTTAGTGTGGCTCTCGCCTGCGTTTGCTCTGTGTTTGCTTAGTTTGGCCCTAGCGTGCACATGTTCTGTCTTGGCTTACCTTGGCTCGAGCCTGCGCTTGTTCTGTCTGGGCTTAGCTTGGTTCTAGCCTTCACTTGTTCTGTGTTGGCTTAGCTTAGTTCTAGCCTGCGCTTGTTGTCTTGGCTTACCTTGACTGGAGTCTGCGCTTGCTCTGTTTTGGCTTAGCTCGGCCATAGCTTGCGCTTGTTCTGTTTTGACTTAGATTGGTTCTTGCCTGCGCTTGTTCATTCTTGGCTTAGCTTGGCTCTAGCCTGTGTTTGCTCTGTGTTGGCTTAGTTTGGCCCTAGCCTGCGCTTGTTCTCTGTTGACTTACCTTGGCTTGAGCCTGTGCTTGCTCTATTTTGGCTTAGCTAGGCCCTAGCCTGCACTTTTTCTGTCTTGGCTTACCTTGGCTCGAGCATACGCTTGCTCTGTCTGGGCTTAGCTTGGTTCTAGCCTGCACTTGTTCTGTCTTGGCTTAGCTTGGTTCTAGCTGGTGCTTGGTGTACCTTGATTTCAAGAAGTCTCTTGGCCTTAAAGATGCACCTTTCTCCTTGTGTTTTGGGTTCCTTATGCAGGACTGTTAGCATGCCCTTCCAGAGCTGTGACTTGCCCTGCACTGTTGTGGCTGCTCAGGGGCCAGTATTTTGCAAGCCCTTAGCTCAGGGCCAGGCTGGCCGCAGCGACCACCGGGCATTTCTCTAGTGGGCCGTAAGGGTGGGGCCGGTTTAGGGCCCCTGGGGGCCGTTTTTGCAGCGTAGCTGCAATATCGCCCCTGTAACAAAATCGGCCTAGACCGGCCCAGGCAAATAGATCGGCTGCTCCCCCAACCCCTCGGGGGGCGGCCGAACACTTTGCCAGGGCCTGTTTTGGTTCCCAGTCTGGCCCTGCCTGAGCCTGGGCTGGAGGGCCCATGTTAGTGGTTCACTCCTCTTGCTGACATGTCTCGTGGCTGCTTGGCTGGGCTGGTGGTGTTGAGGGTGAGTTTGGGCACCATCACCTCCATGCCTCCTTCAGCTTCTTTGGCGTTTTTCCCATGTCGGGGGGCCTTGGCCCCATTTCATCCACTGCCTAATTCCTGGGGGAGTGCCCCTCCTTAAGAACACCTCTTGCAGTCTATGACTTTTGGGCCTCTGACTCATCTTTTTGCATTTTAGCCACCTCCCCCCACCCCCTCTTCTCTTTGTCAGCTTGGCACTGGGTAGCTGAAGCGTGCCAATGCTAGAGGCCGTTCATCTCCGCTGTCCTTCAACCATTGATCTGCTTTGAGGTCGGTCCAGAGCCGGACTGGCCGTTGCGGGCATCGGGCAATCCCCCGGTGCGCCGCACGGGTGGGGGGCCGGTGTTGGGCCCCTGGGGGCTGTTTATGTTACAGGGCCGTTTTTGCAGCATAGTTGCAAAATCATCCCTGTAACAAAATCGGCTTAAAACCGGCCCTGGCAAAGAGCTCGGCGGCACCCCCAACCCCTGGGGGAGAGGGAGTGGGGGGGCTGGCCGAGCACTTTGCCAAGGCCTGTTTTGGTTCCCAGTCCGGCCCTGGGTCAGTCCACCGGCCTCCCTACATTTTAGGGCACATGTGTCAACCTGGTGCTTGTAATGGCCATTAATGTGGCTCCTTGGGGTATTTTTTTTACTGGGGTCTCGTGTGATTTATGGTGGGGTAATTCAGTCACTTAGAAGTTCACCATTCAGCTGTGCCGTCATCTGATCCCGGTTGTGATCTGTGTTGGGTCCATCCCTCCATCTTGATGATTTTTTGACTTCTTTCTTCTTTGGGGTTTTCTTGCATGTGTCATAAAGCAACAGTTCTTTGATCACCTAGCCTTGCAGTTTGTTCTGGGCCATAGTGTCATCCTTCCCAGCTGCTTTTTTGCTTCTACTGCTCCTCCATTCCCACCGGTCAGCTTGGAGTCTATTCCCACTCCATTGGTCAGCGTCTAGTCTATACAGCACTGGGTTGCGTAAAGTTTGTTCAGGCACCCCTGTGATTTTACCAGGTGTAATTCGCTCCTGTGGCTTCTCCTTGACCTGTTTGGGGTTTGGTTGGTCAACCCTCCTTGGGATCTCTCTTCCGTACTTTTACTTTAGATGATTTGGGATGCCTGTGCTTTCTGCTTCATGATTTCTGGTTTCTGCTGACATCCTCAGAAAGTGAGGGTGAGGAAAAATGAAGTGAGTGGAATGGCCCAACTATTTGATTATAAACTTCATTATTCCTCTACCAGGTTCTTCCTCACCTCATTCCTTCACTCCTCCTGCATTCATTTTCGTCCTCCTTCATTGCACTGTGTGACTTGTTTGACTTTGGAGGTAAAACTTTTAGTTCTGGGTTAGCAAAAGAGTTGTCTGTCTCCAGGGCGAAACTGGCATTCACAGGGTAACAATGACACAAGTAGAACCTGGACTAATGAAGATTACCGTAAGTAGTCAGGCCATTCTCCCACGACACCACAGCCTGAATGAAGAAGACTGATGCAATCATTAACCAGCCCATCCCTATAATGCTTCTTTTACGAGCCTGTACCATTTCTCTTGAAAAAGATATCTCTTTGCCCTTCAGTGTACATCGCACACGACACCCAGAGAATTTGTCACATGCTCGTAAACACCTGACCTTGTCTTGCCCATCACATAAGTACTGTGTGAGTCCGACATTTTACAACTGTATCCACTGTTTGTCTTTCAAAGTTCACTGTGGTGTGCACGCACTGGTAAAAACATTTACAGCGCTCCCCGGGTAACCATTTACCTACATTGCTGATAACACTCCATCAACGATTAGCACCAGTGATAAAACATGCATTGGCAAAGCCAATAAGTATCGCCTTCGGAAGTGTGCCATGTCTAATTTATTTAGTTCCTTGTTCCAATCATTTGAAATAGAAATAAAAAATGTGAAAGTAAAAAATGCTGCTGTCAAAAGGTGATAGGCCTATATTTGCAAAGAAAAATATGTAAAGAGTCTCATGCTGCTATGCAGTTGCCATGAGCCAAAATGCAGTCGTAGACGAAGATGGGAAAAAACACTGCCATTGGCTGTAAACTGTTGTGGCATGAAGGAAAATGTGAATGAAATCTAAACAGGCCAATGGATGAAGAAGGCTGGCCAAAAATCCTTCTAAGTATGTATATTTGTATGTATTATTATTATTATGGGTTCATTTAAAAACAGAAGGCTTATTTCTAGGCTAGAACTCAATTATTTAAAAAACCATGGCATTGGAGAACCATAGCATAAAAATATGCCTCTTGAATAAATGAATGAGAGAATAAATGATTGAGTAAATTAATGAATAGATTTAAGCAGTTATTTTCTGTGCCCAATTTTGTAAACAGCAAAATAAATAGACATCACCTTTACTGATTGTAGTAATTTGACGAGAATACGACTATGAATTTTAGAAGCCATATGCATCTAGTAGCCGAGGTGTGTAAGCAGCTGTTTCTTTGTAACGTGCATAGACTTACGGAGTATTTTACACGTTAACAGATTTTTACAAGCTTTTCACTTTACACATCGACGTGAAAATCATTACTTTTCGACCAATTTCTTTGTGGGACAGTAATTCCTGTAGCCACATTTAACTTAAAAATGCTTCTGAATATCTTACACTTTATAAAAATAAAAATAGTGGGGCATATTATCAAGAAGGATGTTAAAATTATCGCTGGTTTAGTGGCAGAAAACTGCAGTTAAAGCGGCAATAATGGGCTTGATAGTATGCCCTGGAGAATTCCAATAGAACCTTATGTTCACACTAGAACATGGACTTCTATTGGAATTGTCAAGGGCATATATCATCAAGCCCATTATCGCCACTTTAGCTGCAGTTTTCTGGCGCTAAACCGGCAATAATTTTCAATGCCGTTCTTGATAATATGCCCCAATGTTCTTCTGAGAATTGCCTTTTTAAATACAAAAGCGTTGCTCAGTTTTAACTTGTAGAGACAAATTCTACATACAGTTCCATGTTGTCTGAGCTTTATTGGAATGGAAAGGATGGCATGAGTGATGGCGATGGTAAAATTAAAACTTTGCACAGTTTTCAAGGGTCAAGGAACATCGAATTTTAAAACTAATGGGCGAAAATACCCTTTGCACAGTCCTGTACAGTGGACCACCAACCCAACATACTAAAAATGTGGCCCATCCACCCTCTGGCTAGCCATACTATGACATTTGGACCAGCTGAAGTTTGCACATTGCAATAACAAGAGGAGATTAAAGACCCAATGCACAAAGAATTTGTGAATCAGGCCGTATGTGATAGAAAAACAGCTTTTACCAATGTACAAATACCAAATTGCAATTTCGTAACAAGTTACGGAATCACAATTTGGGTTTGTAATTCGGTATTTCGAAACAGCGTGCTTAGGGCGTCTCTTCCAAATAGCGAATTGCAGTGTTATGTCTAAGGGCCATATGTATCAAGCCAAATTGACTTCGCAAACGCCGAAATTCGCAGAATTTCGGCGTTTGCGAATGCAATTTGGACTAATGTATGCATCAAGGAAATCTGCTTGAGAAATAAGGAATCGCAAAATATGCGATTCCTTATCTTGCGATTGCATTTAAGGAATCGCAAATTTTGCGATTCCTTAAATGCAATGTAAGAAGCTATAAAAAATAGCAAATTGGCCTCAAGGAATCGCAAATTACCACCAACTTCTAGTTGGTGGTAAGTTGAGAATTCCTTTCAAAATGCATATTTTTTCATTTTTCAAAGTGCCATGTGACGCACATACATGCCCTTAGGGCATGTATGTGCACCACATGTGCACCCTTGCAGATTTCAGGGGTGCAACAAGGTGTCCTTTGGACACCCCTGCACCCTTGAAAATATTCACAATTTGCGATTAGCAAATTGCGATTCGCACATTTCCCCTTCATTCCTATGGGCCTCCTGGCCCATAGAAATGAATGGGAAATTATTCTTTAATTGCGATTAGCAATTTTTTAATCGCAATTAAGGAATTTTAAGAAATCGCTAAAAAGAAGCCAAATTCTACATACATACCATTTTGCGATTTCTAAATAGCGATTCCTTAAAAATCGCTATTTAGGAATCGCAAAACGGAATGTTGATACATATGGCCCTAAATGTTTTCCAACCGAGTTCTTTCACAAAACATTAGTAGTTTACGGAGTGTAGCAGTGTAGTGCTAATGCATTAGCAAACAGGAAAGGGTCCCAAAAGGACACCTTCCCCTCTGTGAATGTTCAAAAAGTGTTGGGTTTAGTGGAAGCTCGGTGTCTTCTTATGCAAACAAAAAACAAAAGAAAGACACTTTTATTTTTAAACGCATTCCCATTTTCTTGATGGAAAACGAGCTGCAGGCAGCATTTAGAAAACAAGCATTTACAATGCAATGGTTTCGCCTTTGTTAAAGTTTGAGTTTTTGGTATTGCTTTTGACAAATGGTCTTTTCTAACTTCTTTGAATTATGTGTAAAACGTTGATGTGTTTTACTTTACACAGAAATATGGAGTGCACACCACGATTTAATGTAGCATACATCTAGAAGAACAGTTAAACTGTGAGGGTATTGTATGCAAACATGTAGAACGTAGCACTGCATGTGCGTATACATGGTGTAACCCATAGGCTGTGTACCACCGTGGCTTTTTTGCGTGGAACATTCAGGGAAAGTGTTGGAGTAGCCGGCACTGACACCTAATTTACAGAAAGGAGGGCAGCTGCGGAGGCGTGTGATCTGTACATACAGTACATGGTGGCGAACTGTTGTAAGCTTGTAACCTAAAGGGTGAGTACTGCACAGCGATCAGTGTGGTGCCTGTGTGTACATTCGGGACAGGACTGCTGGGCATGTGCCAAGAGACCACAGCATATATAAAATGTGGGGAACACGGTTAACAGAGGGTGTTGTGCACAAATATCAATTTACTGTCTTGGAGCAGATTAGTGCTTGTGCCTCCATTGTGTGTCAGTGGATTGCTTATGGGAAGCAGTGAGCCCTGTAACTTGGGGTCTGTACGTGCCATACTAGGAGATACATTGTGTCCACGAGCTTATCCTGTGCAAAGGACTCTGGTACAGCATTTGTGTTGCTGTTAGGAACCTTGAGGCAACACTGTGCTGTGTGAGAAAGTATACGTTGTCTGTTTCTTCTGTAGTTGGGGGCAGTTGCGAGGGGTACATAACTCCTGTGCTCGGGGGTTTGCAGAGGGTCCTGCACCACCTGAGAGGTCTAAGTGCTGCTCCCTGCTGTGTGATGGAATGCCTTGGCAGCAGGGATGAAGGATGTGCGTGCATAGGAGGGGTGTGGATGGTACATGATTGATGGGTGCGCGAGTGCGGGAGATGGGACATCGGGAAGGAAGGGTGTGGGGGGGCAAGAACTGGGGTTTTACAGAAACGTAAGTAATGTAGGGGAGAAAAGCTGCGAGCGAAAACGAGAAAGGTGGGTTAAGGGAGGGTAGTAGGTATGCCAGTGTACAGCTGCCACTGTTTAAAAGTAAAGAGCATGTGTATATACCTACGGGGAGGTGGTGGCTTAGATGTGCATGCGTGAGCAAATGGCTAGGGGTACGCGATTAAGGACTAAGGTGTGTGAAACAATGTAGAAGTGCATGTCTTTTTGAGTAAAGGGTTAATTAATAGATTATTATAAGTGTGTGTAAGGGGCTTAAGAAATGTTAATAAGTGTACCAAAGGGCTCAAAAAATTTGTGCAAAAGGCTGTAGGAGTGCGCAACCCAGTTGGACATGGCTATACCTATCGTCTTGACTTTGGGCAAAGGGCTGTGGAAACGGATGTGCAATGGTGCTTACAATCGACTGTAGGAATGTGCAAGTTGTTTACCTAAAGATCTGAATCGGTGTGCATGTCTGCGTGAAATGGCTGCAGGGGTGACGAGCTGTGTGTGTGAAGGGCGGCAGCTGCAGGCTACAACTGAGCGAGTTACTTATTAAATAAGAGCCCTGCTCGTTTGTTTAAATGCAGTTCTGACTTAAAGCATCCATAGCAGGGAGCTGGAGGAAGGTCGCTGTTGTGAAGGGGCGGGGCAAGGGGGTGCAACCGCCTTTCAGTAACGCTATTCCCTATATTGCATGCAGTGGGCGGCTACAATGTCCCTGTCTCTCGAATAAATGGCAAGCTGCGTGCCTCTCACCCGGCAGTGCTGCTCGCTGTGGTCAGCACCCTCTCCAATAATAGGTTAAAGCGGGCCCGCCGGGTCCCCACTCCCTGTCCTTTACCTCACACGGACCAGCCTCAGCGAGTTGTTCTCTCCAATGGTTTGCCGAACTGCACAGTCTGCCATTGTGTTTTTAGAAAGTCACTCCAAACTCTTTCTGTCCCCTTAATATCCATTTCCTGCATCTGACCACCCTACCCTTTGATGTCTAAGACCCTGTGACTCGCAGCGAGTGTGGATTTACAGCTCAGCCCCTCCCACCTCCTCGCTCCCCTGCCAAGGAGAAGCGTGCAACAAAAACAGAAAAACAAGCTTCCGTCACACACAGAAGGGGCAGTGTACGGTCTGCAGACAGAACACACGCTGCACAGGTTTCTCACGCGCAGGACATGTGTGGCATGGGCAGTAGCATAGGACAGCGGGAGTAATAATACTGTATGCAATACGCTCTTTTAACGTCTAAAGTCGCCAGTTTGGCAGGAGGAGGTTGTTACAGTTCAGGGAAGAATGGTTCCTACCCCCTTTCAGAATCTGGTAAAAGAAATCCCTTTCCCTCGAATTCCTTGTTTGCTTTTCTGAGCAGGCACCTCTCCCATGCATTGATGGTGTGGGGAGAGGGGCCCTGTGCCTTGAATAGCAATCGAGCCCAGCAGCCTGCTTTTGAAAAGCCTGCTACTGACTCACCCCGATTCACGGCTCTCTCACTCTGGGGCTGGGGAGGGCGGTATAATACATTTTCTCTGTTCAGCCCTTGATTCCTCATGGACAGGCGAGATGGGTATTTTTGTTCGTTTCTTCGTGGCCTTTCGCTGGTGCTGCTTGGGTCAGACCCCGGGTCGTCTGTCCCCGTGGGCTGCAGTCTGTGGGAGGGCAAGGGGTTAAAGGAGAGTGGGCACGTTTCCTGCCTCATGCAGAGTTTAAATCATTAGATCACTGAACCTTAGATGCCGCCTGTGTCCCCTAAATAGAACACCATAATTGCTCCGCCTTCAAGGCCTGGATCACAGTCTTCAGTTTGACTATTCACCGGAGGCACCTAATGCAGTCCACAGGTCTACTGGCTCCAGAGGAATATCTTTCACGCCGTTAAACTGACACGCGCGGAGCTGTGGAGGCCATAAATGAAATAAGGGGAAGATTTTGAAATTAAATATTAACGCCACTTTTTCCACAGCGTCAGAAACCATAAAGGTTTACATGACCGGTGGGAAAGACACGGGGGGGGGGCGGGAAAGACACAGACAGCGGGAGGGGGGGGACGCACTCACCTGAACTTCTTCCAGCGGCCGTGGTCAGCATGAAATGAGGAAAACAAACACCCAATAAAAAAAAACGAAACTCCGCCCACCGCCCAATGACGATGCAAAAAGGGTGGAGAGCGAAAAATTCTCGGGAACGCCCCGGAATCTGGTCCGGCCTTGACGGACAGATCTCTGTTCCAATGGCTAGCCTCCATTTATGGAGCTAGCCAATGGAACAGAGGGCGGATTCAAGTGTCCCTTACTGAAGACTACAGATTTCTCCTGGGGGCGGAGCTAAAGCTCCGTGCCCCAGGCGAAACCTAAAAAGACTCTTTTATTAAGAGCAGTTGCAGACATTGTTGTCTGCTGACCCCAGGAGGCCACCACCCCTGTGAAGACTACGACTCCTTGTGGGTTGCAAATTGCGACCTACCTCAATATTCATGAGGTAGGTCGATTTTTTCACCACTGGGAATCACTTTTAAAAAAATAAAACTTTAATACATTAGGAATTGCAATGTCCAAATTGCGATTTGGTTAGAATCACAATTTGGGAACCGCAATTCTTGATCTTAATACATCTGGCCCAAAATTCTTTGGCCATCCGGTTCAAAAGTCTAACCTGCCTGGAAAAAAATCTACTGTAGGCAAACCAAGCTGAAGATAGTACCTGTAACTTTTTCTGTGGCTGTCTTTACTAACCATTCCAACTATGTCCAGTCAATCTGTACAACTTTAATACAGGAAGCTTTAGATGATAGTAGCATACATGATAGAAAAAGGTTTTCTTTAAATCCACAGAATACAGCATTTCTATGAGCAGCAGCAAAGTTACCATCCTTGCAAATATGTTCTATACACCCAGGAGAACTGGCTTATTACTGTTTTGTGCTTGGAACCAGAACAGAGAGGTGATGAGTCCCACATAATGGAGTTGTGGTTCCCTTTCCCTAGGAGCCCAGTGACCTATGGGATTTGGAAAATGTGCATATTCGACTGTGTCAGAGACCTGAGGGCCTATACAAAGTCAGGAATTTGACATTTAAGCTCGCCATGCATGTGGCACTGTGCCCGCATGCCCATCCTTTTGGAAGCACTGTCCTCTTAGGAAACTTCTGTTATATGTCTTTCATGCCCTGCAGAGTGCTGGAGATGACATGACACGTGCAGTTGCCTAAGATGTTTTCTAGACTAGTAACTATAGTGTGGTGGGGGTTACACCAGGAGTCATGTTTTGAAGAACAGGAAAACCCCTTTATGAGGGGATACTAGCCACCTATTTGTGCTCCGAAGTGTTGAGCAGTTAATGATGCTATCCTTGTGTAAAAACTATCATGAAATTCCCAGCATCCATACATTTCCAAGGATTTTCTGGTGGTGTATGCCCAGGGCCGCACTGGGAATCCAAAGCAGCCCTGCCAATTTTGTCAGACAACCTCTTGGAGTGGAAGGGGGCGTGCAAGTGTGAAATACTGCTGCTTTTGTTACTGGGGACCGATATTACAACACCACGGCCTCCAGTAACAAAACCCTCCCCACCACTGCAAAACTTGCCTTCACTCTTACAGCCTCCTGGGGAAATGCCTGATACCCTCTACTGCCAGTCCGGCCCTGTGTAGTGAAGAGAGACTACATAGAAGTGGTGTAAACACTACTAAATTTGTCAATAAATGTTTACAATTTAATATCTTGAAGTAATATCTTCTATCTAAAAACTGGTGGAAAAACTGATTTTGATCAGGCAGTGTTCTGCATTTGTTCCTGACCCGGCGTGCAGCCTAGGGGGGGCTGCCAGGAGGGCATGCCTCGCTGGGCCCTGCATTGCACTTAACTCTCTACAGGAACGTTCTGCTGGATTTACTCCTTTTCCTACTGGACCTTTTGCTGTACTGGGGCCTTGAGAGCGCTTTTTTTATTCTGGAAGCGCTTTATTTTACGTTTCACTGCAGCGCTGAGCTGCAGCTGGTTGGGAGGGAATCAATTAATCAATCAGTCAATCAAGAATTTGTAAAGCGCACTACTTACCCGTGAGGGTCTCAAGGCGCTGAGGGGAGGGGCTGCTGCTACTGCTCGAAGAGCCAGGTCTTGAGGGGCTTCCCGAAAGTGAGCAGATCCTGGGTCTGCCTCAGGTGGGTGGGGAGGGTGTTCCAGGTCTTGGCAGCGAGGAAGGAGAAGGATCTGCCGCCGGAGGTTGTTCGTGGATGCGCGGTACGACGGCGAGGGTGAGGCTGGCGGAGCAGAGCTGGCGGGCGGGGTTGTAGAAGTTGAGTCTTTTGTTGAAGTAGTCTGGTCTGGTGTTGTGGAGTGCTTTGTGTGCGTGGGTGAGGAGCTTGAAGGTGATCCTCTTGTTGACGGGGAGCCAGTGCAGGTCTCTTAGGTGGGAGGTAATGTGGCTGCATCGAGAGATGTTGAGGATCAGGTGGGCAGAGGCGTTCTGGATGTGTTGCAGTCGCTGTAGGTGTTTGGTCAGGATTCCTGCGTAGAGTGCGTTGCCGTAGTCCAGCCTGCTGCTGACGAAGGCTTAGGGTCACCGTTCTTCTGGATTCGTTTGGGATCCACTTGTAGATCCTGCGGAGCATGCGGAGGGTGTTGTAGCAAGAGGAGTAGACAGCGTTGACCTGCTTCGACATGGAGAGGGAGGAGTCGAGGATGAATCCTTGTTTGCGTGCGTTGTCCGTGAGTGTCGGTGCTGTTCCTAGTGTGGTCGGCCACCTGGAGTTGTCCCAGGCCGAAGGGGTGGGGCATAGGATGAGGACTTCTGTCTTGTCCGAGTCTAGCTTCAGGCGGCTGCTCCTCATCCACTCGGCTACGGCCTTCATTCCCTTGTGGTGGTTTGGCGGTGTGCGGGTACTTGGTGAGGGAGAGGATGAACTGGGTGTCGTCGGCATAGGAGATGATGTTCAGGTCGTGCTGGCGGGCCACTTGTGCGAGGGGGGCCATGTAGACGTTGAACAGGGTCGGGCTGAGGGATGAGCCCTGGGGTACGCAGCAGATGAGGTCAGTAGCTTCGGATCGGTAGGGGGGAGGCGGACTCTCTGGGTTCTGTCAGAGAGGAAGGACGTGGTCCAGTCTAGGGCCTTCTCCTGGATTCTGGCTTTTTGGAGGCGTGTTTGTTAGTTTGCGGTGCCAGACCGTGTCGAAGGCGGCTGACAGGTTCAGGAGGATGAGGGTTGAAGTTTCGCCGTTGTCTAGTTGGCGCCAGATGTCGTCTGTGGCGGCGATGAGGGCTGTCTCGGTGCTGGTGCTGTGGTTCCATCTGAATCCGGAGTGCGATGGGTCTAGGATGTTGTTGTCCTCAAGATGGCGGGTCAGCTGAGTGTAGGCGATTTTCTCGATGACATTCACCGGGAAGGGGAGCAGGGAGATGGGCCGGAAGTTCTTGAGGTCCTTGGGGTCAGCCTTGGTCTTTTTGAGGAGGGCGTTGATTTCGGCGTGCTTCCAGCTTTCCAGGAATGTTGCTGTGTCGAAGGAGATGTTGATGACCTTCCGTAGTTGGGGTGCGATGGTAGCGTCTGCTTTGTTGAACAAGTGGTGCGGGCAGGGATCTGCTGGCGATCCTGAGCGGATGGAGTTCATGATCTTGCGTGTCTTGTCGTTGTTGACGTGGGTCCAAGAGGTCAGCTGGTTGGTGCAGGTGGTGTTCGGGGTGGGGTCTTTCGTGGTCAGGGCAGACGGGGTGTTGAAACTGTCATGGATGTCGGCGATCTTACGATGGAAGAAGGTGGCCAGTGAGTCGCACAGTCTTTGCGAGGGCGGGATGTCGTTGGTGTTGGCGCTGGGGTTGGAGAGTTCCTTTACTATGCTGAAAAGCTCTTTGCTGTTGTGTGTGTTGTTATCCGGGCTTTGAAGGAAGATCGCTTGGTTGTTCTGATTAGGTGATGGTGTCTGTGGATGGCGTCCTTGTGGGCTGCGTGGCTGTCTGGCGTGCGGTCGTGGAGCCATTTCTTCTCCAGCTTCCGGCATGTGTGTTTGGAGGTCTGGAGTTCTTCAGTGAACCAGGCGGCTTTCTTGCTGGGGTGGTTGATGGAGGGTTTCTTTAGCGGGCGAGAGTGTTGGTGCAGTATTCGATCCACTGTCTAAGGTTACGGGTGGCGGCGTCTGGGTCGGTGGGGTCGGTGGGCGGGTTCTGGGCAAGGGTGGAGGTCAGCTGGTCCTCGGTGACTTTGCTCCAGCAGCGGCGAGGCAGCTGTTGGGTGCGGTGGTGCGTGGTTGGTTTCTTGAAAGTGAAGTGGATGCAATGGTGGTCGGTCCAGTGGAGTTCGGTGGTGTTGTTGAAGGCGTCGTGGGTGCTTGTGGAGAGGACGGGGTCGAGCGTGTGGCCGGTGGCATGGGTGGGTTCGGTGATGAGTTGTCGGAGGCTGAGGTTGGCGAGGTTGTCGATCAGGGTGGCGGAGTTGGCCTTGTTGGTGTTCTCGAGGTGGAAGTTCATATCCCCGAGGAGGATGTCGTCCGTGGAGGCGAGTGCGTGGGTGCTGGTGAGGTCGGTGATGGAGTCGCTGAACAGGGCCTGGGAGGTCTGTAGACAAGTGTTCCTCTGAGGGTGGTGTTGGGATCGGTGTGGATCCGGAAGTGGAGGTGTTCGGCGGAGTTGAGGGAGTCGTCTGCACAGGTGTGGACCTGGAGGGTGGACTTGTGGACGATGGGTATTCCTCCTCTGATTCCATTGGTGCGGTCTTTGCGGGAGATCTTGTAGCCATTAGGGATGGCTGTGGTGATGTCTGGTGCCAAGGAGTCATTCCACCATGTCTCGGTGAGGAAGGCCACGTCTGGGGCAGAGGTGTCGAGCAGGTCCCAGAGCTCGACAGCATGTTTGCGTGCGGAGCGGGTGTTGAAGAGTATGCATCGAAGGTGATTGGGTCCAGTCCTTGGAGGTTTGGCGGTTCTGTCGCATGCGGAGTTGCAGGTGAGGCAGGAGAAGGGTCCGTGGGTGCGTTTCGGGGTGGTTTGGAAGCAGCGGCGGTCTCGGCCAGTGTTGAGGGCATGGAGGGTGTTGGCATCGTATCGGAGTTTGGCGTTGTGGCATGTGCGAGGTCCAGGGGTTCTGGCACTGGGCGCGGTCCAGGCGCGGACGGGCACAGACAGGCTTGCCTTTGGTGCACCGTTGGCCCACAACCAGCTCGCCCGCTGCGCACGTCCATTGCGCGTCCGGGCTGCGATCGCCATTTAAGGCGGAGAAGGAGGCAAGAGCAGCTGGGAGGTGGGGCGGCGAGGGGGCGTGGCCTCAGGAGGAGGTGGCGGGAAAAACCAGGTGTACAGAAGGAAAAAGAGGGGTGGGGGGTGTCGGGCTTGCCAAAAAAAGCAGAAATGAACACTGGAAAAAACAGAAATTGATACAATACACAGCACAGTGCAATCAGAAAGTCAACTTTAGAAGCGGCAAAAGAGCAGCAGCAGCAGCCACTGTGGAAGCAAACTCGCGCTGGGGCAGCGGCGAGGCGTTAGCAGGTGGAGCTGAGTGGCGGTCGGGGAGGCGGCTCGGCCTGCAAGCAGGTCAGAAGTCACCCTGACCGTCCGGCAGCAAGCACCTTTTGAGGCGGAGAGGGAGAGTGGAGCAGCTGGGAGGCAAGAGCGGGGCGGCGAGGGGGCGTGGCCTCAGGAGGAAGTGGCGGTAAAACCAGGGGTACAGAGGAAAAAGGGGGTGTGGGGATGTCTGGCTTGCGAAAAAAAGCGGAAATGAACACTGGAAAAAACAGAAATTGAGACAATACACAGCACAGTGCAATCAGAAAGTCAAGGCACTAATGTGAGTAACGCCTCTACTATGGTCTTTGAAGGAGACTAGGTGCTAAATGTGATTATGTGGTGCTAGGAAATGTGATTCATGTAGCATGACTTACGCACCCTGTATTATACCTCTAAATGTGGTTTTTCTTATGAGGTTGTTATGCATATCATGGTTTATGCTAGTGAGATTGTGTTCCACTGTGATTTACGCCCCTAATGTGAGTAATGCTTAGGAGGTGAGGGTCTAATGCGTTTAGACTTATGAGAAGAATGCATAATGTGTTTATGCGGGTGAGGTTGGCTCAGAATGTAATTTGCGCCTAATGTGATATTGTGCTTAATGTAGTTTATGTTACATGCAGCACGTTTATGCTATGTTTTACTTTTACTAAGTTCGCTTTGTGATGGTTCTGACAGTGGTCCAGTGGGCCCTGTCAGGTGTATATAATCCCTTGTAGATATGACCCAGTATATTATGTGTTTACTTTTCTAATGTGTTATGAGAATACAAAGGCTATTTTTATATAACCTTGAGTGGAGTTCCTTTTGTAGTGTGCCTGGGATGTTGTTGCTGTGTGCATGCGCAAATGCTTTACACATGGCCTCCGGTATAAGCCTGACTTCTCCTGCCAAGCTACCAAGGGGGTGAGCAGGGGTTATCTTTGGCGTGTGACTCCCTTGCCCTGACTAGAGTGGTGGTCTCTGCATGGCTTTGGCGCAAGACTTAGCCAACCAGAGATCCCATTTCTAACAGTCAGTAAGACTGGGGCGGGTGAGCTTCAGATTTTCAAACAATCACGCTCGACTATAATGTTAAAATACATTCTAAAAAGGCAGGGCAGAAGAGAAGGGCTAAAGGGGCAGTGGAAAGGGGGACAAATGTGGATTGATGGAAATACTAAGTGAGAGAAAACACAATATTTTGCAAAATTACCAACATTTTTGAAGACTTTAAAAACAGAGAGGGAGACAGTGTGAATGCGTTCTTGTCTGTGTGTATGTAAAAATTCCTGGTGAAATCCGACAGACACCTCACAATACCTGACTCAAAAACCTGTACCCAAATATTTACCAGACAAGACATTTATTGAGGGGGTGCAGATCCCCCAAAGCTATGTCCCTGAGTCGCTAGCAGGTGGTAGAAGGGTGAAGAACTGAGGAGTGTGGTACCATCCAGAGAATTCATACGAGGTTTGAGTATCCCGGGTTGGAGGAAGGCCTAGGCTGTGAGAGGGAAAACAAGTTCTTTCCTGGAGGGAGGACAAATAGGGAATGCAATAGAGAAAGGATGTCAGAAGTAGAGTGGCAATGGAGAGGAGAAGCCGATGTGAGCAGCCATTTTGGGATGCAGTGCCAGGATGCTCTGATAGGAAACACACACAAAAAACTATGGTTTTATTTGGTGCAGCAGGAGAAATTGAGAGACTGCACCGAAGGGAATTTTTTATAAGGTATCTGGCAACACAAATACATCAAGTTATTTAGTAATACTTTCTAGGGGACCAGAGAGTGAAGGAAGAAAGGGTTTCTGAAAACCTCCACTGGCTCTCATATGAAGAAATTTGCGAGTCGGTCCACTGGAATTATGCAGCAGGAGAGGTCCAAACTATGCACCATAATTGATAAAATTATGCTGCAAGAAAATGATCATTATATGGCATAATGTACACATTTTTTAGATAGCTTTTTGGTCGTTTTTATACTTGTATATCACTATGTGGGCAAAGGATTTACATCATTTGAACCAGTTTGACATGCACATACAGCAAAAAGCAACAGAAACTGGATAGTCAACCTTTGCAAAGAGCCTTCCGCTGTGCAGCAGCACGTTACCACATTTTTTATAACTTATAACCTGTTTGAGCTAGAAAAAATATCTTTTGTAACACAAATCGAAATTGCCAGCTTTGGAAATCAAGCATTTTTGATATTTTGGAATGCTCTTGTGGCTTAATTTGTAAAAGAATAAGTGCCGGGAAACGAAGCTTTGTCCAGAAGCGTGCAGGCTGGCGGTCTTAACTCCACCTGGTGCCTTTTTAATCCACCAACAGACAATCCATCCCCTTGTGTCTATGTCTATGTATTTATTTTTATATAGCGCATAATTCACCAATAGGTCTCAGAGCGCTTGCGAGACAACTGGAGAGAAGAGAACCCAAAGGGGATTAATTACCGACTAAAAAGCCATGTTTTAAGGTTTTTGCGGAAAGTTTTAAGGTTGGGGTCCAGTCTGATGGTTAGTGGTAGTGTGTTCCAGATGGTGGGGCCTATTTTGGAGAAGCTCCTGTCTCCGTTTCTTACGGTCCTGACCTTGGGGACCTTTAAAAGATGTTTAGTAGAAGAGCGCAGGGTTCTCCCGGGACAGTAACCTTGGAGTTTCCGCTGCAGGTATTTTGGTCCGTGTCCGTTGATGGATTTATGCACCAAGCAGCAGATTTTAAATGAAATACGTTTTCTTATGGGGAGCCAATGGAGCGCCTTCAGACAGGGGGCTGAAGGTGTGCGGGTGGGAGGTCTAGAGTCAGCCTTGCCGCTGAATTCTGCAGTGTCTGGAGTTTGGTGAGGGCACTGTCGTTCACATCGGCCAATAGCGCATTTCCATAATCAAGACGACTGATTATGAGGCCTTGAATGAGGGGTTTTCGAGAAGCAAGTGGGAGCCACTTAAAATTTTTTCTAAGACTTCTCATTAATCCGATACTTGAATGGACAATTTTGTTTATGTGTGGGGTCAGGGATAGTTTATCATCAATGATGACTCCCAGATTTCTGACTGTGTTTTTAGGGACAGGGCAGGGGCCTAAGGCCGTAGGCCACCATTCGTCGGACCAGATTTTATGGCCATGCCAAATAGCATGATCTCTGTTTTTGCAGCATTCAGCATTAAATAATTGTTGTTCATCCATTTTTGAATGTCGATCATGCACTGTTGAAATCTGATTTTGGCATCTGCCGGATTGGGGCCTAAGGTTATCAGAATCTGAGTGTCATCAGCATAGGATATCGTATCAAAGCCGTGTGCTTTGATTACCTTTGCTAGTGGGGATAGATAAACATTAAATAGAGTGGGGCTCAATATGGAGCCCTGCGGTACTCCTTTATCATTTTCCACAAAGGGAGACGAGAATGGACCGATCTTAATCTGAGATTGTCTTCCGGCAAGATAGCTCTGGATCCAACTGTGTGCGCGGCCTCCGACACCGATCTCCGCCAGCCGTCTCAACAAGACGCTATGGGAAATGGTGTCGAAGGCCGCTGACAGATCCAATAGGATCAGGATGGCCGATTGTTTGGCATCCAGGGCCAGCCGGATGTTGTCTACCACCTCTAAAAGCGCGGTGTCAGTGCTGTGGCAGGCTCTAAAGCCCGATTGGGAGGTGTCTAAGATCATGTTGTCTTCTAGATATTTAGTCAGTTGGTTATTTATTAAGGACTCCATTACTTTGCCAAAAAATGGTAAAAGGGAAATAGGGCGGTAGTTAATAGACAGTTTAGGATCTGCATTATTCTTTTTAAGGATGGGTTTCACTGTTGCTTTTTTCCATGTTGCAGGGAAGATGGCTTGGGTAATCGACAGATTAAAGATTTCTGTGATTTGAGTTGTCATGACAGGTGAGACTTTTGCAAGGATCTGGGCCGATGCTGGATCACTTGGGGAACCTGATTTCATTTTCCTAAGTTTATCATTAACTTCTTCCTCTGTAAAGGTATTAAATTCTGAGAGGGATATAGGCAGAGATGTTAATTGGGCGGCAGGCAGTTTGGATGTACTGATGTTTTTTTCCTTAGCGTCAGTGAGTTGAGTTTCTTTAGGAAAGGTTTCGTGTATGATATCTATTTTGTCTTTAAAGTAGCTTGAGAGCCTGTCAGCCCACTCCTGGGACTCAATGGTGGGAGGTTGGCAGGAAGTAGGGTTGGTGAATTCTTTTAGTATGGAATAAAGCTCTTTATGGGAATTGCCTGCTTTTTCAATTCTATTTCCCAGGTAACTTTTTTTTTGCTGCAGCTATCTGGCACATGTATTCTTTATGTGCGGACTTGTATTTTTGTTTATCAGTAAAGTCATTAGTTTTACGCCATTTGCGCTCTGCGCTCCTGGCAGCCTGTTTGGCAAGTTTCAACTCAGGAGTAAACCAGGGAGACCTAGTATTAGGACATTTGGTTTGTTGTTTTGGGGCAATGTGGTCTAATGCCTTAGTGATAGCTATGTCCTTCCTTAGTATCTCACACTTGTAGGTTCTTTTTCATCCCTGCTTTATTACTGTGTCAATTTTTCCCATCTAACACTTTCTCCTTCGTTTCTACTGTTGTGTTTTTCTCTGTCTTGCACTGGATCAAAGTCTATTGAGGAGAAATAACTCCCAGTCCCCAAAACATAAGTACAGTTGTGCCTCATATTCAACCACTGACTCACATTAAGCACTGAGGGGGAGATTTACTAATATTTTACACCAAGTTTCTGTCACAAAAGTGATGCAAATTGGGGCAAAATCTTTTTTTCTGATTTACTTTCCAGTGCTAAACAACGCTGGAAATAATGTGATAGTAACGCAAAACAGCACATAGCGCTGCTTTGCCTAACTAAGAACCAAGGGGGTGTACTGTGGGCATTCTCATGCAACCACCTGAGGTTCCTGATGCTAATCCCAATTTAGTAAATAAATTAGACAGGATTTAGGTTCAGAAAACAATGCCCATTTAAAAGAGGTGCAGGGAAGGAGAAATGCTTTAATTTCGCCTTCCTTTTTCAACTTTGTACATGAGCTGCACTGTATAGCACCCTGCAAAGAGGGAAAAGGATTAAAGTCAGTCTATGCATAGTATTTAGTACTGGAATGGTACTCTTCCAGTACAAAAGCTGTGCTAGGATTATGGAGACACCCTTGCAGTGTGGCGCAAAGGTGTCTCTGTGGCGCATGGCAGCTGATTTCATCACCGGTGATAGGGCAAGGGGAGGAGAGAGCCGTATTTCAGTAAATGTGGCACTCTCCTGCCTTCTCCTTCTCACGCAGTTCAGCACAGCATTTGTGGCTGCTGCACTGCCCTGCGTGAGTGCGTGGTAAATCTGGATCCTGAATGCTCCCTTGAGCTCTAGAACAATCCTCTCTACCACTTTCTAGAAAATATCTAAAAAACAACTTTTTATCTAAAACACTAGTCTTCAACAGTGTAGCCTACGTGAACATTTGCACAAGAAACCTCTGCAGTGCCCTTAATAAGTAAAAAACCATAACTGTAGCCCAATTTGCACCAATGGAGTTGCTCCTCTCAATTTTGGCGCAGCAAGGCCCACCCGGATGCGATATGCTTGTGCTGAACTACGAGGAAATGGGAAAGTAAACGAATGATAGAACAATGTAGACAATGGCCAAAGATTGAAGTGGATCATAGAGTGCTCGCTAATGCTCTGGTAAACATTGCATGCCTAGCCACAGCAGGAGAAGCAAAACCCTGCAGTCCATTTGCTGCTGGGTAGTCATGGCACCAAACATGCTCTATCATTGAGCCTTCAGTGCTGACGCCTGGGCAGAACCCAGGAGTGTAGATTAGATACTGCAGGTATCAGGAAGGGCTTCTCTGGGTCACGCCAAGGAATGACAGATGAGGTGTATTGTTCAAAGGACTGGATAATGCTCATGCAATTTGAGAACCAGCTGAACATGGCCTCCTTATATGGTCTGGTATTAAAAGTTGCAACTTGGCACTCTATGGAAGGTGAAGGAGCGCATGATCTAGGATCACATGTCATGTTGTCTTGTCTTATCCTAAAAAGGGGGCAATTCAACTATTAGGACACATTATTCTACCCATGTAATCGGAGATCCTGGCTATGATTACTATATCTTATGCGCCACCAGGTGGGATGGCATAAAAATAAAGGCTTTATCTTAAACTACTGATTTGTTCATAATACACATAGGTGGAGGCTAAAATATGAGCCTTTTGGAAAATAGTTACCTTATTCAATTGGTAAATCAGGGTACAATTGGTAGATGGGTACACAAGCGATATATAAAACTAAATAACATAACATAACGTTATGATAGTTCTGCCTTATAATAGATAAAAGGTGGATCGTTCTCTGACAGTTATTCGGAGGACACAGTGTTAATAAACCCGAAACGAGGTAAGATCTTGAATTGAGTCCTGCATCCTCCCAGAGATCGGCTTATGGGCCTTATATTAAAGCAGTTAATTCATTGGGATCGGATGGGCCCATGTCACAAACATTTCTAGGATGTATCGGATCCTGCACAGAATCAGAAGAGAAGCCCAATGCCCGGCCGTGGTTCTATAAAATGATGCGTAAATGTGGCTCCATAGAAGAGACAAGGAAATTGATTAATGACAAAGGTGGGAACAATGTTCTGGACATCAATACTGCTGATAGATATCCATTCTATGTAAGATCTATAGTATGCAAAGCCCCTTTAACTAACTTTTTGTAACACAAGAGCGCCTTAAATGAAAGGGGGAGAGAGGTCTGTACCTGCATCTACCCAAATATTAAGATCAGTCATTAAACTCATGATAATCTTCATTAATCCAATTTACTCAAAAACATCAGAACCTATTATGACTTAACAGTTGAGGTCCAATGTCCCCAGTGTTGTGTCTGACATTACATTAAAGGGGTCATGCAGAGCAAAGAAGAAAGGCGCTCTCTTTAACGATTCTTCATCACCAACAGTCAACAATACTCAGCACTGTGTTTGATGACATCTGCATGAATTTTGGGATCCATTGTGACATCACTCCCCAGATGTCCTCTTTAACCATAAGGTATAGTTTTATTTGATGTCTGATATTTTAAATGGTGTGGGATGTTTGCAAATGTTTTTTGTGTACCAGATAATTAATGATCTTTTTACTCTTCTGTGCATTGGGGTGGCCCACACATAGGTTTTATTGACCTATATCTTCTAGTTTTCAGGAAATTTTACTCCACAACAAAGAATTTCGCAGATGCTCTGAGAGTGAAGAGCAAAATAGCATGTCCGTTTGTACATGTGTCTAGAACTCATGGTCTCGGTTTCAGTGTCCTGACCACTGGACCACACACCGCAGATATGTTAAAAATGGCAAATTTTCCTGCATGCATGCATGTATGTTTACACGCGTGTATGTATGTACATACTTAAGTCACCTGGGCTATGAACCCGTTTTGCAATATATTCACATTTCGAAGCTCAGCCTTGTCGATGGAGTACATATGTAATGGAGAACCGAAGATAGCACATGCACCGGTTTTTTCTTAATTTTGACTTATCTAATTCAAAAAGCTTGGATTATCAATGCTGCATGGCACCTTTGATTATGAAAAGCAACACAATCTGACCGCCATTTCTACAATACCACAGGTAAGCAGGAAGGCTACACTGTTTGAAGAGTTTTTTATATACTCACCAAATTTTCAAACAGTCTTAAACAATGGGTTGATAGACTGCAAGAACAACGGTAGGAGAGAGCAAGAGTAGTGACCAGATACTCGGGCACATCAACAGGTTATTTGTGCACCATTCTTGTAGAACTGATAGAACATTCTAGAATTGTGACCATTCTACAATGTGTCTGGCACACAGGTGAGATATTCTGGCATAACTGTTGACAAAGGCATTGTATATTTAGCTCAAGCACAGAATTTTTGGTGTAATGCTGATTTATTTTGCCACAGTTAAAGATATCCATGCATAATGATGGGGTTTGTTGGCACAACGACTCTCACAGTTTTTATGTGATGATGGAAAATTCTCTGACAATGGACACACAGATTCCAGTCAATAACAAACTGTCACCTTTTTCAGGATGACAAAATAATTTAAAATGTCCCATTTTCTGAAATGGTGGAGCAATTCTCTCTAACCCACCCCTACTGATAGACTCTTGGTCATGTAGCATTGGAGTAGTATATTAGTATTTCTTAATGGCCCTGGTGGATTCTAGAAACCTACCTCCGTATGCGTGGTTACACCCATTGACTATCTCCTGTGAATAACAGAAAGTCAAAAAACAATGTGGTCTGTTTCTGTGCAATTAACCTGTTGATGGCCAGTGCACAGACCTATATTGCTTTGCTCATGAAGCAACCAGCCATACATATGCCCATGCATCCTTACCTGACCCTGTAGGTCCTGGATTGTCTGGTAGTATTTGCTGAAGTCGCGGCCAGTGGCGGGAGAGACCTTGCCGTAGTGCTCCTTGATTTTGAACTCGAGCTGGGAGTTGGCACTCTCCAGAGATCGCACCTTCTCAAGGTAGGTGGCCAGGCGGTCGTTGAGGTTCTGCATGGTCATCTTCTCGTTGCCCGTCATCAAGAAGTTGTCACCTGAGCTGTACTGATTGACGCTGAACTTGAGTGGTGCATAGCCCATACTTGAAGAAACTTTAGTCCCATAGCCCCCAGCACCCCCATAAACACTGGGGGTCAGATTAAGGGGCCGGCCCGAGGTTGAAGAGATGCTTCTTTTGATGACTACCCTGTTTGACATCGCGATGGTGTGCAGTGGACTCTAGATCAGCGATGGAGTGTACTGGCTGGAGAGGGAAATGCACGGAAACAACTGCTACCTGTGGTTTTTATATATCAGAGGGCAGGCTTGGTTACAGCCAGCCCCACCCAGTATGATTTCCACACTTTATTATCTTTTCCTGGTACAAGTGATAAGGGAGCATAGTGAAACTGACCTATGACCTGCAAGGCAGGGCACATACAGGTGCAATGGAGTGGAAGCTGTATGGACCCATTAAAATGAAGCAGGTGGATAGCTCACCGGCCAAACACGGCGCGGGAGATGTTTACCAGGAAACAGAATAGATCAATAGCGCTTCTGGTTAATGTTTATGAATGGCTCTATTGATTAATTCTGTTTCATGTCATGGTTTAGTAAAGAACAAACCTGGCCAGTTTTCCTGGCAGGTAACATTGGGCCAGATCTACTGAGCATTTATCCGTTGCAAATGCTCCCATTCGGTGTTTGCGATTGTTCAAAAGCTTTCTTGAATGTACTAAAGCCACTTTAGAAGAAATCCTCAAACTGATTTGTGAATGGATACTGATTCGTACTTAGGGCATGCAGAAAGTGTCCCTGCCAAACTGTGAATCATCAGTGTGTGGTGCAGCAATACACTTTATACTATCTCCTGTTAAACAGGCGTGTGCAAAATTGTGCTATTTGCATTTATGATATTGAGTGAAATATTAGAAAAAGGATTCTAAAATATAATGATCAGAAATTAAATACTGGCATTTAGAGGTATATTTTATTGCGAAATGGGTCCTCGTGTCCATTTTCGAAACGAGGAGGCATTATGCACTAATGTTTTTAAAGAAAATAGAAGTCAAGTGCCTGGTAGCCGTGGACGTCCCAGCTGAGGTTCCTAAGTAGTGGTTCTAAGATAGCAGAATGCAGAGTGCAAATAGTGCACCTGTGTGATCAAACCAAACTAAAGCACTAATACTGTGCTTAATTCGAGCCGGTGGTTGCCGGTAGAGGGCACCGGCACTTATCTTTGCGGGCCGGCACATACTTTTCTACATCAGGGGCCTTATTTATGAAGGCCTTGCGCCGCCAGTGCGTCACTTTTAACATGAGAAAAAGTGGCGCATCGGTGGCGCAAGGCTTTCAGAAATGAGGCCCCAGGTATTTACTATGAGCAAAAGACACATCTTGAAAGACGGAGGAAGGGAAAGATGGAAAAGCGTCACAAAGGGAGAAAGCATAACGCTACAAGATTCAGCTGAAGGGGCTGTAAATGCATTTCACAGGCCTGAGATGGCTTCAGGATTACGTTGCCTAAGTATTCGGTGCTCGTACATTTAATTACAGCAGCCACATGTTTCAGAGGAGAGTTTTGGGCACCAGCCCATTTTTATTTACAAATTAAGCACTGCATATCCAAATTATTATTGTTCACAGGTGCTGCTAGTGAACATATGAAAATAAGTCGTTCCCAGCTTTGCATACTGTATAATGCATTGTGCTGCTTTGCGCCACTAGCCCGTGGTCTACTCACATTTGTTTTGCATCTCATAAAAGACCCTTCTGAGCATTTGGCAGCTGTGTGCTCTGCAGACATAAACCATCACTAGCCCAAGGCACTGAATATTTACTGTACATTGAGACTTTGTCACATGCATCATCTATGCAGCTAGATTAAAATAACTCGACTGAAGCTCAGGGGTTATACAGGGATTAAGGCAGATTTCTACGTTGAATAAGTGGCTTTAGGCGACGACCAATTCTCTTGTTCCCGGCAACAAAAGCTTTCTTTGTGTGTGGGACGCAGTAGACAGCAGGTGTTCCTATGCTGCAGAGGAAACATGGTTGGGGTGTTGACATAGCTAAAGGGAGGCCTTGTGACAGCAATTACTGTATTAAACTCCCCTTACCTTTTGTTGAACTTGGTCTCACTTGATGTTCTATAAAATTAATCTTATTCTCTTGTGAAGACTTTTTCTGCTACGTGATCAAACCATTGCGAACTGTTAGGTGTCCCTCTAATGAGCTTGAATGAGTTAATGAGTGTATTCACATCTCCTCCTGCCATTCCAATCACACCAAATTGTTCATGTGAGGTCCACCAGGTCACAAAAGATCCCTATCACATGTGGAGTCCCCCAGGGTTCCATATTGTCACCTGTCATCTTCCCACTCTACGGGGACTCACCTGATATTCTACTCACAGATAACAGCATCAAGATCCACCCGTATGCCAATGATACACAGCTCTAATTGAAAGTCTCCCCTACTTTAGGAGTCCAGTGCCTCAAGCACCGCTTGCTCATTTCCAGACCTGGATGTCCAGCGCCTACATGAAACTCAACACGACCAAGGCAGAATTCCTATTATTTGATCAGACAAACAAGCAAGATACAGTACAAACCTGCCTCAACGACATGAACCTTGATGGCTTCAAACTCTACTTCTCACCTGATACCTAATCACTAGGATTCACCCTGAACACCAACTGTGTGCTCAAGGAACATATTGCCAAAAAAAAAAAAATGCCTGGTACCAGCTCTCTCTTCTAAAGAAAGTCAAACAGTTTCTTCAATAAAGTAAATAAGTGATGTTAAAGACCTTTTACTCTTGCATCTGAATGGTGGTAATGCCGTACTCCATGGCCTCCCAGGTACCACTCTGGCACCCCTAAGGGGCATCTGACACACCTCAGCATGTCTCATCCAGGGCCTGAAGCATTATGAACACATTACCCCCACATTGACAAATGCCATCCATCAACCCAGTGCCAGACTGCACCATCTCCAAAACCAGCTGCATGGTTTGCAAAGCCATTACAACCAGCACCCATGCTTATCTTGCAGAAAAACTCACCATCTCTAATTAGTTCCAGTATAGCCAGGATCCTATTAGAATGTAGACTAAAAAGTGTAAAAAAAAGAAGAAAAAAGACAGCAGACCTTTTCAATCTATGCTCCCAGGATCTGGAACAACATCCATGTATCCATCAGGAGGACCTCAGTGGTGCTCCAATTTAGGAAACAGTTGAAGACTTATCTCTTTAAAGATAAGTCTTCACAATGGTAAACCGTCCACAACTCAGCTTCACCTCCTGTTACACACTGACTTTAGGCTCCTCTTTGACCATGTACAGTGCTCAGCTGCCTTTTGCTTAGGTTTGCACTATAGAAATGACCTGTACATACATAAATACATACATAGCACCTGGATACCTTCACGGGTGATAAACCGTGCTATACAAGTATCGCATGATTGACATATATACACATTGGATAAATGTAGTGTGACAGCAACCTTGGATATTATATTGGCTCTAGGCAGCAAATAAAGGAGAAGAACAGAATAGTTCACGACATAAAATGTCACACTACAACCTTTAATTACCTGTAATATAATCAGGGCTAGGTTTGGCTGCAGAATGAAAGCAAGCGGTGTTTATTCTCTTTGTTGTGAGAAATAAAAAAGCTTGCACCTACTTGAAACCACCTGATAGGGGGTATCTTGAGCAGATGTGTGGAAGTGAGGCAAAGAAAATGGAAAGGTCTGTGAAGGGTGAAACGAGGCAAGAGAAATACAGAACTGGTCTTAACAATGACCCAGGCACATATACCTAAACTTTTAAAGAGGATTTGTTTCACTGCATGGAACCATTGTAGCTCGGGGAGTCTCTGTGAGAAAGACTAAGAGAGAGCCTAGTAGTCAGACTAGGAATATCAATCAATTCCTGGCCCGAATAATAGTAATCAGACTAGGAATATCAATCAATTATTGGCCCGAATACACTAAAGCGAGTCGGACTAGGAATATGAACCCAGGCAGCATGGCTGGCGCTATCCGCGATCCAGACACAGATGGGTGCACCGGCGGCACACACACGCTGCATGTGTCCACTGCACGTCCGCAATGCTCCGTATATAAGGAGGCAACATCAGCCTAAAGCCGGGTGACTACACTGCAGTCTGACCAAAGATTGTGCCTATAGTCGGCCACAGTCGGTAAAAATAGCCACCAAATAGGGAATCATTCAAGTGACCCCCCATCACCACAACAGTTAGAAACCCCCGACCACCCAACAGGATCAGATTTTAAAAAACACACCCTTGATAAAGGCAATAGCACATGACAAAGGGCCTGATTTATATCTTGGCAGATGAGTTACTGCGCCACAATGGTAACAAGTATCCCATCTGCCAAATTCAGATACCATAGGATATAACAAGCATTGGCACAGCCACTCGGTAACGCATTTGGAACCTTATGTGTTTAGCTATCAGCACATTATCCTGGGTGCTGTGCCATCTGGAATGGAAGACCTATATAATTGCTTCACACTGCGTAACCTGTATAAACAGTAGCCATCTAAATCTGGTCTGAATTACCAATGAATTTCGAGACACGTAGTACTTGTAGCATGATTAGATAATCAGCGTAGGAAGTAGCAATGATATAATACCAAGACCACACTATCAGGAATTGGCAAACAAAACATCCACTGTAATGTGGTACTGGACCAATTATGTTGAACTGTAAACCAAGCTTTGGAAAAAGTGAAAGCACTTGCTCAAGCAGTGTATGTCACCCACTGACAATTAGGATCAATAGTATAGCGTCAAGATACTCTATTAAGCGCCAAGTGACTCCATAAAACAGTGATTGTTCGAGAGAAAACAAGAGTAAAGCTGGAGACCATAAAAGACAACTCTGTGGGATTCCATTTTCATGTGGCAATATTTGTGTAGCCTCATAGCGTTGTATCTTTCTGCATAGTGACGTGTCTGTTAGTGGCTTTGAGTGTGACATGTAAAGCCAGCAAGTCCTTGCGTGATCTCTGCTCTGAGGAAGTCCTAGGCGTAGGTAAGACAGCTGAGTTACCTGCAGTGGAAGGTTCCTGGTACTTGATTCGAGAAGGAAAGGAGCACCTCCCCAGGTTCCTTGGGTCTCCTAGGAATACAGCTGTAGGCAGAGCTTTAGGTGGGCCAGGTCTTTCCGTTGCTCAACACCGGCTGTTCTTAAGCAGGTGCCGAGAAGGGTCCCTATCGGGCTCTCTATTTTTCCCCTCAGAGGGAAAAAAAAGTAACCCTGCAATAGTAGCACCGGTCAGTGCTTTTGATGTAACTTCAAAGAGACTCATGTTTCAGTTTTATACAGTGAAACCTTTGAGCGCTTTACACAATCCCATTTACATTACACAATCACATTTTCATTATGTGAATCATAGAATGTTGAGCCAATGTAAGGCTCGAACCTGCTTATTTAGCTAGAAAGTTGGCACCTGTAGCCTTACACCACGTCCTCGCTCATAAAAACTGCAGCATTTTCAGTATTATATATAACAAAAACATAATTGGTTCCTATTTATCTTATGCAACTTACAACCATTGACAAAGCCTATAATCCTGGCTTGTTGTAGGTGTAATGTCACTTATTTTATATATCTGGAGGCAATGACTAATAAAGAAGCACAATAACAGTGGGGCAGCACACTATGCTAAGCACAGATTTTTAGCTTAAGTGTTTTAAGCCACGCCCATAATTTCATCTGCCATGCTCCTACGAGAGACCCCCCCATTTTTTCATCCCACTTAAAGCCCTGGATGTAGGGTCTCCATGTTGGGTTGTGGTTGGTGCAGGAGCGCCTGCTTGGCGGCAGTCTTACATCTGCTGCTCTCTTCTCCAGAGGGCTTCCGGGATCTCTCCGGAAGGCCGACACGGCTGCAGCCTAAGTGCTTACTAGAGCAAGATCCCAGGGCGCAATGGAGGTTCGCCCTTCAGAAAATGTAAGGTCGGACTGTCCCTCCCTCCCTCACATTTACCCACTTCGAAGCAGACTTCCTGATCCGTAGGTGCTGGATTCCAGTTCAACGCTCACCTCTGCTTGCTGAATAATCAATTCTGCAGCTCAGACTGCCGTTTATCAACAAAACACTGTTATTCTGCCTGCAGTTTGAGGCAAAAGCATCTGGAGCGTCAGTGAGGTTTTATTTGTTGGGTTAGATTGGCGGGAGCTGCGAGGGGTGGGAGGTGTTGTGGGCGGTGGGAGGCAGATTAAGTGAAGTCATCACCGTGCGCTGTCGACCAGAGGGCTACGAAAAGAAGCTGCAAAGAGTGGGAGGTGTTGTGGGGGGGAGGCACTAGGGGATTAAGTGAACTGAAAGCAGAGTTGTGCGCCAGCGAACAGCGAGAAGAGGGCTAAAAAAAAAGTAGCGCTCTCTAGCAAAACATATAGCTACTAATGAAAGGATCATGTAGCAGGGCCAGTAGCCAGAGCAGGACCAAACCAACAACAAAGCGGGACAAATATATACTATTTACAAATGAGAGCAATGCAATTTGAAAAGGCAGACGAAGCAACCAATAAAAAAAATGGTAGGCGTGTGTGGGCGTTGTTCAATCTCCACAGAAGGAATACAGCAAGTCTTGCATGTGCGCTGACTCTAGGCTTGACCTAAAAACAGATTTTTTGTACCATCAATGTCAAGAACCCCACCAAAACCTCAGAGTCGTAAACAACGACAACCTCACGAGAGTGAACATCATTCAGACTCCTCCCCCCCATACTCCGGCTCCACACAAATGCATACTACTCAATTGTAGGTCTGCCAACAAACACGCCTTCGATATCTTCGACCTCATACAACATAATGAGATAGATATCGTTATCCTCACAGAAACTTGGCTCAACTCTTCATCCACTCCTATTCTAGACCTCTTGGTGCCCCGCACCCATGACATAATTCGTCTAGACAGAGTTAAGAAGCTGGGAGGTGGCCTAGCTTATATACATCGGAGCATGCTCGGGGTCCCCCTCTTAGAGTCCTCTTCGCCAGTAACGTGTGAATACCTTTGTCTCAACATTTCTTCTAACAATCATCTGGTTTGCAAACTACACACATTCTATCACCCCTCAGGGGACAATCTCTCCTTCATCGAACAATTAATGGGAATCATCTCTGGCAATGTGGATTCAGTGCAGTCCCACATCTACCTTGGGGACTTTAACCTTCACTGGTCGAACCCTAATGAACAAGCAGTATCATGCCTCAATTCTTTCGTGAATGATCACGAATTGATTCAACATTGTGACCAGCCTACCCATATTAAAGGGGAAAGACTAGACCTCATCATCTCCAAAGGACACACCATTACAATGGACTCCATCATACCCTGCGATTGGTTGGACCATCACATCATTTCCTTCCATATCAACTCTGAGGTGTCTCTGACTCAGGCTCAAACAACTAAACCAAAGATTTGGAAAAGGGACCTCAGAGATATCAATGCAGTTGACCTAGCAACCCGCTGTAAATGTGCCCTCTCCTCCTTAGTGGACATGCACAAAGTCCATGCGCTCACAGACTTCTACAACTCTTCTATTTCTAGCATCATGGATTTTATGGCTCCACTCCAACAAAAAAATGCACCTACAAAAATATCCAAACCTTGGTTCAATGGCAACCAAAACTCGGAACATCGCAATTTTAAGGGCCATCGAATGTTCCTGGAGATCCACTCCATCTGCGGACCAGCTAAAAATCCTTAGATCAGCAAGAAGCTCTCATAACAAACAAATCAAGACAGCTAAGGCGGAATATTTCAGATCCCAACTTAACCAAGCAGCAAATCGCCCCATGATACTGTTTGAACTGGTTAAACAACAATCGGTGGAAGCCCCTAACAGATCAGTTTCAGAAGTCAGCCCTCCCTAATGTGATGATCTGGCTGCTTTTTTTACTGAGAAAACTAGACTCATTAACATTGATATAGAAACCAGGTGGGCTCTATTGCTACCCAATGGACCTGCACCCCCCCTGGCCTTACTAGACAAGGTTGAACCAAGTAGCTGGGGTATCAAGAACAATGCTTCCTGGGACACCTTTACCCCCTCAGTGATATCAAAAAGGTTCTTCAGAGTATCAACCCATCTAATCACTTCAGTGACCCGTTACCACCCTCCATCTTCAAAGTAATTAAGGATGCCATCTCTCCCATCTGGACAAAGATCGCCAATGCAACCTTGTCACAAGGCACGATCCCAGAATGCCTAAAAGTGGCTCAGGTAACACATATATTTAAAAAAACTACCGCAGACAGTGCAGATCTTAACAACTTCCGCCTTATCTCCAGCATCCCCACACTTGCCAAACGCCTTAAAAAATGCGTCCAGTTACAACTATGTGCGCACATCAAAAAATGTCCATCTCCTGGACCAACACCAATCTGGCTTTCGTAGTGGGCCCAGCACTGAATTGGCTCTAACTCACGTGATGGATGACATTTTAATAATGCTTGTTCGAAATGAGTCCTGCCTCCTTATTCTACTTGACCTTTCCTCTGCATTTGACACTGTCAATCATGACAACCTCCTAGTCATTCTGGAGCAAAGTATGGGCCTCTCTGGTAAGGTGCTGCATTGGTTCTCGTCCTTCCTCCAGCACAGGTCCCAAAGAGTTAAGGCAAACCACTCACTCTCCCAGACATCCCCTGTCACCACGGGCATTCCCCCAGGTTCCTCTTTATCTCCCATTCTCGTCAATCTGTTCCTGGAACCATTATCTAATGTACTAAAATCCATGGACATTCTCTTCCATATGTATGCAGACGACACCCAACTCTATCTGAAAATCTCCTCCCCGGATAACATCACTTCACTCAACTCCACCCAACTGACTACTCAAACTGGTTACCTGAAAACCACGGCCTGATAAACACCTCCAAAACAGAATTCCTCCTCATTTCTCCCCCGAAACACACTCCTAAAATCGACCTCATGAATAAGTTCTTACCTTAATAAGATGTGCGACTGTCAGCTCTAATCGCATTGGACTTACTCCAGAATTTGTTGTTAATCTTGTATATTATTATTGTATTTTCTCCCCTTATGTCATTATGTTTCATCAACTAGCCCATTCTTCCCTTACTCCAGGTTTGTAAACGGTCTGCCCTATGTGAGCCCTATTTGATTCAATGCCTATGTAGATTTCCCATTTGACTCATGTACTGAACGGCTACCTTCCTTTCCGTCAAATTGTAAAGTGCTCTGATATCCTTCGGGATCAAGTTTGCGCTATATAAAACTTTATAAATAAATAAATATGTTTTTCGCATGAATGGGGTGAAATTAGTAGCGTACCTAGACCTTTTGCCGCCCGTGGCAGTCCTATCGTTTGCTGCCCCCCACAAGCGCAGGTAAGAGCCTGGGGGTTGCCGCCATCACCCCAAAACTTGTACTGCCTGGGGCAGTTCCCCCACACCCCTTGGCTATGCCACTGGGTGTAATATAATGAATAAATAACCAGAAATTCATCTAACAGCAATGTGCACAGAATGAGAGCTATTACTACCAAAATTAACAACATGGTGCATGGTACACAGTGCACTGATGTGCAAGAGGCGGAGCCACATGGCAGCATGTGCTAGAGGCTCTCTATGAGCTGAAGCATGCTGCCGCCATGGCACCACCACTGTAACACTGCCAGCCCAGTGGTTTTCTTGTAATGCAGCAATTGGGATGCCACTGGCTTGCTGGCATACTTCTGACCACTGCAAAGGTGATCTGGCGCTCGGTCCGCCAAACTCAGAATCACTGCCTAAATGTGAGACTTATAAAAGAGCAAATATATAAAACAAAAATAGAAATAGACCAAAAAATACTACTCTCCATAATTGGGGTGCTGCGTGCCAATCACTCGCCTGGGCCTCAATGCAATTGCACCTACTCCACTAATGATAGCTGCAGCCTGAGTAGGATCCTGTCAAATCGGCCTCTTTCACTCCTTACCCACCATACCTGGCATGACTCCAGTCCTGAAACAAGCTTTCTGTCCTGTTCAAGAAAAGGAGCTCTCAATTGTTGCTAAATATTTGCAGCAAGGGTGCCCTCTGGCCTGATGCTAGCATGGATAATGAGCCCCCTTCGTAGAGTAAGACAATCATAATTGTGATGCACTGGTCATCTCACACTCCATAGCACTAGTACCACTTCACCTATTTCACTACTGATAGCTATTGCCATGCAAAGAAGGCAGGCTCCTCGTCCATTTGTTAAAATCAAGTACCCCCTCATCTTGATTCATCCCCGTTCTTCCGTCTCTGAGGCCCAGCCAAGGTGTCTCCTCAGCTTAAATGTTTCCCTCATTAGGGCTATTGGTTCAAGACCCAAAGCAAGCCTGGCACAGCAAAGATGTGCTGACAGTAGTGGCCGGTCTGTTGACAGAGTGGCAGGGTGGGAGGGGTGATTTAGGAGGGGACGGAGGGGACAAATACAAATAAAAAATACCCTTACCTGCTTGCTGCATCACACAATTCAATAATGACTTCCAAATTTAACTACGGTTTTCGTGTTAGAGCGATATTGAACACATTGAATTGTGGGGGGTGTAGTCACCGTGACGATAGTTTAATGGTTGGTCGAACATGATTAGTCTAACGAGAGAGGAGGGGTCTAGTAACTCAATCTATAAGAAAGGAAAAATCAGGAAGACCGTTGCCTTAATAGGAAATGTGCAGGTGGAAGCATCCAGATGGAAAGAAATACGAAGGTATGTGAATATGAGAATGGTAATTGGAGTCTAGGCAGCGGGTAGCAGGAGAGGAGTGTGGGTTGAAACTGATGCGGGTGTAAGCAACCGCATAGAAGCGGTAGGGTGAAGGATTCGGACCAAGGGGTATCCAGGCAATTTTGTTGGTAACACATAGTGCCCACACCGCCATTCACTCCCGCCCGTCTGTACATATACACAATTCCTCCCCAATGAAACTCTGGAGACATATTTATGGGAAAGAACTGCTGCAGGTTTATTTCATACAACACACGTATGACGTTTTAAGGTGGGTCATCTTACGGGCGATCCAAAGCATGCAGCCCCTCGCTGTCCCGCATGCCTAAGGAGCCATCTTGCACGGCGAGTCGATGCTCTGACGGTGCAGCACATTACCAACTTCATTATACTCCCGCCCCCCCTGTCGGGGCGGAGCGGTGTGGCACACCCCCGGTCGGTTCAGGCCCCCCGACCGCCCAAAGGACTAACAGGGCGCCGTAGCGGTTTCCCGGAACCTCCTTCGGGTCCTGGTCCTTGGCTCAGGCACCCTTACTGTGCCAGGCAGAGGTACCCTTACTGTACCCTTCTGCCGCAGAGGTACCCTTACTGTGCCCGTCTGCTTCCAGATCGCCCTGTAACTCCGCCTGCAATACAAAGAAGAACATTACAACATTCTATTACTTCGCGCCGCCGCTCAAGCTGCTGGGTCAGGGTTCAGGGTGGGAACAGCGCTTGAGCCGCGGGAGGACTGGGGTGGAGAGAGGCCGAGCCTTGGCCACCGCGGTAGATATAGCGGGTTCGCCCCTCCCACATGTAGGCCCTCCCCTGGCCTGTGAATGGTGGACGCGGGGCGGGGCGCCCCACCAGTGTCGGCTGGAGTTTTACCGGGTGGGACTAAAGCGCTACCCCGCCCATGTTCCCCTGCGGGTCACGCGGTCAGCGGCATAGTGCCCACACCGCCATTCACTCCCACCCGCCTGTACATATACACAATTCCTCCCCAATGAAACTCTGGAGACATATTTATGGGAAAGAACTGCTGCAGGTTTATTTCATACAACACACGTATGACGTTTTAAGGTGGGTCATCTTACGGGTGATCCAAAGCAGGCAGCCCCTCGCTGTCCCGCATGCCTAAGGAGCCATCTTGCACGGCGAGTCAATGCTCTGACGGTGCAGCACATTACCAACTTCGTTATACTCCCGCCCCCCCTGTCGGGGCGGATTGGTGTGGCACACCCCCGGTCGGTTCAGGCCTCCCGACCGCCCGAAGGACTAACGGGGCGCCCTTACTGTGCCAGGCAGAGGTACCCTTACTGTACCCTTCTGCCGCAGAGGTACCCTTACTGTACCCGTCTGCTTCCAGATCGCCCTGTACTCCGCCACAGCTCTGGAGGAGGCCCCCGTCGATGACAGAGCCCCCCACCCACCTAGCTAGTTCCCGTCGCTGTTTCGTGATCTTGTACGTCCAGGAGGAATGTGTCCACTCCCAATCTAGACAAGTGTTCCCTGTCTTTATCATAGTACCCTTCAGTTTTCCTCTCGTATTGGTACTTGCCTAATGAAACCCAGGCCTTCTGAACCACTGCATGCCCTTGATTATGCTACAAGGGCAGGTCTCAATTCTCGCAGGACTAGTTACCATCCCCATTCCTTAAGCTTACAGAAAGTCGAGCTCGGCGACCGTGCATAGGAAATAACTTATGGCCTTTCTGTCAGGGTTTTAACTGTAATTCACCACCAGGTGATCAGTATCTTACATGTCGCTCTCGTCTAAACAGGATCAAATTGCACCTTTGCGTGTTTGAGTGGATTTTAACCTGTCATACCCTTCGCCTACCCCCAAATAATTGGGGTCCAGTTACTCCAGGGGTTGTCAGTATTTCTGGTTACCCCGGTTTGAAATTTAACACTCATAAAATCGCTTTCTGGCTCTAAAATGTTTACTTAACTCTACCTTGTCCAAGAAAGCAAAGTGATGGGATTATGAAAGTTATCCTGTAGACAGAATTATTTACTTGCTGCGTGAGCACAGTA
The DNA here is from genome assembly GCF_964261635.1 of Lissotriton helveticus. NCBI lineage: Eukaryota > Metazoa > Chordata > Amphibia > Caudata > Salamandridae > Lissotriton > Lissotriton helveticus. Next base: position 1,913,529,809 of record NC_136065.1, on the reverse strand, counting down.
GCTGTAATAATTATGACAATGAATGTCCTGGCAAATCACTGCAAGATCATTATGGTGCTAGCAGGATATTGGTAAACACGGATCTGGGAGAAAATAGATGGGCACAGTTTCTACAGTCGTGATAGTGCAACATGCCTATGGTTACCCCACTTCCTGTGGACGCCAACCGAAAGCTGATTGACACGATGGCTATTTTACATGCATTGTGCTAGCACAATCGGACCTCACACAATGTTAAGAATGTAGCTGGCATAAGGTTAATGCCTTCAGTGAAAAGCACATCATGTAGCATGCAGATGACTGATTCGTATATTGTAGCTTGTTACTTGCAGCTCACAAACTGGGATCCTTCTGATCTACCACTGTGGACTATGAAGGATATGGGACTCCGTACCTTGTAACCCCCGCTGTCCCATGTAACACATCATGCATACTGCTTTATTTACCCACTTACACAATGTATTGTCCATGTATAATGTGCATGAAACCTAAAAGCGCTCTGCCATCCTGCATTGGGATGCGTGGTGCTATAAAGAAATAAATTAGTGCTATTTAAATTGTTATTTGGGTAAGTACCGGGACAGACAAAGACAACTGGCATTCTTACAGTGTCTGCACTTATATATGGAGTGAACAAAATCAAAGGCATGCCTCTCTTAAGTACCTGTGACCAGATAACAAGCTGTGTCCTTTCGTTTTCCCGTCAGGAACTCGATCACCCCGATCATGTGCGACGCCGTGCATGCTTGGCCGGGACGGCTGAACCTCTCCCCGCCGCCCCGATCTCGAGCTCATCTAAGGTGCGCCCGCCCGCACGCACACTAGCGTGGCCACCTCTTCCTCCCCCGTGTGTTCGCCACCGGGGTCTCGTGCAACCTGGTCATGCCCAGGGACAAGGCTGGGGGGGAGGGAAGAGAGCAGCACATACCTGGCTGTTAGCAGGAGAATACGCTGCGACGAACAACGCTTGAGCCGCGGGAGGACTGGGGTGGAGAGAGGCCGAGCCTTGGCCACCGCGGTAGATATAGCTGGTTCGCCCCTCCCACATGTAGGCCCTCCCCTGGCCTGTGAATGGTGGACGCGGGGCGGGGCGCCTCACCAGTGTCGGCTGGAGTTTTGCCGGGTGGGACTAAAGCGCTACCCCGCCCATGTTCCCCTGCGGGTCACTCGGTCAGCGGCATAGTTACGGTTCTGGAGGGAAAACTCTGCGAGAGGTTTAGGTGTAAGATATGGTATGGATTTCAAATGCACAATGTGCGTTTTAGCGGTCTGGAGAGACAATTTATCAATACTTGTTTTTTCATTTATAGTGAGACCCTTGAAGAAGAACTAATCTGCGTTTGAATTGCATTGAGAGTACATGATTCACTTTTGAAGTTGTTTTATGTTTTCTGGCGTGCCCAGAAAACGGCTTGGATGAGCATATCTGAGGCATGAGAAGCAGTTTAATACATTACATCTGACGTGTGATGTACCCTCGTAAATAAGTGAAATATTTCAATGTCCTGGAGTACATGGATACATTTTTTTGAATTTTGGAAAAAAGTGTCAAGCGAAAGAAATGCTGTGCTCCGGTGTAAGGAAGGAAACAACGCTCCCATTTCGAAGCAGGAGAGGGATGCTACATTGCAATGCATTTCATTCTTTGATTTATTTGTCATGCTCGCTACCCCTTGATTTTCATTTTTATCCTAGTTTTTTTTAAGCAGATTTGTATCATGTCTTGTGAATTTTCCTTTGTGTGTGTTCTATTGTAGCATTTGCTATTTTGTTACTATTTTTCCTCCAGTAGATTTTGGCTAAACTTCTGTATGGATCATCTACTCTGGACATATTATCATGCTTGGCTCTAGTCTCCCACCTGTTGTTGTCAAGAGAAGTTTGGTACCTTGCTAATTTCACCAGTGCAATCTTTATCATCAATCAAAATCCACCCAGGTTGCCAAAGACAGTTTTTTACCCTAGTAAGTTTGTGACCTTTAAAGGAGACATTTCTCACCTCCACATATATTATTCTGTGCAGCGTGGCACCAGGTCATCTGTGAAGAAATGCCCTTTCTTGGGCACTCTCGAAGGACACTCGAGAGAGCAACGTCACATCCTGCCCATGACAGTGGAGTTTGTCTTCTTCTTCCTGCGTTTCTTCAGTGATGGGTATTATACACAGTGCTTCCGAACAAACTGGTTTCTGTTTATTCGGATATTTGGCTCAAGGTTTGCTTTCTCTCCCTGTTTCTTTTATAGCTCACGTTTGTGTTGTGTGTTATTGATGGCGACTGAATAATAGCGACATGGAATTTTGAGACATATTGGGGCACATGCATCAAGGTAATCATTTGCGATTACCAAATAGCGAATTTTAAGGATTTGCTATTTGGTAATCGCAAATGCCCATGCATGAAGGATTCACATATATTCTTGCGAATCCTTAACATTCCCTAATAGCGATTCGCAAATTGCGAATTGTTATTAGGGAATGCATTCCCATTCATTGCTAAAAGCCTAAAGGCCCATAGGAATGAATGGGAATGCATTCACAATTTGCGATTACCAAATTGGTAATCGCAATTTGTGAATGCAAATCCTAGGGTGCCTGGGGGTCAAAGCCCCCTTGAGGCACCCCCTAAAAAAGGTTTGTATGCACATGTGCACAAGTTAGCGCATTGAAAAGTGCATTTTTTGTTCATTTTTTAATGCATGCACAAATTACCATCAACTAGAAGTTGATGGTAATTAGCGTTTTTCTAAATGCAAACTTACATTTAGGAAATGCTACATGCATCTCAAATAGGGAATCGCAAATTGCGATTCCCTAAATGCATTTGCAAATTAGGTAATCGCAAAAAATTGCAATTACCTATATTGCGAATGCAAAAAGGTACATGCATCGGAAAAGGCATTTTTCCAGTCGCAAACGGGCCAATTCTGTGAATCGGGTAATTTGCGACCGGTAAGATGCTTGTTGCATGTGCCCCATAGTTTATTGCAGAGTGTAATACTGATTCGGACAGGTTACAAATGACTATGTCATGCTGCACTGATTAAAGAAATGTATAGTTGGAACTGTTACTGAGTGACTTGAATATCTGTTTGGTGACCGGCATGATGCAATATTTGGGTGCCAATTAAAAAATATATATGTCAGAAGGTACTTTTCCAGCAAATGTATTAACATCTCATGGTCATGTATGATGGAATTCTTCAATTGTGCTACATTATACCCAAATGACAGAGCTCAGTGGATTCTTCAAGGCCATATTCATGGGTATTTAGATGTAGCGTGAGCCTTGCTTCTTTTTCAGAAAGTACGGGCTCCATATCTGCTCCTTGGTCGTTGAGTTTCGCTACATCCAGTGCTGTGCTTTCGTAGAGCTCAGTCATCCAGATTGTGACAAAATAAACTATTGAATTTGATCTTAATACAGACAGACATAAAATCAGTGTGGCCATCAAAGTAAATAATGGGTCCTTTATATTTCATTGATATGGTCAGAGTTGTAAAGCACCACATAAAAGTGGGACGTAAATAAGGAGAACATGTACTCCAGCCGTCCAAAGGTTTCAAGAGCAGATATGATAAGTGAAACTTCTGTTATCGGATTGTTTTGTGCCTTCCATATACTATTTGGGAACAGTTATCCTTTTATATATCATATGGATGCAGTTGTCCTTCCATAAAACGTTTGTATGCAGAGGTCCTTCAATATACCCTTTGTAAGCAGAGGTTCTTCCATATACTGATTGTAATCAATGGTCGTTCCATATACCGTTTGTAAGTGGAGGTCCTTTCATATACCATATGTAAGTGGAGGTCCTTCCATATACCATTTGTAAGCAGAGGTCCTCTCATATACCATTTGTAAGCGGCGGTCCTTCCATATACCGTTTGTAAGCAGAGGTCCTTTTATATACCGTTTGTAAGCAGAGGTCCTTTCATAGACCGTTTGTAAGCAGAAGTCCTTTCATATATCGTTTGCAAGCAGAGGTCCTTCGATAGACCATTTGTAAGCAGTGGACCTTCCATATACCATTTATAATCAGAGTCCTTCCATAGACCATTTGTAAGCAGAGGTCCTTTCATATACCATTTATAAGCGGTGGTCCTTCCTTATACCTTGTAAGCAGAGGTCCTTTCATATACCGTTTGTAAGCAGAGGTCCTTTCATAGACCGTTTGCAAGCGGAAGTCCTTTCATATACCATTTATAATCAGAGTCCTTCCATAGACCGTTTGTAAGCAAAGATCCTTCCATATACCATTTATAATCAGAGTCCTTCCATAGACCGTTTGTAAGCAGAGGTCCTTTCATATACCGTTTGTAAGCAGATGTCGTTCATATACCGTTTGTAAGCAGAGGTCTTTTCATATACTGTTTGTAGGCAGAGGTACTTCCATATACCATTTTTTAACAGAGGTCCTTCCATATACCGTTTATAAGCAGTGGTCCTTCCATAGACCGTATGTAAGCAGTGGACCTTCCATAGACCGTTTGTAAGCAGTGGTCCTTCCATATACCGTTTGTAAGCAGAAGTCCTTTCATATACCGTTTGTAAGCAGAAGTCCTTCCATATACTATTTATAATCAGAGTCCTTCCATAGACCGTTTGTAAGCAGAAGTCCTTTCATATACCATATGTAAGCGGCGGTCCTTCCATATACCTTGTAAGCAGAGGTCCTTTCATATACCGTTTGTAAGCAGAGGTCCTTTCATATACCATTTATAATCAGAGTCCTTCCATAGACCATTTGTAAGCAGAGGTCCTTTCATATACAGTTTGTAAGCAGATGTCGTTCATATACCGTTTGTAAGCAGAGGTCCTTTCATAGACCGTTTGTAAGCAGAGGTCCTTTCATATACCATTTGTAAGCAGATGTCCTTTCATATACCATTTGTAAGCAGATGTCGTTCATATACCGTTTGTAAGCAGAGGTCTTTTCATATACTGTTTGAAGGCAGAGGTCCTTCCATATACCATTTGTAAGCAGTGGTCCTTCCATATACCGTTTGTAAGCAGATGTCCTTCTATATACCATTTGTAATCAGTGGTCTTTCCATACATCATTTGAAAGCAGTTGTGTAAGAAACCCCACTTCACATAGTGGAGAATTAACTGAATGGAACCTATTATATTTTTGCAGTTTAACTAAAGCTCATCTTAACGATACTTCCTTGCATCATTAATCATTAATAAAGGGGGTTAAAAAGCTTGTCACCTTCAAGCCAGAGGAGAGAGTGCCAGGGGGCACCTAGACAGACAACAGGGTCGCCCTCTCAAAGAAAGGTAGTGGCAATGCTGGGAAAAAACATTTTTTTCCATCTGCATATGACTACCAGCTTACAGGGAAATGCCATTGAGGATTGAATTGAATGTTTCCTAGTGTTCGCTTAACATTGGAGAAAACCTTACAAACACGAATTTGCACCATCACGATCTTTGATTTGCTCTGTACTAGTTTCTTTCACCAATGGTGCTGGGATTTTGCTGCACTAGAGGAAGGTACAGTTTGCTTGCCCCCGTCCCTTACTGTCCCATGTCCACCATAGACCCAAAGCGATATTACAAGAAGGGACATCACAGGAAGCAATAATACTAATTATCTAAACTTGTTTGCTTCACCTAGCTAATATTGTCCACATCATTTCTCTCTACAACTCTCAAAGTTCTGCAGACCCAATTCTTTCTCTCCAAACGCTTGCAGCCATCTCAGCAGCAGCAGCAAACCCCTGTAAGTGGATAATCAGAAGTTGGACGCATTCTCAGCACTTCCCCTGAGCAGCAGTGCACAGACATTTCTCTGGGAGGAAGGCTTCCATTGCCTTACCGTACATAGGTGTAGGAGGGAAGTACCAGTTCATTGTAGGGGGGTGTATCTTCCATTGCTTTTACACTACTCACACCCCCATTCTGGCTTTTGCTAAATATTTGTCCCAAAATTGTATACTTTATCTCTCTCAACATGTCTTTCCTTCCACCAACATCTTAATTTCTACCATTACCTGCATCTCCCTTCCACCAGTATTGCATTCCTGATCTCTCCCCCCCACTTGACCCAGATTTCCGTCCTTCTTACTCCGTCCTTCCTTTCTCCAACATCACATCTTCCTCATCATCATCTGTATCTTTGATCAGCCTCAATGGCCACCACCTCCTTCTTTCCTACGTTCCTCTTCTCTCCTCAATCTACTTTTGTTTCCTGCTGTTTCCCCCTTTCCTTCTGGCACCTCCCACCTCTTTCCATTTTACCTCTTACATGACTCTATTCCCTTTTTAAAATACAAATAAATGCACTGGGAAGCATAAAATTCACAAGAAAGAAGGCAAGCAGTTAGTTCAGAATGCCGAAGCTCGGCTTATTTTGAAAGTGCCAACAAGGAGTCCTATCCAGCAGCATCTGAAAGACCTGCATTAGCTCCCCATCAAGGAGAGAGTCCTGTTTAAAGGACTCACGCTGACTCACAGGGTCCTTCGCCAGAAAGGGACATACGTATCAAGGCCAAATGGGTTTGCAAATGCCAAAATTCGCAGAATTTCGGCGTTTGCCAACCCATTTTCGCAAAATGGTATGTATGAAACAATTTGGGTGCAAAATAAGGAATCGCAAAAATTGCCATTCCTTATTTTGTGATTGCATTTAAGGAATCTCAAATTTTGTGATTCCTTAAAAGCAATGTATCAAGGAAAAAACATTCCAAAATGCCCTTAAGGAATCGCAAATTACCACCAACTTCTAGTTGGTGGTAAGTTGCGAATTCTCTTAAAAAAGCATTTTTTTTTAAATCCAAAGGTGCCATGTGACGCTCATACATGTCCTTAGGGCATGTATGTGCGCCATATGCGCACACATGTCATTTTCAGGGGTGCAGCAGGGTGTTCTTGAGACACCCCTGCACCCTTGAAATTATTCTCAATTTGCGATTAGCAAATTGCGAATCGCAAATTGAGATTAATTTCACATTCATTCCTATGGGCCTCCTGGCCCACAGAAATGAATGGGAAATTATTCCTGAATTGCGATTAGCAATTTGCTAATTGCAATTAAGGAATTTTAAGAATCGCAAAAAAAAAGCGATTTTCTACATACATACCATTTTGCGATTTCTAAATAGCGATTCCTTAATATTCGCTATTAAGAAATTGCAAAAGGGTATGTTGATACATATGGCCCAAAGAGCCATGCTATATGAAGACTATGATCAGACGTACATTCCGGCTCGATCTCGATGCTCCTCGAACACTCTGCTGGCAGTTTTGTTCATTTGCAACGCAATAGGTCTCGCAATTGTTTACATTAAAGCTATTGGCGCTGTAATGTAAATGTTTTTTACTTCTTGGTTTTGGAGTGAAATGGATGTATGTAATGGCTATTGTGTGTTTTACAATGCATCTAAAAGGAAGGAATCTGGGAAATTGCATGTGGCGAGGTGTGCGAGGCTCAGATTGCAGCTCTCGCAGGCACAGTTGATAAACCGCTTTTGTTTTTCACAACACCTTTGACGGGAAAGAAACCAAATTCCAAAAGAGAGGCGTGAAACCAGAACAGGACTGTGCAAACCACAAGTACAAGCATCAGCTGTAACAGACTGGTTTACCGTGCCACTTTCATGCCACTATTTAACATGACAGAGCTTTGGGTACCAAAATGTAAGTTGATCACAGCTAAAGATGTGACAGACGCAGCTTTTGAAATGTAGTAGCATGCCTACAACGAGACCAAAATACAACACAGTTCAATACGACCTATTAGGTTTTAAACAGAACCTTTGCAATTGTATAAAAAAATATCGGGGCATATTACCAACGATTAGCGATATTTATGGCTAACTAGGCTTAGCAACAAATTTGTTATCGCTAAGCATCGCCGGAAATTATCGCTGAGAACGTACTATTAGCAACGTTTATCTCCAAAGCGATACATTTTCCGGCGATAGCGTGAATATCGCTGAGAATACAGCGATATTCACGCATTAGTGACAAAATGCTCTTAGCCGTGTTATCCACCTCCCATTGGATAACATGGCTAAGAACTGGTCTGAGCAGGCGTTAGTTTTTGGAGATATTCGCGCTTAGCGCGAATATTTCCAACGCTACGCCTGCCTTGTTAATAGGCGATAGCAACGTTATCGACTGCTTTCAGTCGCTAACGGGTTGGGTACGCCCACTTTACATGTCATTAGCGATAAACATCGCTGGCATGCAAAGCGGGCCCCAAACCGCTCGCTATCGGCTAAAAGCTGTCCCTAACATCAGTTAGCGACAGCTTGCTGATAGGGCGATAGAATTATCGCCGCTTAGCGGCCGAATACGGCCGCTAAATTGGAGATAATTGTCTATCGCCCCCCTTGGTAATATGCCCCATCATGTTCACCACAATAGACCCTTTTGGCACAATATAACAGCTGTTCGAAGTTATCCAATTCAATGGTACCCATTTGACTGACAGGTGAGAGAACACCCCTAAAACACTGATCTGGGATGCTGGTACAATCATTCAATTGTGCGGCCAGGTCCTGGGGAAGTGCAATCCTGTGAAGAAAAAAAAAACATGAAAAAAACATGCAACATTCAATTTACCCTTTCTTCGAAAAGCATTTTGTGAACAACATGAGGGAAGAGGGTGGTGCATTCATCGGAGGGTGGTGGGGATGTAGAGTTAAATTACGGGGGTTGGAAGAGGGCGGGCCAGGGGTGCTCAGCACAAAAACACAAAATAAACTTGTACAGAGGCAGTTTTGGCAGACCATGAGTGCAACAGAGCTTGGGCATGTATAAAAGCGGCAAATATTACATTTGACAATGGACTCAAATTTCTGTGGAACATTTTGCCTGTCGTTTCCTGATGCGACGCAGTAACCAAGCACAGTTTAACACATGTTGATGCTTTTATTTGCGTGCTTCGTTACTGAAGCAACATAAAATAGATTCTATGATTCAAATCTTTTTATTCGAATTTGAATGCAACGTATAGCAACACAACGGCGTGGCAGCGCTCATTAGGTGTGTCGTATATATTAGCATAAGGTTATAACACAACAGTCCCTTGCAAACAAAGACCTCCCTCCCGCGCCCACACACCCTCGTACTCAGTAAAAGACAAGACAAATGTTAAGAAAGAGGAAACTCTGATATTGAATCTCTACGTTATATCTGTCCACGGAATTAGGGGCGTAGGTTCAGTCAAGTAGAGAATGCATAGATATTTGGGGCAAATGATCTCCTGAAATTCCTTAAACAGCAGAGTAATGAATGGGCTTCAGAGCCCTTCAGACGAGATGGTATGATTCGTAAGTGAGAGCGTGACCTCTTCCATTACCAATATGTGCCATAGGCGGGGGAGCAAGCCCAGGAGTGTTGGAATGAGGCTTGTTCCCCAGTAAGTAGGGATATTCTGGAGAGCAGCTCCCAGGGATAATCCTATCTGTCTCCTGTGTCTGGATTACAATGGGAAAGTGAGGGAATTGGGTAGCCCCAAGATCATATAAGTGAGGAATCTGTGGAGTTATGTGTTGAGATGCTGCAAATCTATTTCATCCAGTATTTGAGTCCAGTACTCCGATGGTTTGGGGCAGTCCTACAATATGTGCAATAGTGTGCCATGAGAGCCACACCCCCTCCAACAGTGTCTAGTTTCTGAATCTCTCTCCGAACCCAAAGTTGGTTACATTTGCTTCAAGTTATGGCCAGTGCACTCGATCAAAGGTCTGCTGGGCATCGATCGTCAGCAACATAATCTTCCTGGTAAAGCGATTAGCTTTGTCAATGATTTGCAATATGTGCTCAGTGTAGTCGCTGCATTGTCTTTGGGGAATTAACCCTGCTTGATCTTGTTCGATAATGCGCGACATATGAGGGCTCAATCTGGTGGTGAATATGCTAGTAAAGAGTTTTATTTCTATGTTTAAGAGGGATATCGGAGGGTAAAAGCTGCAGTGCTGTTTATATTTTTCTGGCTTAGGGATAACCACTATAGTTGCTGTCAGCATCGAGGCAGGTACTGATCCGGGCCTTGCAAATGAGTTAAATAGTCTGGTTAGAATCGGAGCTAGAACCTACCAAAAGGTCTTGTAGAGGGAAGCTGGGAACCCAAGGCTTGCTGGTGGGCGATAGCCGAGATGGCTTCTTATGGACGGATAGGACTATCCAGAAAGGTCACATGTGCCAGAGAGATTTGTGTCATGTTTGCCGCTTGAAGATATGTAACGCGGTGAACAGGATCAAGAATTTGCCCAATGTAAAGCTCCATGTAGTTATGTCTAAAAGTAGATGCTATGTATTTGTTATACTGACAAACAGATAGTTGCAAACACTGATCGCAAGGAGTGGACCCCATTTACTTGTCTTTGTACGTAGAGCTTATTAGCCAGGAGGCACCCTCATCTGTCCCCCTCTACATAATAGGAGTGTTTTAGTCGGAGTGCAGCTCATTCTGCCCCATCCAAGCCTATACTCGCTAACTGTGAGCAGACAGACGTTAATTGGCGGCAAACTCCTTGGGCCCGGTACGTTGATGAATCCTTTCTAACTCTTTAACCTGGCGAGATAGGCGATCTCTCATCTCCTTGTGAATTTTGTTATTCGCAGCTGAAATGGCTTTCATCTCTCCCCTTATGACTGTTTTCAAGGCCTCCAATGGTGTGCTGATAAAGACGTCTAGAGTCTCATTGAATTCTAGGTATGTGGTTAAGGGTTGGTGAATCTGTTTCACTACTACTGGGCGGTGTGAGAGGTTCGCTCGTAATTGCCACAATTGGTTGAGACGTTCCATTGGAGAGAGCTTTAAAGTAGGAGAGACCGTTGCATGGTCTGAAAGAGCAGGGGTCTCTATCTCTAACGCAGCCATCAGTGTACATTTATCTTTCGTCCCTAGGAAGTAATCTGCAGAGCATATGTCTTAGGGCGTGAGAGAAAAGCGTGTGTGGGTGAAGATCCCTCCATTTATCCTGCAGTCCCAATTCCCTTAACCACTGATGATCCCCAGGGACAGCATCCGTGCTTGGCCATGTCTGTGTGCAGTTCTACACATGTCAATATTGAATACTAAGTTGAGGTCACCTGCCAGAAGAACCCGCTGCTCTTGTGTAGACATGACCTCTACCACAGCTTTTCGCAGGAAGGTTTCCTGTCCCTTATTGTGGGTGTAAAGGGCACCAACTATGAAGCAGCAGTCCCCAATGGTCACATTGTAAGCTAGGAGCCTGCCTTTTATTTCTGCTACTAGACCCTATTCTACTTTTGAAGGAGTGGGTTACTGATATGGCCACAGCTGTTGATTTAGAAGAGGCCAAGGAAAAGAACTGATGGGGAAAGTTCGTGATCAGAGCCGATGACAGTCAGTCGTTAAGAAGTGAATCTCCTGGAGCATGCAGATGTCTACTTTTGTTTGTTCTAGATAGGATAGTACTGTTCTGTGCCTAACCGGGTTGTTAAGGCCCTTTACATTCCATGTGAGAATTCAGACATTTGTCTGGGCTACATTGGTGTACGATATAAGAGAAGTATAATAATGGGCACTGTCCTGGTTGTGAGAGTTCTGCCATTCTCCCAGGACCCTCCCAACCCCCATGAAAACATGCCTAATCCAAGATGTACCAGTAACAATATTGAGTACTTTCCCCAAGTAGAAACACAAAAAAGAGAATTAACAACAGTAGAGATGAGAGCAGCAAGTCCAATACCGATAGTTTAACTTAAAGGTGCTTTGGAGCTCGAAGAGAGTGGGTCTGTTCTGTGGTTTTAAATCCCCCGCCCGGTCCCGCCATTGCAAAGCTGATGTCCATTGTGGTGTGCGCAGCAGTCTCAGGGGATCTCCGTTTTGGCATGTTCTCCAGGCAGCGATTCCAGCACCGCTTGTTTTTCAAGTGCAATTGTTGCTGGATCAGGGTATGTGTTACCAGAAGACCTTTTGAGCCTTTGCCAGTGGGGTCGTCAATGGTCTAGCGAGTTTGGGAGTTCATAGGTTGGTCTTGAGTGGTGGAGACATCAATGCCCATGATCAGATTAATATAAAGACAACATTGACATTAGGTCATGTATCATATCAATGCATTTAAAGGCATCATGTCCTATCTGGAACGGGTGCAAACCACGTCTGAAGCTTGCGTTCCTCTTGATTGCATTGAGGTGCTTCCCCCGAAGGGTGGAGGAATTGGTCTTCCGGACCTGATGCTCTACTTTCAGGCTGCTCAGCTACGTCTCCTGGTGGAGTGGAGTAGATGGGCGTCTGAGAAGCATTGGTTATTTCATGATCAGGCTGATGCTGGTAGGCCTCTGCAGGAGGTTCCATTTCTTCGCAAGCAGCACAGACACCCCAACTTATACGCCTCATATATTACTAGGGTCGCCCTGGAAGTTTGGGACCAAACCAACGTTAACCATGAACTCACCACCTTCCCGTCCCCTCTTACTCCTATCATGGACAATTCTGTTTTACTCCCGGAATGGATGTGGCGGCCTACGTGAGATGGAGGCCCGTGGGGTGCTGCTACCTGTTTCATCTGTACACAGCGGAAGGAATAATCCCCTTCTCTCATTTTAAGCAAGAATATGGGATGCCAGAATCAGAGAGGCTTCGATACTTGCAAGCGCGACACTGAGAGCTTAGCGGGCAAGTCCGCCCCACGGCAGATAGACATATTTTACCCTATGAACATTGGTTAATTACGCGCCAAACAGATAAAAAACCAATATCGGATTTATACAGGATGTTGCAGGTCAAATACACACACGTTTATAGTGCTGGTAAGGTGAGATGGGAGAGGGAACTAGGCAGGACACTTAGCCACCGGGACTGGGAAGGGATTTATTATAGAGCTAGGCATTCTGCCTATCACATGGGACTCACCGACACGCTCACCAAGGTTGCGACCTATTGGTACTATACCCCCGAACGTTTCCACGAGATGGATTACACCAGGGAGGCAACATGCTGGCGAGGCTGTGGGCAGGTGGGCACGCTAGTACATTTGCTTTCAGATTGCGCCCATCTTCAGGCCTACTGGAAACAAATACTGGATGAGCTGGATGCACATTTTGACACAGAGGTCCCACGTTTCCTCTCATACATCCTGTTGGGCCTACCAAATCCCTTAACATACCCGCTACTCTCTCGCAGAGGTCGCTTGATCGCAATTGCGTTGGGCTCGGGGATGCAGAATATACTCACACATTGGCACACCGCACACATCCCTACATTCACTGGCTGGCTTCATCACCTATGGCTAGTGCTAGGTATGGAGAAGCTATCGCTGACAATGGCCGGGGAGGGAGCTAAGTATGCTGAGCTGTGGCAACCCTTCTTGTCCCTGCTGGCCTCAGAATTTCGCGAGGTCACTTGTCCTCGATATCTCCGGTTATTGCGCCTCTCTGACACAGATCAGCCAAAACCAGAGTAGCGGTGATGTGGGCTTGGATGTAGATAGGCGGTGGACTTGGAACACGGAAGGTGGGTGGGTAGGAACGGGGTAGAGGCAGAGGGTTTTTACTTATTGTTATGTAGTTGTTTTCCTTTCTTTCCTATTACGGGATTGCATATAATAGCTTTCTTCCAACAGTTTAAATCTGTACTGGTACTGATGGACTCATTTGCCTTCTGATCATTCACCCTTGGTACCCAAACAAATGTGATGGCTATTTCTGTCAGGTTCCACGCTGCAGGATCCGGTTGTAGCAATAGGGCTCCACCACCCGACCTCACCAACACACTGTTGTATATAACACAGTGTGTTCGAGTGATAGGGTGAGGGAAAATAAAGAAACAAGGGAGGGGACGGAAGGGGACTGCAGGGAAGGGATAGCTGAAAGATAAAAAAAAAACACACCAGGTTAAAGACATCCACAATGTAAACCTACACTCATTTCATTCTCGCTAAATAGAACCTTAAGAATCACCTTTATGTATCAAGTGAGATCCACCTCTTCCCTGTAACATATAGAAGATATCCGAACCTCTGGTCCCTAAATAATACAAAAAGCAGGTTATACTCTTGAAACACTTTTAAACACATATGAGAATTCAATCTTTTCTTCTGTAACGCACCCCTCCTTGTTTCAGGTAGTATTCATAAGTTGAATCTTTTGCACACCAAGATCCCAAGTGATTCCAAAGAAAACTAAAGGTGATGGGCACTGTGTCTCTTTAAAGTAAACAAAAATGTTCCAATCCAGACACGGCAAGACGTAGCCTCCTACTACTGTCTTCCGCTCTTTAGGCCAATAACAACAGGTTCCCAAGTGATCTGATTCCAAACACGGCAAGGTGTAGATTCCCACTACCTTCCGCTTTGGCACTTAATATCCAGTGTCACTAGTGACTTACTTTGTAGCGGTAACGTGTAGGGAATCCCCCCCACTACGCTCCGCTCTCTATGGCCAAATAACACGATACAACTAACACAGCCGTGAATGTCAAAATACTAAGAGAACTGTCTCTTTTACACTTTGATAATGCAGCAAGAGAATACTCAGGCAGCGCGTTAAATCACGCACTCCCTGTAACTTGCAGGAACTTTAGGATGTTCTCTGAAAGATCCACTCCCAAGGATAAGCGTTTTTCCTAGGCTTATGTCTCCTCCAGCCGCTTTACCAAGCAGCACCAGCCCGGACACGCTGCAAGCCGCTGCAGCTTCAGAGACGCTCCGGAATCCCTGCCGCGACCCGGAAGCACCGAGTCTGCCGGCCGTAGTAATGGAAACCTACACAGATTAGGGCAAAGGCGTGGCTCCTCCACACGCCGAAAGTAATTGCCAAAACAGCTAGCGCTTCACACGGAACTACTGAAAAGCGCTTCACAGGAACGAGTGGCAAAGTTCAACTCACTGTCAGTTACAAAATCACGAACAGTGATAATCAGTCCCACCCATCTTTAAATAGTGATACTCCCACATCCAGGACTTCTGGGAGATGTAGTCATTAACCCTATTAGGTAGGCGCCCTGGCAACCCTGACAGTATGTCCCCGTCCCTAGCGCCTCCTAGGACCAGGCTTAGCAGGAAACCTCCTGTTAAAAGACTGCACCGCACTGGGAGCATGTACATCAGAACAAACCTCCCAAGAATCGTCCTCCGCGGTGTAACCTTTCCAAGACACCAAGTACATGAGCACTCCCCTGCGCCACTTAGAGTCACGAATGCACTTGGCCTCATATTCCAGCCCCCCATCACACACCACTGGAGGAGGAGCCGCCCTACGGGATGTTAGAGCGGGCTTCAACAACTGTACATGAAACACCGGGTGTATACGCAGCGAACCCGGCAGCCGCAGCTTGTAGGCCACAGGATTCACTTGTTTCACAATGGAATAAGGGCCAATGTATCTGGGGTGGAAAACACTGCGCAGCTTAAAACGAATGTTCTTGGTCGATAGCCACACTTTGTCACCCACCGCAAATTGGCGACTCTCTACCCTGCGACGGTCTTCCCATTTCTTGTATACCTCCTTAGCTTTGTTCAAATGCACCTGCACCCCCTTGTGTACCTTTCTCAGCAACAACACCTTTTCCTTAACAGAAGGCTGATTTTGGAGATCGGCTGGAATATCAACAGGCAAAATATTTGCATCATACCCAAAATTAGCTTTGAAGGGAGACATTCCGGTGGAACTATGCCAGGCATTATTATAGGCCAGCTCAGCCATCCATAACAGTTCTACCCAGGATTCGTGAGCTTCCTTAGAGTAACACATCAAGTACTTCTTCAAAGTCTGATTCAGTCTTTCCGTTTGCCCGTCTGTTTGTGGGTGAAATCTGGTGGATAGATTAGAATCAATGTTCAGGGCACGACACCACATGCGCCAGAATCGAGCAATGAATTGAGGCCCCCTATCTGAAACAATAACTCTCGGTATCCCATGCAAACGAATGATGTTACTAGCTAACAGTTGTGCTGTTTGGCTCGCATTGGGAAGGTTTTTACAGGGGATGAAGTGTCCCATTTTGGTGAGGCTGTCCACTACCACCAAAATGGCCGAGAAACCCTGAACAAGCGGAAGACCTGACACAAAGTCTAGACTGATGTTCTGCCAAGGTTGACTGGGAGTAGGCATAGGAATGAGCTTCCCCGCTTTTTTAGTGGTTACTCCTTTTTCTCTAGCACAGACTTCACAACGAGCGACCCACAGAGTAATATCCTTGTTCAGGGTAGCCCACCAAAAATATCTTTGGACAGTACTGATGGTCTTACGAATACCAGGATGACCTGCTAGTACCACCTCATGACACCAACTGAACGCTTTTTTCTGCAATGGAACAGTGGGCAAGAATAACCTGTCTTGATAGAATGGCAGCCCTTGTCTCACCTTCCTATCAAAGACGCCGTTTGCCCAGGTCATCCAGCCTCCGGGATACTGATGACTCCTTACGTTATCCAAAAAAGTCTCAGCCCTCACCACACATAGAACCTTCCCTGTTGGTATGATGGCCTGCTTATCCACCTCTTCCACCATGATTGGCAGAGTTTGTCGGGATAAGGCATCTGCCTTTCGATTTTCAGAACCAGGGCAAAACGTGACCACAAAGTTATACTCCGCAAAAAAGAGCATCCATCTCATCTGCCTTTGTGTCAGATGTCTTGCCGAGGACATGTATTGCAGATTTCTATGGTCCGTGTAGACCGTGATGGTATGAAGAGCCCCCCAAAGATACTGCCTCCACTCTTGAAAAGCCCTTTTTATAGACAACAGTTCTTTTTCTGCAATAGTATAGTTGAGTTCAGCCGAGCTCAACTTCTTCGACAGATAAGCCACGGGGTGCAATTGTCCCGTACCAATGTCCCTCTGAGACAACACCGCCCCTATCGCTTCATCCGAAGCGTCAGCCTCAATCACAAAAGGATGGTCCAAATTAGGATGTGAAAGTACCGGGGCGGTAGTGAACGAATTCTTGAGAGTTTGGAAAGCCTCTCCGGCTTCTATTGTCCACCCAAAAGGAACTCCCTTCCTCAATAGCCTCGTAATTGGCACTGCTATTTGTGAAAAATGCAAGATAAAGCGACCATAGTAATTCGCGAAGCCCAGAAAACTCTGGACTTCTCTCACATTTTTCGGAACTGGCCAGTCCCAAACTGCTTTCACCTTGCGCTCTGACATTTGTAGACCCTGTGGACTGAGCATCACTCCCAAAAATTCCACACTGGACACCCCAAACTCACATTTGCTGAGTTTCACAAACAAACTGTGCTCCCTTAATTTGGCCAGTACCTTGCATACTTGTTCTACATGTCTGCCTTCCTCCATAGAATACACCAAAATGTCATCTATATAGACAAATACAAACAGATCAATGTATTCCTTCAGGACATCATTAATAAGGAACTGAAAAGCCGCAGGGGCATTACACAGCCCAAACGGCATGACCAAATATTCGTACAGTCCATACCGCGTCTTGAATGCTGTCTTCCACTCATCCCCCTCACGAACCCTGACCAAGTGATAAGCACCCCGCAAGTCCAAGCGAGTATAGATCACTGCCTCCCTCACTTGGTCAATCAAAACTGTGATGAGGGGGAGAGGGTATCGGTTGCGAATGGTGTTTTTATTCAAGACGCGGTAGTCCACACAGGCTCTCAGGTCCCCGTTGGCTTTCGCTATGAAGAAAAGGGGAGAGGCAGCAGGGGAACGGGATGGTCTTATAAATCCAATGCTTACATAATGATCTATGTATTCTTTTAAGTGTGTGGTTTCAGGCACAGACAAGGCATACACTCTACATGTTGGAATTGTAGCCCCGTCAACCAAGTCTATCCGGCAGTCATATTCTCTGTGTGGTGGTAATATCTCTGCTCTACTTTCGCTAAACACATCCTGAAAAGCTTCATATTCAATGGGAAGAACCACTTCTTTCTCTGCCGCTGTAGCCACCATAAACTGACATGCTAACACCGCTACAGGGGAAGACACATAAGGCAGCAGATGTTCCTGACAATACCCTGATAAGAAATGCACCGTTCTAGTTTTTCAATCAATGGAAGGGTTGTGGTAAGTTAACCAAGGCATCGCCAATATGATCTTGTATTGAGGAGCATCTATGATGTTCAACTCCAATGTTTCCACATGTCTCCCTTCTGACACTTCAATAGACAACACCACTTCTGCTGTTTTCTCAGTTATAAGACCTGATTTTATGGGCTGTCCATCAACTGCCAAAACCTCCTCTGGATTATCTCTAGGTACTCTGGGTATAGCCAAACGAGAAACCAACCCGTTGTCGATAAAACTACCCGTAGCTCCTGAGTCCAACATTACCAACACTTGATGGGTCTTTTGTTCACACTCCAATGTCATAGTAAGAACCAAATGAGACTCAGTCTCCCCTATCCCATGTGAATATAGGAAAGTGAGTTTCCAATCTGGAGCCTCTGCTTCTCTTGGGGAAGGCACCAATGAGCTGTCTGGCTCTCTAGCTGTCGTGGAAACCGCCACCCTCTTATTACGGTTCCAACTAGTGGGAGTCTTGGGCTTGGAAGGGCACTCTTGTACATAGTGCCCCTTCTTCCCACAGTACATACAAAGGCCTTGTACTCTTCTACTTTCCCTTTCTTCTTTGGACAGAGGGGTCTAATAGCACCTATTTCCATTGGTTCGGAACCAGCCTCTGCAGTACCCGTAGCTTTGGGAGGGAAACTCATATAACGATTCAAACCTTTGTCCCATTTTCTCCTGTCTCCACTCCGCTCAGTCAGCCTACTATCAAGCCTTAATACCAAATTCACCATGTCCACACATGTAGTAGGTTGAGGGTCTATCTGCACCACCACATCTTTTAATTCATCCCTTAACCCCATATAAAATAAAGACATTCTTTTTTCTTCTGGCCATTCAGTTTCAGCCACCAGGCAATTAAATGTTGTGAGATATGTTATCAAGTCACCTCTGCCCTGACGCAAGGTTAACAACTCCTTATCAGCGCTAAAGGTGGTGGCCCTCCGATCAAAAACCTTTTCGAATTCAGCCCTGAATGCTGTCCAATTAGACAAGATAGCATCATCTTTCTTTATAAGGGGTCCGCCCAATTGGCTGCGTCCCCCACTAAATAGGAGATAGCTAAAGCTACCCTTGAGTGGTTAGTAGGGAAAGAGGCAGATTTACATGAAAAGTGAAGCAGCACCTGAGTTAGAAACACCTGAGTTTTACGCGGGTCACCCGCATACCTTTCTGGGGTAGCCAATGGAATGGGGGGGAACAGTGACCTGTATTTGAGACGGACCTGTAGAAAAAGGATTCTTTGATAACTGTTCTACCCTATCCTTGAGCGCAGCCGTCTCTGCCTTAGAAGACGCCAGCTCCTGTTGAACCAGAACCAGAGCATGCAACACATCCTCTAAGGTGGCCATATGTACAACAACCGGACCAGGCAGAATGCAATTCGTGGGTTTGTGATTCTGTCAGGTTCCACGCTGCAGGATCCGGTTGTAGCAATAGGGCTCCACCTCCCGACCTCACCAACACACTGTTGTATATAACACAGTGTGTTCGAGTGATAGGGTGAGGGAAAATAAAGAAACAAGGGAGGGGACGGAAGGGGACTGCAGGGAAGGGATAGCTGAAAGATAAAAAAAAACACACCAGGTTAAAGACATCCACAATGTAAACCTACGCTCATTTCATTCTCGCTAAATAGAACCTTAAGTATCACCTTTATGTATCAAGTGAGATCCACCTCTTCCCTGTAACATATAGAAGATATCCGAACCTCTGGTCCCTAAATAATACAAAAAGCAGGTTATACTCTTGAAACACTTTTAAACACATATGAGAATTCAATCTTTTCTTCTGTAACGCACCCCTCCTTGTTTCAGGTAGTATTCATAAGTTGAATCTTTTGCACACCAAGATCCCAAGTGATTCCAAAGAAAACTAAAGGTGATGGGCACTGTGTCTCTTTAAAGTAAACAAAAATGTTCCAATCCAGACACGGCAAGACGTAGCCTCCTACTACTGTCTTCCGCTCTTTAGGCCAATAACAACAGGTTCCCAAGTGATCTGATTCCAAACACGGCAAGGTGTAGATCCCCACTACCTTCCGCTTTGGCACTTAATATCCAGTGTCACTAGTGACTTACTTCGTAGCGGTAACGTGTAGGGAATCCCCCCCACTACGCTCCGCTCTCTATGGCCAAATAACACGATACAACTAACACAGTCGTGAATGTCAAAATACTAAGAGAACTGTCTCTTTTACACTTTGATAATGCAGCAAGAGAATACTCAGGCAGCGCGTTAAATCACGCACTCCCTGTAACTTACAGGAACTTTAGGATGTTCTCTGAAAGGTCCGCTCCCAAGGATAAGCCGTTTCTCCTAGGCTTATGTCTCCTCCAGCCGCTTTACCAAGCAGCACCAGCCCGGACACGCTGCAAGCCGCTGCAGCTTCAGAGACGCTCCGGAATCCCTGCCGCGACCCGGAAGCACCGAGTCTGCCGGCCGTAGTAATGGAAACCTACACAGATTAGGGCAAAGGCGCGGCTCCTCCACACGCCAAAAGTAATTGCCAAAACAGCTAGCGCTTCCCACGGAACTACTGAAAAGCGCTTCACATGAACGAGTGGCAAAGTTCAACTCACTGTCAGTTACAAAATCACGAACAGTGATAATCAGTCCCACCCATCTTTAAATAGTGATACTCCCACATCCAGGACTTCTGGGAGATGTAGTCATTAACCCTATTAGGTAGGCGCCCTGGTAAACCCTGACAATTTCAGTACATGTGTATTTATACATGTTGCAATCCTTCAATAAAAATTATTTAATACTAAAGGCATCATGCCCAAAAGTGTGGGTGCCTACATCTCTCTCTGGCTGGCTGGATGTCTAAATATAGCACAAGCAAGTCACCCTGGCAACGAACTTGGCAGGCCCAGAGCAGTGACTAAAAGAACATCTTGGGTGCAGTGGCGTAACGAAACTTGAGGGGGCCCCCCTGCAAACTACGTGGAGGGGGCCCCCCTCCCATCCTCCATGCCAGTCTAGAGCTCTCAGGCCAGCGACCCGCCATTCTGCAGGGGATGAGGGGCGATTGTTAAGCCATTGTCACCAATCCAGCCGTTATAAGTAACACTGGAGGGTGGAGTTAAAGGTTGGGCTTAGTCTGCCAGCAGGCTATCATAGGTGGTTGTCCGTTCATTACAGGGTCCCTGCCATCAGTACGCCGGGGAAGTTTGCCCAATTTTAGGTGGGTTTCCTGATGCAGACGCCTGTCATGATATATACAACATCGGGCCCAGTCATCATTCTGTTTTGACAAAAGTGCATCCACCGCTCCTTCTCGTTTCCGTTTTAAAACATTAGACAAAGCGACAATGCAGTATTTCAAAAGCAGATGTAACTACAAAGAGCACATTTTGATAATACATTTTTATTAGTAGAAAAATAGCCATTTTAAGAGGCATTGCATAGCTTCATACACCATGTGACCCCAATTCCATCACAGTCTCTCTCTCTCTCTCCCTCAGTGAGTCAGTCTCTCTCTCTCTCAGTCAGTCAGTCTCTCTCTCTCTGTCAATTAGTCTCTCTCAGTCAGTCAGTCAGTCTCTTAGTCTCTCTCGCTCTCTGTCAGTCTGTCAGTCATTCGGTCTCTCTCTTTCTCTCTGTCAGTCTCTCCATCTCTCTCTCTCTGTCAGTCTGTCAGTCAGTCAGTCTCTCTGTCAGTCAGTCTCTCTCTCTGTCAGTTTCTCAGCCAGTCAGTCTCTCCGTCAGTCAGTATTCAGTCTCTGAGTCAGTCAGTCTCTACTCTCTCTCAACTCTATCTCTCTCTCCATTCTCTCTCTCAACTCTCTCCACTCTATCTCCACTGTCTCTCCCTCCACTGTCTCTCCATCCACTGTCTCTCTCTCCACTGTTTCTCTCTCCACTCTCTCTCCACTCTCTCTCTCTACTCTCTCTCCACTCTCTCTCCTCTCTCTCTCCACTGTCTCTCTCTCCACTGTCTCTCTCTCATCTCTCTCCACTCTCTCACTCCACTGTCTCTCTCACTCCACTCTCTCTCTCACTCCACTCTCTCTCACTCTCTCCACTCTCTCCAGTCTCTCTCACTCTCTCCACTATCTCCACTATCTCCACTCTCTCTCCACTCTCTCCACTCTCTCTCCACTCTAACTCCACTGTCTCTCTCTCCATTCTCTCTCACTCTCTCCACTCTCTCCACTGTCTCTCCATACTCTCTCTACTCTCTCCACTCTCTCTCCACTCTCTCCACTCTATCCACTCTCTCTTCACTCTCTCTCCACTCTCTCCACTCTCTCTCTCCACTGTCTCTCCACTGTCTCTCTCTCCACTGTCTCTCACTCTCTCTACAGGTGAAGTAGTGTGGCTCACTGGTTAGAGGCGGCAGACCCGAGAGCAGAGGACGGCCCGGGACCAGGGTTCGATTCCCGGCGCGGCAGGTTTCTGGACCAGGGTCAGCGGACTCGATAATTCTCTCGCCTCGGTGCCCACTCTGATCAGCGTTCACACTCGGCAACTCTGGGCATTAGCTTGCCTCATCTTCACTAACGGCCCCACCAGACCGCCGGGGATGCCTGGTCTCACCCTGGAGATACCCATTAAGGGACCATCTCTCAGGGAAGCCAGGAAGGGTTTCGCAGCGGTCGAAGCGCCTTGGGACCCTACGGGTAAGTAGTGCGCTATATAAATGCCTATACATTACATTACATTACTCTCTCTCCACTCTCTCTCTCTACTCTCTCTCCCTCCACTCTCTCTCTCTCCACTCTGTCTCTCTCTCCACTATCTCCACTCTCTCTCTACTCTATCTCCTCTTTCCTTTCTCTCCTCTCTCTCTCTCTCCTCCCTCTCCACTCTCTCCACTCTCTCTCTCTACTCTCTCTCTCCACTCTCTCTCTCCACTCTCTCTCTCTCCACTCTCTCTCTCTCCACTCTCTCTCTCCACTCTCTCTCTCTCCTCTCTCTCTCTCCCTCTCTCTCCCTCTCTTCCCACTCTCTCTCCACTCTCTCCCTCCACTCTCCACTCTCTCTCTACTCTATCTCCTCTTTCCTTTCTCTCCTCTCTCTCTCTACTCCCTCTCCACTCTCTCCACTCTCTCTCTCTACTCTCTCTCTCCACTCTCTCTCTCCACTCTCTCTCCACTCTCTCTCTCTCCACTCTCTCTCTCTCCACTCTCTCTCTCCACTCTCTCTCTCCTCTCTCTCTCTCCCTCTCTCTCTCTCCCTCTCTTCCCACTCCCTCTCTCCACTCTCTCCCTCCACTCTCCACTCTCTCTCTCTACTCTCTCTCTCTACTCTCTCTACTCTCTCTCCACTTTCTCTCCACTCTCTTTCCACTCTCTCCACTCTCTCCAAAGCTCTCTCTACTCTCTCTACTCTCTCTCCACTCTCGCTCTACTCTCTATACTCTCTCTCTCTCTCCACTGTCACTCTCCACTGTCACTCTCCACTGTCACTCTCTCTCAACTCTCTCTCTCTCTTGCTCCACTCTCTCTTTTTCCCGTCCTTGTCAGGGTCCCGAGCAGTGCTCGGTGCTGCATCCTCTCTATCTGGGGCCCCCAGCCCCCATCCTTGTCAGGGTCCTGAGCAGTGCTCTGTGCTGCCTCCTCTCTCTCTGGGCCCCCCAGCCCCCCCCTTCTTGTCAGGGTTCCAGCAGTGCTCTGTGCTGCCCCCTCTCTCTCTCTGCCCCCCCCTCCTTGTCAGGGTCCTGAGCAGTGCTCTGTGCTGCCTCCTCTCTCTCTAGGGCCCCCAGCCCCCCCCCCTCCTTGTGTCAGGGTCCCAGCAGTGCTCTGTGCTGCCTCCTCTCTCTCTCTGCCCCCCCCCCCTCCTTGTCAGGGTCCTGAGCAGTGGTCTGTGCTGCCTCCTGCTCTCTACCCCCCCCCCCCCCCTCTTTCTGGGCCGCTTGCTCTGACTGAAGAGAAACAGTGTATGTTGATACTTTGTTTCTCTTCAGTCAGAGGGAGGGGCGAGAGGCTCAGAGCAGGCTGCAGACAGCCTGCACCTGCTTCAGACACAGATGGAGAGAGGCTTGCTTTAGCCCAAGCCTCTCACAGTTCTCAGAAGAGCTGAGGGGGCTGGGCCCCCTTCATTTACTGAAGGGAGTGGGCCCCCTTCCTCGGACCGTTTGTTACACCCCTGCCCAGTACATGTTCATGTTGTCTTAGTTCGGCAGAACTCTGAGAGAGAAATTCTGCAGTTTGTATGTAGAAACATTAACACTTTTTGAAAACCTCTTAAGGGAATTTTTATGTATTTGACATCGTCTCCCTTTACATCTTACCAACTTCTCGTTCCGGCCCAGACATGTCTGCTTGAACCAAATCTGGTTGAGTAAACGGCGATGCTAAAAATCTTTTGTTACATCTTCAAATACTATTTCACCAATTGTCTGTTCTAGTAAATCTTGAACACACATGCATCTGTACATCTATGACATTATGTTCCATTTCTTTTCCAAGTTCCTGTTTGCAATAGCCTGATAATCATTCCTGGTTGTAGATAGGAAGGAAGAGTTCCTGAGACAGCGGTTTTGCTTGTGATGATCTATTGATTTTAAGAAAAAAAACTTTTAAAAAGAGGTTTTAGCTCACCCGTTGCTTTCCATTGTTTGCTTCATTGGCAATCTTGGGTTTTTTCCTTTTTATTGAGGGCCCATCGGCTTCACTTTGTCTGTGTTTTTGTTTTCTTCCCCGGAGCTTGAACAAAGTAGCAGTTGACTTCTTCATTGGTGTTCTCCCGCATTGATTGTGCTCAGATTTTTAGGTTGAGCTGGAGCCAACGCCCATGCGCTGCTCAGCAAGACTTACTGTAGAGGAGTAGGGAATAGAAGCCCCACCCACTCTCTGCCTATATTTGCCATTGGCTTGTGTCACTGTCTGTCCTAAATGCTGGCTTCTGATTCATCAATAGGCTTGTTAGTCCCTCCTTAGTACTGCCTTCTCTTCATTTATCACCTCCCATGGTGACTGGCCCCTTTACTTTGGTTATTACACGGTACGTGTTATTTAGACTGTGAGCACTATTTTCTTTAATGAGGTTCTCCTTTTGCAGGTTCAACGGGGCAGATTTACAAGCCCCTTGCGCCACCACTACATCACTTTTCGTGATGTACTGGTGGCGCAGGGGGCTCCTCCATATTTACAAGGAGAGGAAACTCCACCCTGCGTGACTTTTCCTCTCCTCGTAAATATGGCCCCTTCACAAGCAGCACTGTGCGTGCAAGGGTCGTTCCATGTGTGTTGCTGTGGGTGTTGCCACACAACACCCATGGAACAAGACACATCTCCAGATTTACAAGAAATCGTAAATGTGGAGATGCGCGTGAATGCTACGCCACCCTAGAGGTGGTGTAGCGTGGCGCAACGGGAAGAAATGTTTTCATTTCTCCTCGTTTTTTTCCTCTTTTGATGCGTGCTGCATTCTACAGCACACATTGAAAGAGGAAAAAGCCTCTTGTGATTGTTTTTGTGCAGGTAGGTGTCCCTTCCTGCACAAAAACAATCTCCCCATGACGCAGGCATCCTTGCACCATGGTGCAAGGGTGCCTGCGCATGGCAGCAGTTTGTGCGCCTGAGCAGGGGAATCACAGAGATGCGACATATTCTTGTAAATATCTCACATCACTGTGCTTTCCAAACTAACGCAGCACGGCGCAGCAAAATGACTTGCTGCACGTGCTGCGTTACTTTGTTGTAAATCTGCCTCAACGTGCTTTGGTGCCTTCTTTACTCCACCCCCTGCTGCGGTTGTCCGTGCCTTATCCACCGCCTGGCCAACCTTCCTCCCGTTGTCCGTGATACCTACCATTTGCAGCCCAATAGGTCTCGCGTAAATGCTAGTGTGTTTTGCTGTTCACCCTGTGTGGAAAGGGTATGCCCAGACGTGGGTCCTGTGCTCACTAAGCCACTGGAGTCAAGCTATCCTGGCTGAAGACGGCTGACATGCCAGAAACCGGTCCTAGGATGCTTGATTCCGGTCCAGGGAAGACATGGCTTGGCAGTTCGGGCTGGACTGTTCCCATGAGGCACAGGGTCAAGACTGATTTGCATATGGCCATGTCTGAACTGGGTTGGCTTGGTGAGCAAAATAACAATGGATTAAACCCAGATCTGTGACTGGGGGTGAATGTTTTGCCATTGTGCAACATTCCGTCCATCATCTTGTGTGTTTTGCTGTTCACCCTATGTGGGAAGGGTATGCCTAGACGTGGGTCCCGTGCTCACTAAGCCACTGGAGTCAAGCTATCCTGGCTGAAGATGGCTGATAGCCAGAAACCGGTCCTAGGATGCTTGATTTCGGTCCAGGGAAGACATGGCTTGGCAGTTCGGGCTGGACTGTTCCCATGAGGCACAGGGTCAAGACTGATTTGCATGTGGCCATTTCTGAACTGGGGTGGCTTGGTGAGCAAAATAACGATGGATTAAACCCAGATCTGTGACTGGGGGTGAATGTTTTGCCATTGTGCAACATTCCGTCCATCTACTTGTGTGTTTCACCAAAACTAGTACACCTTCACTGAGTCACAGCACCATCACTCTCCTACTGTCAACACGAATATGTGTACTGTATAGTGTGAACATAGCTTGATATTATATAGTCATTGCATTTATAGCTGTTTTAAAGAGGGCTCGAGTCGGGGTACCCAGTGGGTGGACGGCCTCCCCCCCACTTATTTTATCAGGAGCTCGATAACTATAAACTGCAACTGAGAGCAAGCCACCTTTCGTGACGTCACTTCCTGTTGTGAAGTCAGTGTCCCCCCACTTCTTTTTTTTAGGACTTGTGTCCTGGTTCTTTATACCACTGAGATGTGCTGAAGCACTTTGCAGGCAGGTAGCATTCCTCTCTGGGGGAGCACTATGGATCGAAGAGTGTCATGTCTATGTGGATAGCGTATTGGCGAACCCGATCTTGCAGACATATACATACCATTTCTGAGTAATACAGAATGCCACAAATGTAAAGCAAGCATTTAAGGCTCCCCTAGTGTAGAGAGAAAAACAAGTTGTCTTTGCTGGGTCCTGAATCCCTAACAATCACCAACAATAGATGTTCTAGAACGTTGCTTTGTTCGATGACGTCTACTTGATCTTTGGGGTGTATTGTGTCATCATTCACTAGATTTCCCCTCTAATCAGATGTCATGATTTCGTAATAGTGGTTACATTTTTTATGCCAGTGACTCTGCGTAACACAGAACACGGGTAATGCCAACAAACATGGGCAGCGGAATTACATTTCAGTTCAAGTGTTCTGGGGGATCCATAGCAGACTAAAGATAGTACCAGTACAGCGAATTACAGCTCTTCACAGTGACCCGATTTGTGCAAAAACAAACAGTGCAGAACACCTTCTTACCACAATCGTCATCATTGCACCGAAACACATTTCGAAGGCCAGTGTGTGGAATGGTACGGAGTCTGGCAACATTAGCGCTCTGGACATGCCTGCGTGCATTGTTGTGCACGCTTCACCTCAGTTGGAGCCTGCCCATAGAATCTGAACCACTGTGAAGAAGAATGGATGCCAGCAGTGCAAATGTCTAGACCAGGTACGTGCTTGACTCTAAAGTACACATTCCATTTCTAAATGTCACAACCGGTTCTCTCAACAGCTTCTCAAATCCATTGTTCATTGGCAGTCATGTTCATACTTATTTTAACCACTGCTTCGTTGTCAGTACCAAATGTCACCTTATGACGCTAAGAACCTATCATGCATGCACTCTACAAATCAAGTAACATAATAAAACATAGTACCTCCCCCAGCAATGTCACCTTTAATAGCTCTGGGAAACACTCGAGAAATGCTGCAGCGGCCTGCACTCCATGTCGGTGGCCACTCCGTGCCACACTGGTGCCTTTCTCAGCAGGGGCAAACACCACCTGCCCTGCTGCCTCTGAGAACATCTCAATTTCTCCATCACTGGGTCCCTGACGCACTCACCGATACGCCATCGACCCTACCGAGAACATTCACCCGTCTCGCTCCGATGTCTGTCTCTACCTTCGCAGTCACACTGGCCCTGGGATGCATCTGTGTCTTTCTTTCCACCCACAGACAGTGCACACAGCAAAGCAGGTGCCGCGGCTCTAAAAGTGACGTTTATATGCGTTACTATCTGTTGTGTCAGCCTCAGGTCGCATCTCATCATTCCCAAATCTTGGACTATCCAGGCCAGAGCTCCGTGTGTTTCTGCCTCTGACTGCTTCAATTTCTGAGAAGTGGGATCTACTGGCCCTCGAGGGGGTGAGCACCAATATTGACTACAAAATATGCCAATATAATCTATAGCCTGTATAATGTGGCGTAAGATAGATGCTCCCCAATTGTTCACTTCTTTCAGTGTACACACAGGTCGCCTGCCTTTCTGACATGTCTCATCAGCAGCAGTGGGGTCCTGCAGGAGTCTGAAATGTATACTTGTTGTACACATTCTTGAAGTATCTCTCACAAAAAGACTTCAGCAGTTCCAACACAAGGAACTAGACATGCACCAACCACATTCAAGCACCACGTTCCCCAGTGGGGTAGGGAACCCACTCTAGCAGATTAAGCGGGGGGGGGGGGGGCTACTTGGCTTGATGGGCTGGTGAACTGGGCCCCACTACAACATTCATTCAATATGTATGGGAGGACGAAATCCCCATGAATGTCACTGTTAGGGAAAACCACGACAAAAACCTTTGAGCTGCTACACAGTGAAGGGATTGAAACAGATGAGAATAGGGAAAAACAAAGGGTGTGAGACAGACTGAGAAAGTAAGCATAAAAGAAAAAGGTAAGTGGGGGAAAAGTACGGATTAAGAATAGATGGGTGGATAGAAGTAAAAAAGAATGGGAGGAGTATGGAAGGGTGGAAGGAAATAAAATTTGAAAGGAAAAAAGGAAGAAAGTTATAATTGGAGGGTGCAAGGATGGATAAATGGCAAGGAGAAAAGATGAAGGTTGAAATGGAGAATAGATGGAAGGGTGGAAGGATGGACTGTAGATGGAAAGAATTGCTTCTAGATGAAAGGATCCATATTGGAAAGTTGGAAGATGAGTGAAATGATGGATGGATGAAGGGCTAGTGTAAGGGTGGAGGAGTGAAAGGATGGATGGATCGATGAATGAATATTATGATGAGTGGAAGGTTGAAATGCATGATGGGTATATGAAAGGGTGACAGGATGGGATAGCCCATCTCAACACACGCTCACTAT
The DNA here is from genome assembly GCF_964261635.1 of Lissotriton helveticus. Taxonomy (NCBI): domain Eukaryota; kingdom Metazoa; phylum Chordata; class Amphibia; order Caudata; family Salamandridae; genus Lissotriton; species Lissotriton helveticus. Next base: position 1,913,500,675 of record NC_136065.1, on the reverse strand, counting down.
ACAAGCATTCTACTGAATTAAAGGACTTCATCGCCAACCTCACACCCAACATTGTCTTCCTCACTGAGGCCTGGCTCAACCCCACATCTTCCCCAGATATTGCCACAACGATCCCTGATGGATATAAATTCACTCACCAGGACTGTACCAGAAGCCGGAAGAAAGAACAGCCAGCATCCACAAAGAGACCTACAGTGTTCCACTAACACGACAACAGTATCACCCCTATGGAACATCTCAACTTCAACCTCCACACAGACGACAAGACAAGCATCAGAGGCACCCTTGCATACTGATCTCCAGGCCCACAGTGTTCCAGCTTCTGCAACACCATCACATACTTTATTACTCCCCTAGCCTTAGACTCCAAGGACTGCATCTTCCTTAGCAACTTAAATGTCCACATCAACGAAACCAACGATAAAAGAAACACTCACCTCCTCCACAGTATGAGCAGCCTCGGATTGACTCAGATTGTCCATGACCCTAAACAGACCTCAGGACACACACTGAACCCAATTTTCACCTCCAGCAACAGTGTCAAAAACAGCCATGTCACAGAACTTACATGGAGCGCCATTCCCAAGATGACCAATGCCTCCCACCAGAGGAGGATCAAAATCTCAGAGCACAGCTGGGAGAACGCCCTCAACACCTCTAACCCTGCTACTGCCACCAACCTTGAACAGGGAGTGAAAAACGCCTAGATCACCAATTGTGTAGAAAGCATAGTCCCCATGAAGAGCAACATCCAGAGGACATCCTCCAAAAAGGCCAGCTGGTACACTCGAGAACTCTGAACAGTGAAACGGGACAGCAAACAATTGGAGAGGAGATGGCACACCAGCAAGGACACCTCTGACCGGACAGCCTTCTATACCTCCATCAATTTCTACCACCGCCTGCTGAGGGCAACAAAGAAGACAGCATTGAAACCATAGCCAACTACACAAAGGTACTTTTCAACATCGTTAAGGAATTCTCCAACCTGACTGCCAGTGAAAACACCACACCCTCACAGGAGCTGTGCGATAACCTTGCCCACTTCTTCCACAACAAGATTGCAACCATATACAGAAAGTTTGAACCCCAACCCACACCTACGGACTTCCTTGACAGATATGCCTCCCATATAACTGGAACAAACCACACACTAACTACCTGAAACATCCTCTCCACCCAGGGCACTCCCTCCACCATAAAATCCATCCACTTGAGAGCTCCCACAGACCCATGCCTAAACCACATCTTCAACGCCAGAAACCAAAGGATTGGCGAGGAGTTCACCACACTACTCAACATCTTTATCACCAATGCAACATTTCCCGACACCTGGAATCAAGCCAAAGGCAGACCACTACTCAAAAAACCCTCCGCCAAACCCAGCTAACTCAAAAACTACAGCCCAATCTCCCTGCTCCCATTCCCAGCAACGGTACTGGAAAAGATCCATTCAAGACACTCCTTGAGCAGAACCAGCTACTCTACGCCTCCCATTCTGGCTTCCACAGCAATCACAGCACCAAAACCACTCGAATCGCATCCAAACCCTGCTTAACTGAGGAGAAACAGCAGCTTTGATCATCATCCACCTCTTGCCAGCCTTCAAAACTGTAGCCCACCACACACTGATCGAAAGACTCGACCACATCAGCATCCAAGGGGACGTACTCAGATGGATCACCTCCTACCTCACCAGGAGAACCCAGAGGATCGACCTCCCACTTCTGAACCCAAAGAGATCACCTGTGGTATCCCCCAGGGCTCGCAGTTTATCCCCATACTCTTCAACACATATATGTTCCCGCTGGCCAACATCGTCAGATCCCATGGTCTCAACATCATTTTCTACACTGATGACACCCAACTCATCCTGTCACTCACCCACAACCCCACCACCACCAGTACCAACATCCACAGATGCATGCTAAACCTCGCTGACTATATGAAGAAGAACTGCCTGAAGCTAAACACAGACAAAACGGAAGTATTTATCTTTGCCACCAGCAGCAGTACATGGAACGACTCCTGGTGGCCATTAGACCTAGCACCCGCACCCACTCCCTCCGACCAGGCCAGAAACCTTTGATCATCATTGACAACAAGCCCACCATGAAATCATAAATCAACAAAGTCTTCTCTATTTGCTTTGTCACTCTGCGCATGCTACATAAGATATTCAAGTGGATTCCCGGACACACACTGACACAGGCCCTCATCACCTGCCAACTGGCCCTATGCGTAAGAATCGCTTCACCCCTACAAAAAGCCTTCAGACTGTACAGAACGCCGCAGCCAGACTAATCCTCTACCTTACCCGATGAACCCACATCACACCCCACCTCAAGCAACTCCACTGGCTCCCCTTTCAAAAGAGATGCCAATTCAAGCTGCTGGCCCACGCACACAAGGCTCTACACAACAAAGGATCTGCATATTATTTACTGCCTGATCTTCTGCCAACAGTTGAGAAGACTACGTTTCACCTCCCTTTCACTTGCCCATACTCCCTGCATCGACCAAAGCAGAAGTGAATCCAGCTCATCTCCCACGTTGCCGCAAAGACTTGGATCATTCTGTCCCACGCACCACTCATCACCTCACTTCCGGAATTCCGAATTGCCCATTAAGACCTGGCTGTTTGAATAAGCTTTCTTGACTTTAGCCACACCTTATGAATGCTGATTTATTGGTTGATTGAGGATTTGTCGATGTGTGAAAGTTTGGTTGACTGTGGATGAAAAGTTGAAGGGAAGGACAGGTCAATGAATGATTAGATGGAAAGGAGTAAATGGAGTATCAAAGAATGCATGGATAGAAGTATGAAAGGAATTCTTCTAAGGAGGGTCAGGTTTAGCCACTTCAGTCTACCAGTGATGAGGAGGTGTGAAGATGAAGAGGGAGTTTGTGCCAGGACTTGGTGGCGAGGTAGGAGAAGAAGCGACCTCTGCAGCTGCATCAACAGATTAGGGGGATGTGGGCCAGGGAGAAGGTGGAGGAGCGGAGCTCCCTGGCCAGATGGTGGAAAGTCAGGCAGCTGTTGATGTAGGCAAATCAGGTTTTGTGGAGGGCTTTGTAGGCATGTGTGAGGAATTTCCTGGACAGGGAGCCAGTGGAGAGCCCTAAGGTGAGGAGAAATGAATGGTTCTTCTGGGAAGGCTGCTGTGTTCTGGGTGGTCTGAAGGCAGTTTAGGAGCTGTTTGGTGGTTCTGGTGACGAGTAAGTTGCTGTAGTCAAGTCAGCTGGTGACAAGGGCCTGTGTGACTGTCTTCCTGGTTGTGACAGTGGTCTATCAGAAGATCTCGTGGAGCCTGCGGAAGCAGGCAAAGGAGACTGCGATGATTTGTTGCTTCATGGACAGTTGGCTATTCAGGGCTGAGTGTGGTGGGCCACAATGAGTCATCCCAAGGGGAGGGCTTGTTTCCGAAGATGAGGACCTCTGTTTTGTCGAAGACGAGTTTTAGGCAGTTAGCCACCATCCAGGTGGTTTTGTTTTGACATGGCGTTCCGGAAGTTGTCTCTGGTGGTGTCAGCGTCATCTTTTAGAGACATGACAAGCTGAGTGTCATTAGTGTAAGAGATGATGTTGAATCTTTGGGTGTGGGCAATGCCTGCCAGTGGCGTCATGTAGGAGTTGAAAACGGTGGGGCTGAGGGAGGAGCCCTGGGGGATGTTGCAGATGATGTCACTGGGTGTGTGTTGGACCTGGCCCTCTTTTAAAGGCTAACCCCTAAACTTTGCGAGACATTTACCCTTTTCTCTAATCTATTTAGGTTCCTTTGCTACATATCAGGCCCCCCTATGGTCGGCCCTTGGGCAGGGTACATTGGCAGCTGAAGGTAGGTCATGCCCTGATGTGTGTGGCATGACCTAGTAATGAGTTACAGCCATCTTCGTTTTAATATTGTAAGGATGCCTGTCTCCCTTAGGCCAGAATGGGTAGCTTTTGATTATTATCTCTTATTATGTATCTGACCCGGGGAAAATGGTAGAAACTCCAAATTAGTGTCCCTAACATCAGGGGTATATGAGACATTCTTTTCGGGGAATGAAGGTTAGATCCAGAGCATAGAAATGACCTTGGTAGAAAAATGTCTGGATTCCTAACCTCGTAGTGTGCCCCAGATGTGTAGTCAAATGCCAGGGTTGTCTCCCACAGCCTGGGGGTAGTGGTCTGCCATCAGATAAGAGAGGCGGGGTAGTTTCTGGCAAGTGTCCTGCCTGTAACCTTGCCGGCCCCACTTCCCGCTGAGAGTCTGACACCCCGGCCTCCCTCCTTCAAAGGACACAGGGGTGCCATCTGGATAAGACGAACACCAACAGAAACCAGGGTGGAGGGGAACACCCTACCTGATGAAAGACTTCAAAGACCTTTTGAGATATAACTGGGGAACCCTTGAACGGGAGGTCAGATTGTTTTTGGACACGGGCGAGCCCTGCGGACTTCGTCGCCTCTCACACCTTGAGAATTGTACCTCCTGTACGCAAAGCATTTCACCATCACGAGCCCTGCTGACTTCATCGCAGCTCGCACCTTGAGAATCGTACCTCCGGTACGCAAAGCATTTCACCATGACGAGCCCTGCTGACTTTGTCACGGGCTCTACCTGGAGAATCGCACCCCTAATCTTGGACTGTGAGTGTCCGAGTTGCCCGAGCTACTCGAACCCAACCTGAACTGACCCCATCCCCATCTTCAACCCCCGAACGCCACCCCAGCTGAAGGGGTCTTGCTTTCCCAAGTCGCCCCAGTTGAAGGGGCCTTGCTTTTCTACGTCGCCCCAGTTGAAGGGGCCTTGCTTCTCCACGTTGCCCCAGCTGAAGGGGCCTTGCTTCTCCACATCGCCCCAGCTGAAGGGGCCTTGCTTTCCCACGTTGCTCCAGTTGAAGGGGCCTTGCTTCTCCATGTGGCTCCAGCTGAAGGGGCCTTGCTTTCCCACGTCGCCCCAGTTGAAGGGGCCTTGCTTCCCCACGTCGCCCCAGCTGAAGGGGCCTGGTTCTTCGTTACTCCACATTTATCGTAAGACACTGTGAGTACAAGTGGCGCTGCTCAAAGACTTACCCTACCCTGACCTGAACTAAACTAACCTAAGAATTTTTTTGTATATGACTCAACTCCTTTTAAATTAATATTGTGGATCTTCGTTAACGTGATTGGTCTTGTGATAAAGTTATATAAAAAAACAGATATTTTTACATGAAACCTGTGTAGTGTCCATCTGTAGTGGGTCTCTGGTATTACTGTATGTGGTCATAAGTGCTTTACACACTGCCTCTGAAGTCAGCCTGTCTGCTCGTGCTACGTTACCATAAGGGTGAGCAGGGGTTATTTTGGGAGAGTACCTCCCCCCTTTCCTTGGGAGTGGGGGTTCCTGCTTGGCTTTGGTGCAAACCCCAGCCAACTAGGAATCCCATTTCCAACAGTGTGGAATAACCTTGGGCGAAGTACTACGCTACGCTCGTGTAGTTTGCGAAGTTTGCGCTACTTTGCACTATGCGAATTGCATGTAGCACAGTGCAGACACGCGTAGCGTAGCTTAGCGGTCATTTTTTGCTTGCTCGAGGTCCTCAATGTTAAGTTGGCGACCGCGAGCAAAATGACATCCCGGCTAGCCTTTTTCCATGTTCACGATCAGCAACATCAAGTTCCCGATCGCGAGCATGGAAAATAAATCTCATGGCGAGATTCTCAATGCAGGCAGGTCAGGGTTCTCATTGCAAGTGGTTGCGTATGCTCACGACCGCTCACGATGAGAAACTACCAGCCCATGTTGAGAAAGCTGCAGCTCGAGTAGAAATCTACTCGAGCGGCAGAAAACGACCGCTTGCACTGTGCAAGATGCGGTTTGCACTGATTGCACAGTGCGGACAAGCATCCGGCACTGTGCAATCAGCGCAAACAGCATTTTGCACAGTGCACTAGGCAGTGCGCGTAGCTCACGTAGTGCGAAGTGCACTTCACGTAGCTACGCATAGCGCTACTATGTGAACTACGCCCAGGGTTAGTGTAGAAGAGAAGGGTGGTAGAAGGATCCTCTGTGTTCTGCTGGAGAGGAAGAAGGTGATCCTGCCGAGTGTGTTGCCTTGGATGCCAATGTGGTGGAGCCTGGTAATGAGGGTGGGGTGGGAGACGGTATTGAAGATTGCGGAGAGGTAGAGGAGGATGAGGGCAGCTGTTAAACCTAGGTCAAGGAGGCATCCGATGTCATCCGTTCCTGGGATCAGGTTGGTCTGGGTGCTGTGGTTTGGCAAGAAGGTTGAGTAGGAGGTAAGCTGGCGGTTTATGATTTTTTCCAATACATTAGCGGGGAAGAGGAGTAGCGATATGGGGTGGTAGTTCTTGAGTTAGTTGGGGTTGGAGGAGGGTTTCTTCATGAGGGGTTTGACCTCTGCATGCTTCTAGGCATCGGGAATGGTGGCTGTGATGATGGAGGTGTTGAGTAGTTCTGTGAAGATGCTGCTGATTACTTCCCTTCTTAGGTTGTAGATATGGTGTGGGCAGGGGTCCATGGGGGTCTGGAGTGGATGGAGTTCATGATGGAGATTGTATCTCTATCCCTCAGTGAGAAGTAGTAATTTCTCACGATTAATACTGAATTCTCCAACTGTTTAATCTCTCTTCACTCTTTGCAGACATCCGCCCCAATACTTTGACTGAAATTGTGCTTCTCTTCTACTCTGTTGTATCAATGGCATTTGTCTCCATAATGGGACATTTTTGCGTTTAAGCTCATCGCTGTCTTAAAACATCTAATCTAATATCTGAGAATATTATTTCAATTACTCTCTTCTGATGTAAGTTAATCATCTAAATATGAGGCCTTGTTTCCCCATAGTTTCAATCAGCTCTCCATTCATGTTAAATCTCCTTCCGGTTCATTTACCACACCTTTCTTCCTCATTTAAATCCTGTTCTAATGATGTCTCTACATCCCTGTGGTCTAATGACTTCTCTCCCCATGGTTAGACCCTTCCTATATTCAGGTCAGTAAATCTTCGAGTTCTAGCATTACAAAACGCCATAGATCAATGACATCATTTTAAGTCTTCTGAGTAAAGTCAGAGCTTACTCTGGCTCTGTGATAATATATTTCATAAATATTATCTTAAAATTCGTTTAGAACTATATCACTTCATTGGGTGTAGAATTTCTGTTATGAACTCCAATAAGGCGATAGCTCTGTAAACAATATTTAGAACATAATATTTATTTTGGGGTTTTTAAAACTCTTTTTATTAAATAGCAGCACATGTTGTTAATACAATACAGATATTATGGGCAACATTTCGGCAATTATCGGTGCTAAGATATGAAAATCCCTTTACATTGTTCATAGTTTGTTCCGGTTGCTTAACTGCGAGGTCGACCGGGTAAATTCTTAAAAACCCTGTTAGTGTTGGGTCCTAAGAGGGGGGTGCATAACCCTCCCCTACAGGCATTCCATCCTCCCCAAACCTGTTCCCATTTCTTGGGGCATCCCCTGCTTATATAGACTGCCTCTCGGCTACCATGGCCCAATCCAATTCATTGTACCATTCTGTGTGGGTTGATTCAGGCTGCGCTCACCAGTGTTTTGAGACATTAAACTTTGCGATCATCATACCTAGCGTCGACAGGCCTGATTTTTGCCATTGATGTCTGTCACCTCCCAGATGTTTAGAAGGCACCTTTTGGGTTTGGGTGTTAGAGAAATTCTACATACCTTTGTGATTGTGTGCATAATTGTCATCCAGTAATTCCTGACCTCGGCACAGTTCCATATGATATGGTAGAATGTGCCAACCTCCCCACACTGACGCAAACTGAGCGAGGAATCAGTTCTTTCCAGTCCAGCTAGTATTTCTCTGGGTAGGTAGGTTCTGTGGAGCACCTTGAGTTGTAATAATCGCCGGCTAGAGGGTATTGCCACCTCCTGTGGGAAGTCCAGTGCTTCATGCCAGTCAATGTCATCTAATTCCCCTATGTATTTTTGCCATCTCTCTTGTAGGCCTTGCATTGGGTCTGGCAAATTATTGATTCATTTTCGGTAATTTAGGGAGATTGCTGTGTGGTCCATACTTTTGTGAGCAGACTATCCTCTAACGGTGTAATTCGTTTGTTTTTTTAATTGCTCTTCAGGACCTTAGTAATTATAAGTATGTGTTTACTGATTTTGTCTCCATCAATCTACGTCAATCTGATTTATTATTAACAATTGTTCTCAGCATTAGACCTCTGACCTGGGTGAGAATTGACACATCAGGCTTGTATTTTAACTCCTTAGTTGTTAGATAAGTTTGATATTTTATTTGCTTCTGGTTAGGTGTTGGAGCCACCAACAGTGGCGGCCTGTACAGGTAAGAGCAGTAGGGTGGGGGGAGGTTGACAGACGATGGGGTAGGTAAAATAATTAAAAACATTAATAAAACCACTTACTTTATGCTCGCGCATTACTGAGTCGGTGAAGCAGCGAGCTCAAGGTAAGTGGTATTTTTCTTTTTAACATTTCATTTTACCTACCCCGTCGTCTGTCGACTGCACTCCCCTTTCCCCCACCCACCGGAATTACCTGTGCCGGCCGCCAAGGCCTACTAAAGGGAACAGTGTTTACCTCTCTTTTTAAGAAACCTATCACAGTCCTCAGCTATTGACTGATTTTCTTGCTTCTGGCACTATTTAAAATCGTGGAGCCTTTGGTGGCAGCTCAGTTGTGGCCATACATGAAATCTAATACACAAAATGTTATGGGAGGAATGCTTGCAAATAGTCTAAATCACTGGCATTGCCGTGGGTAGCATTTCAACTCATCGCTTATCACCCACCATCCCACTCTAGGACAGAGGTCCGTCCTACACAAATATCTAAAGTACCTGCTCCTCCTGGGAACCCTCCAAGCTGTACTGTCAGTGAGTGTGAAATCTAACCCTGCAGATGATAGAGCCTTGTGTCAAGAAGGCTTGAGATGGAATGTAGGCACTGAAAGCAGTGCTTTCTCCTTACTGTGGAGGTGATGGATGAAGAGGTGTAGGAGTATCCTAACTTAAGGTACCATAGGGCAAGTTCATTGTGGCCAGAACATCCTTGATACCCATAAGAACATTTAGAGTTGCAGCCTAATCCTAAATGGAGTGGGATGAATTAATTAAGGCAAGGATGTCCTATGTTGTACCAGTTCACTTTATAAATGTATATTGATTGCTTGATAAAATAGGTAGTTTTGAGGCAGGTATGGTCCACCATCGGACAATGGAGTGATCTAAAGATGGTTGATTCACGGTTCCTAGGCTTATGGCGGCTGGTGATTGCTCTTAAAGCTGCATTTTGAGCTCTTCGGAGCTGAGACAAAAGGAACTGAGGAATCCTACTGTTTAGAGCATTATAGTTGCCTAAGCAGGAATTGACAAAAGCTCTGATTACCATTCTGCAATGGTTTTGCATCAAGGTGGCAGAATGGGTTTCAAATGAAAACAGCAATTCCTAATTATGTGGCAACCCTGTTGCACCAGGTAGGCATGCGCATGCATGGCTGGAATAAATCCTAGATCTACTGTGTCAGATGCCAGCTGATGCTCAATGGCAAACATTTTTTAAGACCTGTTACAATGGATCATAGTGGTCTACTTTTCAAGGCTAAAACAACCGTTCAGCATATTAAAATGAAATGGCGCAGAGCAGGGCTGCAAGCAGTTAAGCTGCATCAAGCTGCATAATTTAAAAAAACACAGGGATGAGCCGTATTTACAAGAATACGACGCACCCCTGTGCTCTCCACACTGCCGGCACACAAACAGCAGCTGTGCACCAATCTAGGCACACTTGCACCATGGTGCAAGGGTGCCTGCATTTCAGGAATGATTGTGATTGTGCGGTAAGGGACTCCTTCCTGCGCAAAAACAATCATTAATGGCGTTTTGCTCCTTCTATGTATGCTGCAGAATGCAGCACACATAGAAAGAGCAAAAAACAAGAAGAAATACAAGTATTTCTCCTCGTTGAGCCACTTTAATGCCACCCCTAGAAAGGCGTTAGTTTGTGGCACTGCGTCAGATTTACAAATTCTTGTAAATCTGGGGTAGTGTGAAAAAGCCAGAAGTGTTGTGTGGGATCACCCACAGCAACACCCATGACAAGCCACTTTGATGCAAACAACTGCGTGAAAGGGGGCCATATTTACAAGGTTCTCTAAAACCACGCAATGTGGTTTTGTGTGGCCTGGACAAATATGAGCCAGAACACAGTGTCACCTGTGCATCAAAAAAAGTAATGCTCCTGTGGTGCTAGGGGCTTGTACATATGCACCTAAATCCTTCATTCTTAAGGTGCATAATGGGTGGACATAATCTGATAGTCAGACTTGAATATCTGAAAATATTATTTTTTTCAGAATAAGAGCTCCATATGTGGCACTTGCTTCACATTACTTTGCAATACATGACTTTCGAAAGCTCGATAATGGCGTCTATCCTCAGAAAAAATCTCCAAATTAGGGTTTTTTCATGCTACATGACTCTACCTGCCCTGGGAGCTCAGATCCCCCTTTCTAAAAATCCCACCGTTTGTATGACAGCCCCTGACATTTAGGTGTGAACCGAAATGCCGGTTTCATAGAAATGCACTAGTGTGGCAGAACTTTCCTGGTACTGCTTGTGGTTACAGGTAAGGCATCTGGGAGTTCCTTGGCAGCAGATATGGCCCCACAGGAACAGCTACAATTATGGACTTACTGAGTGATCCTTATCTGTTTGTAGCTGATTACACTGTCACTTGGTGTGTTGACTTTGCCTCTTACATGTGAACAAATATAATAGTAATCGCTCAAAGTTCACTGGTCGTAACACCACACCTAGCACCAGAAAAATATGTTGGTTTTACTCAACAGAAAGAGAGAGGATAGCTGACATGACAAAGAGGGCGAGGGAGCATAAAGAAAGCAGAATGTGTGTGTGTGTGTGTGGGCGTGTATAACCCACACTGTCAGGACCGGATTGATCCTCATAGCGTGGGCAAACCCTGACAGAATCAGAAGAACACTGGGGCATATTATCAAGGACAGGCGATACATTATCGCCGTTTTTATCGGCAGGAAACTGCCGATAAAGTGGCGATAAGGGCCTTGATAATATGCTCTATGAATTCCAATCGAAGCCCATGTTAAATGTGTTCACATCTAACATGGGCTTCGATTGGAATTCATAGAGCATATTATCAAGGCCATTATCGCCGCTTTATCGGCAGTTTCCTGCCGATAAAAGCGGCGATAATGTATCACCTGTCCTTGATAATATGGCCCACTATCTTTGTGAGGACCCATGCCTTAGGAGGCCTGGTACCGGTAGTGAGTTTAGGTACTTTTGAGTGAGTGTATAAAAAACATAAAAGTGCAGTTATATTTCCCCCAGTCCGCTTTATAACCTACTCTACTATCAAAGCACGTGTGGAGTTACAATAGTTAATGCACACTTCATAATGGTCCACATAATAATAGGTATGCTGTGTGTGTGTTTGTGTGTAAGAGAGAGAGAGAGAGAATGGAGAAGGGAAGGGCAAAGGGAGAGGTAGAACATCTCTAAACTTTTAGAAAGATAGAGAGAAAAAGAGATGTTAAGAAGGAGAGGGAATTTGAGAGAGACAGAAAAAGAGCAATAAAAAGAGCCTGTTAGACTACATAAATGTGGATCATACATTTGTATATGTTATTTGAAAGTTCATGCATAGTGATGCAATTTTATGTTAAATTTGTTATATAGCTCTCTTGCACTAAAGCTTCATGGCATTGAGAAGAGTACATTTGATCAAATTTGTCAAAGAGCTATGTTATATCTTTCTCGAACTGGAAGTAGGTGAATGAAACTGGAATTAAACTAGATTTATACTGTGTTTCTGCTACTTACAAGGCATCCTGGCGCTATAAGACTGATTGCCAGACCTGGAGATTGAGCAAGTTGAAATAGATGTTGAGTTTTTTTCCTGAACCGACAATGGTTGTGGGTGCACATGATTTGTAAAGGAAGAGTTGTCCACTGGTTAGCACAGAGATTTGATAATTACCTTCCTCCCTATCTACAGAGCCTGGTTGGTGGGACCATTATTTAGTAAAGAGAGGCTGACTGAGGAGACAGGAAGGACGATAGTGAAAAAATGACTTCCTTGGAATAGAGGTCCTATGTATTTCATAGTTTTGTGTGAAGATTAAACTGTAGAATGATGAACAGCAGCAGAGAGCAAAAGCCTGCAATTCAATTGGCAAACACTTAATAAGGGAAAGCACCCTTTTCCACATGGTTAAAAATTCAAAGACCCTGGGTGTAAGGATAAAAGCTAATAATTTGTGCATTTCTGAAATGACTGAATTTTTGTCCTCGAAATCAACTTGCTCAACTTCATCCTGTGATTTTTGACCTCGGTGAAAACCAAAATGCCTATACATAATGCTCCTCACCACAAATACTAGGGAAATGGAAAAGGTCCATTGATGTTTTGGAGGTCTTCCCTATGGTATAGGGATATCCAGAGATATTTGGATAGGTCACCTCACCCACTTGTATTGTGGTATGCTTCATCATAGGTAACCTGCCACACAGTGGTAGGAATGATACCACCATGGTAGACTCAACCGAATTCCAAGAGTTCTTATATAAACGATATTGGATAGAGACAAGATCTAAAAATACCTCAGGGCATCCCTCAGAGGTTTTTCTTTATTAGGTGGGCGACCCTGTGCATGATTAAATATATAGATAGTAATGGATATCTTATGTATCATCTAACCTAACTCTGAAATATTTACATTATATATGACTACTGTCATGTTTTGGCCTAATAACTGTCCTTTTGGGGCATGCGCCCTTCGACAGGGCTCACAATCATACACCTGTCTACCAAGCTCAGACCATGCTACTAATTAAGACAATAACTCTTACCTAAGTCCGTAGACTAGGTTCATATCCTGTAAAACAGAATAGTCGTGATTATCAAAAGATATATATATATATATATATATAGATATATATATATCCAAAAAACTCCTCTGAATGAAAGAGCAGAAGCCACATGGGGGAAACCATGGAAGCATCTTTATTCAATAGATGGCGGCAAATGCATTTCGGCCTAACCGGCCTTCTTCAGCGCCTACAATGTTCAGGAGGCTTCCGACTTCGCACTATATATGTCCTGCCACATTAACGATTGGTGAACGCCCGCTCCGCCCCTCAGGTATTCGCTCACCATTCAAAGTTCACTAATGGGTTGTGGACTGCAACTCCCAGGAAACATCTCTTTCCCAGGTAGGTGGTGAGTGGGGTTTGTTTGATAATGTCCCTTTGGTCATGCGGGATGCAGGATATTCCACTGTGTTTATGCAGCCAATTTCCTGTTAGATTAAAATTAGGAAGCCTCCTCGGGCCCTCAGGACCACTTCAGCCCCCGAGTTCAGGATTTCTTTAGGTGGGGGCAGAAATGGCAATGCATCCCGCCCGGTGTGAAGTTAATAACTTTATTTCGGCCGCCCTATCTTCTCCCACACTCGAAGGCGGGCCTGGACAAATCCCTTGGCAATGAAGAACTGCTGGAGCTGTAGCCAGTAGAGTCCGGGCCAACTTGTGAAGTGGGGGCCTCTGTCCTATGTCTCTGGCTGACACGCACAATATCTCCAAAAAACTCCTCAGAATGAAAGTGCAAAAGCCACATAGGGGAAACCATGGAAGCATCTTTATTCAATATATTGCGGTTAATGCATTTCGGCCTAACCGGCCTTCTTCAGCGCCTACAATGTTCAGGAGGCTTGCAACTCCGCACTATATATGTCCTGCCACGTTACAATTGGCGAACGCCCGCTCCGCCGCTCAGGTATTCGCTGACCATTCACAGTTCACTAATGTGTTGTGGACTGCAACTACCAGGATACATCTCTTTCCCAGGTAGGTGGTGCATGGGGTTTGTTTGATAATGTCCCTGTGGTCATGCGGAATGCAGGATATTCCATATATATATATCCCATCAATGGGAGAGCCAACACAGGTAGGTGATATTCACTTCTTTATTCAAGCAGGCAGCACGTCTGTTCAGCAGGAACAGCCATCAATGCTTAAGTTGCCAGATGCGTTTCAGGTGTGGTACCCTTAACCATAGACAGTTTTTGGAAAATGGTGAAGCAAGGCAGCATTGCACACAGTCATTAACAACTGAACACTGCCCCAGTGGGCGTGGCCTCCATAACACGGCCTTCTGGTGGTCGTAGTTGTCCACAATATTAAACTCAAGTGAGTCTGTCTTGTATTCCAAACATAATATCAAATTAAATATACATATAAATATGTGCCTACCAGATGACTACAACCAATCGCAGTAAGCCAAGCTGGTTTTAAGTGGACATTGGTCAGCATTCGTAATTTTAGGCATTGAAAAAGTCTTCTGACGAAACGCGTCATGCCCTGAAAGCTGAATAAAACCGAGTTGGTCCTGTGTACCTGTGTGGCTCTTTCTTCCTGTGAAAGAGGAAGTTTTGGATTTGATGTTTAAGTGCGTGGCCACAGCGCACTTGGAGCCCCCTCCCCACAAAGTTGTTCAGCGGTAAACAGTGGCAAGTGCTCGTTTTGGATTTTACTCATGAACTGGGGAACCGCTGAACCACCGCTCCCTGCAGCCGGTACTTACCAACAAGCTGGTCCGTGACTTCACGAGGGGACACCATACACTGATGTGATGCTCCAATGACCAAGCTGCAGTGTGCGGGGGGTTGTAAGGTCAGGCCAGCAGGTTTTGCCACAAGTAACATCCAGGTGCGAAAGGAACAGGAGGCAGACACCGCCCACTTGGGAAAGTACAGACGCTGATTGACTGCCTACGTGAAACTCGGAGTACCGAGTTCAGAGACGCTCCCTTGTGTCTACCAGATGACTACAACCAATCGCAGTAAGCCAAGCTGGTTTTAAGTGGACATTGGTCAGCATTCGTAATTTTAGGCATTTGAAAAAGTCTTCCAACGAAACGCATCATGCCCTGAAAGCTGAATAAAACCGAGTTGGTCCTGTGTACCTGTGTGGCTCTTTCTTCCTGTGAGAGAGGATGTTTTGGATTTGATATATATATATATATATATATATATAGATATATATATATATCTATATATATATATCTATATATATATATATATCTATATATGTATATATATATATATATCTATATATATATATATATATATACATCTGCCCCCGTGATGTGAAACCCGTGCCCAGGGCTGAAGAGGTTAAAGGGGACTCGAGGTGGCATCGTGCAGTTTCTTTCACCAGGGCCACTGGAATGCTGTGCAGAGTACCCGGCCATCTGCTGACTATTTGGACTATTCTTAGTACGACCCTGGGCAGCACTTACCTGGGAGCCACTGGTGCATCCTGGGAATTTGAGTTCTGGATCTATCCAGGACCGAGATCAACGTCAGCGATTTCAGCTGCTGAGGGGCGGAGCGGACATCGCACCTATCACAGTGCGGCCAGGTACATTTAGAGGCACAGCGCCATTGATTCCCCAAGACTCACCACGGCGCTGATGAAGGCCAGAACAGGCCGAAATGCATTCGCCAAAAAGAAAGAAAGAAATGGTGTTGCCTTTCCCCGATGTGGCTTCTGCTCTTTTCTTCGGGAGGAGTTCTTTGCATATATACATCTATATATATATATACAAGAACAAAAGTCCTGACCCTCCAAATCAGAGGAGGGACTGCAAGCAGGTACAGACCTCAGCAGAGAAGACATCCAAAGAGGTACATAGGCAGGTTTCAAAGTTCCATCGTATATTTTATTCACCCATAATAGTACAGGCAAGTGTCCGCTTCAGAAGCGTTTCGATCTCCTCTGCGATCTTGTTCACCCTGATATATATATATATATATATATATATATATATATATATATATATATATAGAGAGAGAGAGAGAGAGAGAGAGAGAGAGTTTTCGAATCCTGAACCTCGGCCACAATCGCCAACGTTTAACCAGGTACAGACCACTCCAGCATGACGCGTTTCGGCTACGTCGCCGCAGACTTGTTCATATATATGACTGGAACTCCCTCCGTAAAGAAAGCAGAGGCCAGAGGGGAAATCTTAAGAGATGCCTTTATTGCCTCGAAACAAAAGTCAGTGGCGGCAAATGCATTTCGGCATTTCAATATGCCTTCCTCGGTGCCCTGCACCGATTGAAGACCTTTATCAACAAAAAATAAATAGTCCTGCTTCTCTTTTGATGTCATAGAGATTCACACGCTCCTCCCCAAGCAGTCAAGGCTCACCTGTTGCTCGTAGCGATATAACATCACACTTCAACTCCCAGAATGCAACATGATCATGCATCTGGGTCGGTGGTGTGGGGAGGTGTTTCACATGAAAAAACAAGGTGATATGCATGCAGGTTATGACAAAATATATATATATATATATATATATATATATATATATATATATATATATATATATATATATATATATATATATTCGGACACAGTTTCACTCCAGTAGGGCTGAAAAACAGGCTAGCACACAGGTCTCTGATTTTTAGATGTTTATTGCGACCCCCCCCCAAAAAAATAAAAAAAATAAAAAATATATATATATATATATATATATATATATATATATATATATATATATATATATATATATACATGCATATATACATACAATGGCAGCCATCCACGAACTCGCAGACTGACATCAGACATATGGTAGAAGAGTGCCAGATGAGCTGAAGATTAACTGGATTTGCAAACTATATGTAAAGGCAACAACCCACTCACCTATGGGTATATCTATAATTGACGTACAAACACATGATGTGCCAAAAAGGCTTAGTTGTAAACATTCTGCCATATAATTGTGGTGCGCACTGATGGTGTTTAATCATATGTGAATTTCATACATTCAGTCAACTAACTTGCCCCTAGTATGGGTTATCTGGGTATATTAATCATAATGAGGGGGCACCTCCCTGCAGTCACACACTAAAAGTAGATATCTTAATCACCATCTTGTGGTCTCTGTTTGGCCATCTTACAATTCTGACCTTACTCATTGTTGTTAATGTTTATATCTAGGCTCAGAGATAAACAAGTAATTTAGGATCAAGTAAACAAAAAGAGTTGTCTGGGAGTTTTTGTTAATTGGTACATTCTCGTAGCAGCAAGCAATAGTTAGCTTTATAGAATCTATGGGCCAGATGCATAAAAGGGTTTTGCCTATTCTGTGTCTATGGAAAAATGTGTTCATGCATATGGCCCTAAATGCCTGCAACAAAGGACATAAGAATGCCACAGAACATACAGACGACAGCCCCTTGTGATTGAGATATGACTAACCAAAGTCGATACATAATTGTTAACTTGGTGCAACCAAGGATAATAGGCTTGGATAAGCCTCACGGTCATCACCCTGAGGTGCGATCTTACTTTGTTAAGGGAACAGTGCAGCCAGGCACACCTATAACGCCCTACGTGTAGTAATTTTCATTGCTTTTCTCATCCATAACTTAATGGCTTTTCTCGTGGATAACTTAACTCTGCAATTGCCAGCCCCAAGCCCAGCTGCGAAAGGAGATAGGTTAAGCGTGAGGCTAGCTATCCCACCATGTAAAAAAATCCTAGCTACAGGAACTTCAACAAAAAACCATAAGACATTCAGGCCTTTTGGAGAGAGGTATCTCTTTCATGGGGAGCTACAACGCCTTGCAGTGAAAGCTAGATATCCCTGGAAGCCACATAGCAAATCCACCTGCTTTTGATCAAGACCATCACCATCAGGACATGGAACATGAGGACCATGTGCAAGACTGCCCGGGTGGCAGTGGAGATGAAAAAAACAACCTTGCCATGTTTGACATTAGCGAGACCAGATGGACACAGTCCTGACAGAAAAGGCTGGCTCCAAGAGGAATGCTGCTGCCAAGGAAAAAATACAGCACACCATCAAACATCTGAGAAATGGGAAGGCAGCAGAACCTGACAACATTCCTTCAGAGGCACTGACGCAGATATTGAAACATCAGTCACCATGCTCTTCCCCCTCTTTGGAAGAATCTGGGAAGAGAAAATGGTGCCTTCAGAGTGGAAGGTGGGATATCTGATCAAGATCCCCAAGAAAGGTGACCTGAGTAACTGCGCAAACTACAGAGGGATACCTCCTATATCAACCCCAGCCAAAGTGTTCAACAGAGCCATCTTCAACAGAATGAAGGAACAAATCAACACTCAGTTGCAAGACTAGCTGCCAGGGACTGTCCAGGACTGTCTGGGACACAATCAGGGATTTGGGCAAATGCTGGTGACTGGGTAGAAAATGAAGCAGAAAAAGGAGTGCAGCAACGCCCAGGATCACACAGGAAGTCAGAGGAGGAAAGGGATCCACAGGGGAAGCCTGCACGAAGGAACAAGATGACTAAGACTCAGAAAGGACAGGCACTCATGAGGCGGTTTAGCAATCACAATCACTACACCCAGGATGGATGTACAATATACATATATAAAATAACATTAAAATTAAAGGGAATGTGGGGTAAAGCACTCGGGAGCTCCACATGGTAAGACTGAAGCTCAGTAAATTCCTCACCAACAATTGCGGTTACAGATACTGACTGCAAATACCCACACTTGGGATATGCATGCGAAGGCAGGGTCTGTAGAGCTGATACCAATGGTGTCAGCTGTGCCCATCGATCCTGGAGATCAAACAGGAACACGCAAGGCAGTAACAGCAAGGGGGTAAAACTAAACACAAGCATGGAAGGCAAGGAGCTAGCAAGTAGGAGTGCTTAGTAGGAAAGGAAGAAATCACAAGGCACACTTGGCAGAAAGCAAGTAACAAACATACAAGGTAATAGAAGCAAGACAGCAGAATAGAAAGACAGCAAATTAGAAACTGGAACCAAGGAAATGGGAAGAAAGGCAGGGACTGGAAAAGGATATACAGAAGGGGAGGCTACAAGGGTATACAAGAATAGTGCTGGTTCAGGAATCAAGAAAACAAAGTAGCACTGAAGGCAGTGCTTGAGCAGGAACTAGAAGTTGACAAAAGCTCAAGAGTCGAGGCAGCACTTTACGCAGTGCTAGTTCAGGACCAAGGGAAATTTCTGCAGGTTAGAAACAAGGAATGCTAAGGTTCAGGAGTCAAGGTAGCACTGCAGGCAGTGTTAGTTCAGGAACAAGGGAAACAGCAGCAGCTCAGGAACAAGGAATAACGAATGCTCAGGAAACACTGCAAACAAACATATCAAAAGCTCAGGAAACACTGGAAACAAGGATCGGTCTCATTGGTACACAGCTACAATGACCAACCTTTGCCTGAAGGGAGCGAGGGCTTAAAAGAGCTCACAATAATCACATGCATCAGGTGTGAGCAGGCTAGCAGCAGCCAGTCACAGGTGAGCTGAATGCCTCCACCCATCACTGGCCTGCAAGGGTGGGTGAGCAGGGAATTCTAGGTAATGGAGTTTCCAGCATGAGCAAGCTGGCTTCCACAAAACCAGACATGGATTGGGAATGGCTGGCAATTTCCAAGCAGACTCCAAATGGCTGGAAGTCAGTATGTACATGAAGGGTGGGGGGGGATCTGGAAACGTATCTAAACACTGGAGAGTCCTATAGTTCAGCTCCCTGGTGTTGGACACGAGAACGCTGGGAGCAAGTCGTGACACTAGCATGCTGGCTTCTGCAAAGATAAATCCTGTACAGAACAGATTGCAGCACTGTGCAACATCAATGAGGAATCAATGGAATGGAACTCCTCCTTCTATGTCAACTTAATTGACTATGAGAAGGCATTCGACAGTGTGGACAAAGAGATGCTTTGGAAACTCTTCTGCCTCTGTGGTGTGCCAGATAAACTCCTAAGAATCATCAGGACCTCTTATGAGGGAATGACCTGCAAGATAGTCCATGGAGGATAACTCATGGAAGCCATCCAAGTGCGGACCAGAGTCTGCCAGTATTTTTGCTCTCACCTTTTCTCTTCCCACTGGCTGGATCATGAAGACATCCACAGCAAGGAGAAGAAATTATATCCAGTGGATAAATTGGATGCAACTTGATGACATGGATTTTGCAGATGACCTGGCTCTACTCACCCACACCCCACTGCAGAAGTAAGAGAAGACCGAAAAAGAGGCAGCCACATCAGCACAACTTGCCCTCAACATCCACAGGGGGAAAACAAAGACCCTGAAGACTAACACGGCCAGCCAGCACAACTACAGTCACTCTTGCAGGCATTTCACTGGAAGTGGGTAAGCCTTCGCCTACCCAGGCAGTGTCATAGACAAGCAGGGCGACACAGATGCCTGCGGCAAGGGAAGAATTGGCAAAGAAAAGGCTGCCTTCATTTAGCTAAAGAAGATTTGGAGCTCCAAGGTCCTAATGCCCATCCAGTTTCAGTTGTAACAGGGTTGGATTTCTGCAGAACCATTTGCACTGGTCTCTCCAAGAAACCTGTCCCTGGGATTCAAAGGCTACAGAACCAGGTTTCCAGATTCAAAATCTCAGCAAATTGAATAAACTAAACTATTCATACTTGCTTTTAAATCATCTTCTCACAGTCAGGATCAGTAAATTGAGCTCCATTAATTTCGGTAATAGTATCATCCGTTATTGAGACCAGTAAGAGACAGAAAATAATGGTATGAAATACCATATAAAAAACGCTCTTATTATTGCTTCTATTCTCATCTTCAAGATGATCAATGTAAAATCTGTCCTTCTGTATGGAGCAGAAACTTAGAGAACAACAGTTACCAAGGGAGTAGCCAGAAAATTAGAATAACAACAGAGATTAAGATTGTGTGTAAAATGGAACTTTAAAAAATGCACTTTAGTGCATTTTTCAAAGTTTTTGCAAATTACCATGAAGTTCAACTTTATGGTAATTTGCTCCCCCTATTAGCGAAATCAGTCATTTTCTAACTTTAATGCATTGCATTTAAGGAATCTCAATTTGAGATTCCTTAAATGCAATAGCAATTTAAGTAATCGCAATTTTGGGATTTCTTAAATTGCGATTTTTGCATTTGGGATGATGCATCCCAAATGCAAAAATTCGGTCGCAAAGGGGCAGATTCTGAGAATCTGCCCCTTTGCGAGCGGTTTTTAGATTGATGAATCTATTCCTTAATTGCGACTCGCAATTTGCGACTCGCAATTAAGGAATTTTAAGAAATCGCAATTTTTTTAGCGAGTTCTTCATGCATAGCCTTTTGCTATTCCTTATTAGCGAATCCTTATTTTTCGCTAATAAGGAATCACAAAATGGATGCTTGATGAATCTATGGGTTAGAGTTGTGTATAAGAACTTCACTGGGGTGTCAGTCGGTAATACCCCCACATGGAAGCAGCTAAGAAATCGTGTGCCCCTGTAATTGAAGCACCACCACCAGTCACCACATAACCTGGGATGAGGGGGCAGTATCCAGTCCTAATTGGGTGGAGGGAACCATGTGGGTGTGCTCTCTGTCAGCACAAAATGCACAGTGACCTTTGCTCTTCCTGTGAACTTACAGATTGACACGTTAACTTCAGGAAGAACACAAGGCAAGCTGGGAAAAGGAAATATGGTCAGGCAGAACAGTTTTTAACAGCAATACATCTGTAACTAGAGTCTCACCTGACCCTGCAATAGTGGTTGGTTTGACTCCCTGTTGATCCTCCAATGAGAGGACTTGCCACACGGCTACAACTTTTATTTTCCATTTCCATATTCTTCTACTTGAAGTTCTTGACTGAAATTTAGAGCGGTGGTCGCCATCTTCAAACTGATACTGTTGACATTAGTCTGTTTATGATTTTTTTTATTTCCCAATAAACACCACTAGAATAAGAGCTTTCTGTGTGGTGCTGGAGGACTGGTTTCCATTCTGGTCTTTATTTGTTGTTTGGCTTCCTTCCTTAATCATGCACTCAGCACATTCACATAATGACAAAAGCCATGCCTTGCACATGGCAGGCTTAATTTACATTTCTTAGTCTGCAGTTTGATGACAGGGTTGCAGAAGTGCTGATAACAACCATAGATGGGGAGCTTATCTGCAAGATAAGCGGTGTTGCTGGTTGTGATGACTTTGTAAATTATGTAATTTTGAAGATTGTTTTGGTCAGAAAGGGAAGCTACTAGACTTCCACTAGGATGAGGGTGATGTGATCATATTTCTTCAGGCCCTGGATGAGGCATGCTGAGGTGTGGTAGATGTCCTTAATGGGTGCTGGTGTGGAGGCTGAGACGCCATGGAACTGGGTGTTTCCACCAACCAGGTACAAGGGTATTAGGAATTGCACAGCATTTCTGAAGTCACTTTCTTTAGAAGTGAGAGCTGGTATCAGGCTGTCTTTGTTTATTTTTGACAATGCTGTCAGCCGACTTATCATGTTGGCCTTACCTCTTAGATTATATTTTGTTTGTCTTGCTAAACTTAAACTCCCAACATAGGGGGTTTGTTTTCAGAAACAAAAATAGGACATGGAGTTATTTTTTTCTCCCAGTGCGTGACAAATATTGCGGTTTTTTCCTGCCAGATACTGCCAAGAAATGCTTCAGAATGGCATTCTCAAATAAGGGGGCTAATGACACTTCTATCACTAGCATTTGGATGGTAGTTATGATTTTCTTACTTGGGTGCCTCATTGAAGCAGTTGATTGTATGGGAGAGCGGCGCATCATTCATTTTACTAAGCATTTAGGTTTCTGAGAGGACAGGATACCAGGGTTTGTGAAGGAACTCTGCAGAGGATGCTGGAGGTAAGTCAATAGCACACACGTGCCCAGTGTCACTGTGACGAAGCTGTACTTTCAGGCCTACCTCCCGTACACTGGCATCTTTCCATGGTGGATCCTATGAGGTCAATGTGTGCAAGGGCCAGGTCCAGCAAGGAGTCAACAGGTATATTTTAAATAAAGCTCATCAGGCTCAAACCTTTTAAAGGAAAGAAGTGTTCGCACCAGAACTGAGTAGGTTTGGAAAGCAGGTGTGGGACCAAGGTAAACACAAATATATATATGGAGACCTGGACTGTCACCATGTCCAATGCTTCCCTGAGCTCCAGCGACCTTTGACATGAACACATTTTCACACCCACAAAAGTATTGTGTAGGATTGGTTTGTCAAATTTCAAGTCCTGCAATTGAAACCTGTATGTTAAACCTGTCAGGCTTAGGGAGGTCTTCCCCCAAACATTTTGCCATCCTCCTCGAATTTTTTGCTGATCTCATTTCTGCTGGGCTTGGGACTCTGCACACTTTACCACTGCTAACCAGTGCTAAAGTTCATGTGCTCCTTTCTAAAATCAATCAATCAATCAGATTATTTGTAGAGCACACTTATAACCTATGAGGGTCTCAAGGCGCTGGGCGGGGGTGGGGATGCAGCTACTGCTCGAACTGCCAGGTCTTGAGAAAGTCTCCTGACGGTCAGCAGGTCCTGGGTCTGTCGCAGCTGGGTGGGGAGGGTGTTTCACATCTTGGCTGCGAGGTAGGAGAAGGATCTGCCGCCGGTGGAGGTCCTGTGGATGCGTGGGACGGCGGTTAGGGCAAGGTTGGTATTGTGCAGCTGGCGATTCGGTGTGTAGAAGGTGAGACGCTTGTTGAGTTATGCTGGTCGGTGTTGTGTAGTGCTTTGTGGGCGTGGGTGAGGAGCTTGAAGGCGATCCTCTCCTTGACTGGGAGCCAGTGCAGGTCCTTCAGGTGGGCAGTGATGTGGGTGTGGCGGGGTATGTCGAGGATGAGGCGTGCGGAGGCGTTTTGTATGCGTTGGAGTCTCTTCTGGAGTTTGGCCATGGTTCCTGGGTAGAGGGCATTGCTGTAGTCCAGCCTGCTGCTGATGAGGGCCTGTGTGACCGTCCTTCTGGTGTCGGTGAGGATCCATCTGTAGATTTTGCGGAGCATGCGAAGGGTGTTGAAACAGGAGTAGGAGACGGCGTTGACTTGCAGGGTCATTGAGAGCGATGTGTCCAGGATGACTACCAGGTTGCGTGCATGATTTGTGGGCGTGGGAGCGGCTCCCAGAGCGGCTGGCCACCAATAGCCGTCCCAGGCTGATGGGGTAGATCCAAAGACGAGGACTTCTGTCTTGTCTGAGTTAAGTTTCAGGCGGCTGGTCTGCATCCAGTTGGCGACTGCCTTCATTCCTTCGTGGAGGTTGGTTTTGGCAGTGGCATGATTTTTGGTGAGTGAGAGGATCAGTTGAGTTTCATCAGCATAGGAGACGATGTTGAGGTTGTGTGAGCGGATGATTTTGGTGAGTGGAGCCATGTAGATGTTGAAGAGTAGGGCTGAGGGATGCTTCCAGTTTTCCGGGAAGGTGGCGGTGTTGAAGGAGCTGTTGATGATCTTCCAAAGTTAGGGGGGCAATGATGTGGTTTGCTTTGTTGATAATGTGGTGAGGGCAAGGGTCTGTTGGTGAGACGGAGTGGATGGTGTTCATGGTCTTGATGGTTTTGTCGTCGTTGACGAGGGTCCAGGAGACCAGGTGGTTAGTGAGGCTGGGGGGCGGTGGTTCTGCAGTGTTGGCAGGTGTTGCAAGGGTCTGGGAGTTGAAGCTGTCGTGGATGCCTGCGATATTGCGGTGAAAGAAGGTGGCTATTACCATTAAAAGATGGTAACATTGGATCTTCCCCAATTGGCATATTCAATTTACTTATAAGTCCCTAATAAAGTGGTACCACCTGTGCTCAGGGCCTGTAAATTAAATGCTACTAGTGGACCTGGGATGTATGACGTTACAACGCAGGCTATTACAATGCCTGCCTTTACAACGCGGTTTTTACATTGCATACCATTACAACGCATATTGCTTTTAGGCGCTGGATAGTGATTTATTTAATTTACTATTCCAACTCCAGTCCCCGTGGATAGTAGGGAAGGTGTTAAATAGTAAATTAAATATATTCCCTATCCTAGAGCGCCCCCCAGCGCAATGCGTTGTAATGGTTTGTGTTGTAATGACCGCGTTGTAATGGTAGTGCGTTGTAAAAGTTTTGTTGTAAAGGTTGTTCACCGTGGACCTGCAGTACTAATGGTGCCACCCACTGAATTAGCCCTTTAAGCATGTCTCAGGCCTGCTTTTGCATCTTGTGTGGGCAATTTAAACTGCCATTTTGATGTGTCAAGATAAATCTTTTGCCAGGCCTAAATCTTACCTTAATTAACATGAGGCCTGGAACTCAAAAGGGCTTCCTATCTAACCTTGACTGGACAAGCTTCAACAAGCTATTCTGTACCCCCTTACAGGTCATTTTGCTTGTCTTGACTACATTATATTTCTTATTCTGGTTATGTTTTGCATGGCACAGACATTGCACATCCATGTCAGCCATATTTGGCTTGGTGCCTTAATCTAGTTCCGCTGACATGTCATTGCATACATTATATAACACCAAGAAACTTGTCACTCTGGGAAGAAGCGGTCTGAGAGCCCCTAAGGTGGCAGATCTGACTTCTTCCTTGCTAATTAGCAATGATGCATGCTTTTGTTACCAATAAATACATTTCACTCTGTTTCTGAGCAAACCTGCTATGTCTGGTGAGTTTTATTCAATTGCTCCTGGGAGGGTGCCAGTATTTCCCCATCACTTAGAAAGTTGGTATTTTCTTGCCTAGCTATTTAGTCCCTGTAGCCTATCTCTGGTCACATGGCTGGGTGTAGAGTGCAGTCAGGTTTTGTGTATTCCTCTTTGACAGCCACACACAATAGAAAACGTAGGTGTGCCAAGTTGGGCCATCACTGTCAGGATGGGAGGGAAGAGCTGGGCACAGCCCCGCTTACAACTAAATAGGATGTGCTTTGCCTCTAAACAAAGGGCTGCATACCCCCATGAGTTAGTCTGGAGCCATGACAGGGGAGGCAGGATGCCTAGGGACTTCAAAGAAAACCTCTAGTAGCTTCTTCACCACCATTTCAAAGGCACAATTGGGTACAAATACTGGACCTCAGACATCACCACTACAGTACACTACTGGACCTTAAGAAGGACTGCTGAGCTGCTGCAAGGGCTGCCATTCTGCTGGGCTACTGCTCTGAAGGTACTGCTGACCTACTGACTTCTTTCCTGAATGAGAGGGATTGGACCTGCATCTCTGGAACCCAGAATCTAAAGTAAATCCAAGGGCTAATTGGCTGGCCTCCTGATAAACAGCCTAAGGGAGGTAATAGGCTTCCAACAACTTTATATCTGCACCTGGACTCTGCCATCTGTGAGTATTCCATGTCAAGTGGTGCCACCCCTGTCCTTAACTCTTGGACGTTAGTTTACAGTGCCTACCAGCCTCTGTGGATCCAGCAGGAGCAACGCATCACCTTTGCTGCATGGCACAAACTCAATCAGTACCGATACATCACCGCAGCTGCATGTACCCGTCGCAAAGACCCACATCGCAGCTCTTCACAACCGCTGTTTTGCCCCGACTACATGAGGCAACCTTGGTGCAGGTCCCCAAAAACCTCATCGATGGCAGCCTGACGCTGAGGCCAGACTCCGCATTGGAGCCTCGCCCCTCTTTGGAACCAACTCATCACCCCGACTGCGCACTGCATCCTCAACACTGACCCTAGCACCACAGCCTAGATTCATCTTGGAACCGGCACATCAATTTGGCTGTGAGACACATCTACGACAAGGATCCTCATAATGTTCCACAAAACAGGATTTAAGGAGAATTTAGGGTGAACCTTCCAAATACTTAATCGGTATGGTATGTATTACTATTTTGCGGCTGCATTTTGTCTGCAAAACCTTAATACCCTCCCAGCAGTTTAAAACTAGTGGTAACCCATTTACAAAGGGGAAGGGGTCCCCAAGAGAATGCAAATAAAAATATTTTTTAAGAGCAGGCAGAGGCGAACCATAAAAAATGGAACTTCAAGGTTTCATTTATTACTTTTTGAATGCATCTCATTTTTCTTTAAGGATAACAGGCTGCATTTGAAAATATAAAAAAAGTTTCATTTATTAAAAAGCAATCTCAACCATGGTGGTATGCTGACCGCAGCACGCCACCATACCTGTGATGGCTGTGATTCCTAATAGTTCACAAACTATGACCTACCTCATTAATATTCATGAGGTAGGTCGATTTGCAGCCCACAAAGAATTCCTAAATGAAACTCGATGAGTTTCAAACATTAGGAATACCAAATTCCTAAGTGCGATTCAGAGAGAATCGCAATTAGGAAATCAGTATTCCTAATGTTTGCACATCTGGCCCAAAGCCTCAATACTATTTGCCATTCTTTATAAGAAAAAGTAGTCTTAGGAGGAGAACATACTCTTAACTTCAACTTCCGATGCTAAACACTTCTAGGGAAGGAGAACACTCGCTTTGCTCACTTAGGGGCATATTTACAAGCACCTTGCGCTGACTTTATGCCGCTTTAGCGTCACTTCTGTGATGCCGTGGCATCGTAAACAATGCTCCACGATGCAACATATTTACAAGGTGACTCATCTAGTGAGATGCGTTACGTTGTAAAGCCCTACGCTACAAGATACCTGCATCACGTATAATGTATGTAGGGTGGCCTTTCGTGGCAAGGAAGCCTCGTAAAAGGGACGCAGTGAAATCTACAAGAGATTCAGGGAGTCACTTTTACGACGCCACTGCATCAAAAGATTGTGCCTGCTTGAAGCAGGCATAAGGAGTGCCGCAGCATGTTAGGAATAGGCATTGCTAATCAATGCTGGAGTTGCGTTGTACTTGTGACACGACTCCAGCAATGCGCTGCCCTTACGCCGACAAGATGTGTGTCACATCAATCAATCAATCAATCAATCAGTACATTTGTAAAGCGCACTACTTACCTGTGAGGGTCTCAAGGGGTTAGGGGGGGCGGGGGTGCTGCTACTACTCAAACAGCCAGGTCTTGAGAAGTCTCCTGAAGGCCAGCATGTCCTGGGTCTGTCGTAGACGGATGGGGAGGGTGGTGGCGTGGGTGAGGTCAGCGAAGCGAAGCTGACGGTTTGGGGTGTAGAAGGTGAGTTGTTCGTTGAGTCCGGTGTTGTGGAGAGCTTTGTGAGCGTTAGGGGGGTGGTTGAAGGTGATACTCTTGTTGACGGAGAGCCAGTGTAGGTCTCTCAGGTGGACTGTGATGTGGCTGTGGTGGGGGGATGTCTAGGTTGAGGCGTGCAGATGCGTTTTGTATGCGTTGTATTCGTTTTTGGAGTTTGGCTGAGGTTCCTGCGTAGAGAGCGTTACCGTAGTCTAGTCTGCTGCTGACGAGGGCCTGGGTGACTGTCTTTCAGGTACCGGTGGGGCTCCATCTGTAGATGTTGCGGAGCATGCGGAGGGTGTTGAAGCAGGAGGAGGAGACGGCGTTCACTTGCTGGGTCATTGACAATGCGGAGTCCAGGATGATTCCCAAGTTGCATGCGTGGTTAGTGGGCATTGGTGCAGTTCCCAGTGCGGCCAGTCACCATGAGTCGTCCCATGCGGAGGGGGTGGATCCGATGAGGACCTCCTTCTTGTCAGAGTTAAGTTTCAGGTGGCTGTTCGTCAACCATTCGGCGATGGCCTTCATTCCTTCGTGGATGTTGGATTTGGCAGTGGTGGGGGCCTTGGTGAGGGAGAGGATCAGCTGGGCGTCGTTGGCGTAAGAGACGATGTTGAGGTTGTGCGATCTGGCGATGTTGGCGACCGCTGCTATGTAGATGTTGAAGAGTGTCGGGCTAAGGGACGTATCTGTCTATCCTTGCGCCACGATATGCCACATTGTAAATGCGGCACATCCATGGAGGTGCAAGGCTATTTCTGTATCATGCAAGTTAACTGGCGCATCCCTGCTAATAGGCAGGATTGCGCCAGTTCTTGTAAATCTGCCCATTGGTGACTCAGAGGTATGGTTCTTGGAGTAGGTGGAATGTTTTGTTCCGCTCACAGATTTGGCAGATTTTTGGTCACTCTGTGTTACTATTTAGCGCAGAGTTCCGGCCGAATTCCGCCATTCGCCGCATGGTGAAATATTTTACGCGAGGCTTCAGAAAATGTGAGGTGGTGAGTGTGAGCAAGATTTGGAGTCCCTTTGTGCTATTTTCTAGCACAGAAGGTTGCAGGCGGCCACGAGCAGTTGCGGTCGAAGGCGGTTTATTTACAGCGCAACCAGCACTATTGACACTAAATTGCAGTGTGAGCTGTATCTTTTTTGCCTGTTGGCAGAAGTCCGCAGAATCTCCCAGACTTTTTATGCAACTCTGCGGTATTCCGCAGAGTGAAATTCCACGAATTCTGCCCACCTAGGGTGTTTCACAGAGTTTTATGGTATTCCATAGAGTTGCATAAAATTTGGAGTTCTGAGAGAGCACAAGTTTGAAAAAAATGTATAAGTACGCCATATTTACAAGCACGTAGTTAGTTAACATGTACTTTGCACCAGAGTGTTTATATTTAGAAGTGAAATACACCGAGTGTCTTATATTCAGTGGTGAAATGCATAGAATGTTTAAGTAGAGTAACAATAATCATAACTGTGTGAGACTAATGTAGAAATGTTTGGGATGAATATGAAAACCTCACGTTCTCATGTTAAAGGAATAATGTAAGAGTTGAATGTAACTCTAAAACCCAGTATTTTGTGTAGGCCTCATGGCAATTCACAAGCAAATCTAAACGTGCTGCTAAAATAATGTGAGACAAGGTTGACATGGTTCTTCTAAATGTACTATTGAACTTAGGGTTAAAAGTATATGCTTTATAGATGTGTTATTTTAGAAACGTATGCTAGTTAAGAATGTTTGCTGTTTAAATCAAGTTAACGTTTTAAGAGTGCAGGAACCTGCTGCATGTAAATCAAGTAGGCCAGAACAGATAATGTCATGTAGTTTAAATCGTCATGTGCTCGTTAGAGGAGAGGTCGTGAGGTGTCCAGTATGGAGCTCTGAGAGTGTTTTATGGCCTAAGATATGGTGAAGTCTGGAATTTGAGGCCCACTGCAGGACGAGCTGTATGCAGGTGCGAGGGTCCTAATCAGCTCGAATGAAAGGGACTTTGTTCAGTGGCGCCTTGCGCAGGCCTGTAGGAGTTTCCAGGAATTTCAGGGGGTATCAGCGCACTGAAGAAGCCGCCTGGGAACCAAGGCCAACTTTAACGAGGGTCTTCAAGAGTACCATCATGGAGTTTGCCGCGGAAAGATGTACCACGTGAGGGGCGTCCCAAGGGGCGTTTCTATTGGAAATGTGATTTGGTATTAGGGAAAGAGACCCGGGAGGAGAGCAGAGCAGATGATTTTGGGAGCCTAAGGAAGCGGATGGGTAGGCAGATAGGCTGATCAGGAGAGACCCATTATCAGAGAAGAGACAAAGAGAAGTGCGTGATCTTCTTAGGAAATCACCACGGCTGACACCTAGAGGGTAAAGATCTTGTTAAGTAGGGATGTCATTTAGTGTAGTGTAGGGACAGACTAACCTTAATTTTCTTTTCTGTAATGACTTTGAGGTTGCAACTTGTATCCATTTTAGCAACCCTGATGGTTTTCGAACTTGTACTTATTATTCTGTTTTTCAGACTCAGACTATTCAAAAAGTTCATGTTCATAGTGATACCGATCTACCTCTTGAATCTCATTTTGAGAAGTTTGTATCTTCAGTTATCTTTGACTTTATATTAAATCTTTAAAACTTAATTTTGGTCAGTGGTCATTTAGAGTGGTGTAAGTTCTTAAATTGATTGTTTACTGCGAGATTACCTTTTACTCAAGACAGGTACCAACGATTCAGTCGACAGGAAATGGGATTTGGTAAGATAATTAGGAACCAGTAATCCCGCGTTAGCAGTTGGTAGCAGAGTGAGGATGGTTATCTTCTTGAGGAAGGTAATCTAGAGAGGTTAGTTTACCCCAAGGCCCGAGACGTCGAGAGACGAGCAGCGGAAGAATCGTGTGCCGAAAGGTGCAGACGGTGCGAGAAAAGCAGCAGTATCGGAGAGTGAGTATAAAAAGGGTCATGCGTGAACAGATTGCGGTGTTTTGTGTTGTATTTGTATTGTAATGTCTTGCGGAGTTGAATGCCTGTAGTGTGAAAGAGAGAAGGTTGTGAGCGCGCGCAACCTGGTAAACTGGTAACCTGGTAAACGGGTGAACTGGTGAAATCTTAAGTTCAGGCCAGAGCTTAAGTGGTTTTGGGTGTATCGAACATCCAGGGTAGTTGTCGACCATAGTACGGAGGTCACGAGGTACCATTGACCGCCGTGGATCCAAGATAGGGGGAGTGTAAGAGTGAGTGTGTGAGTAACGGACGCTGGTCGAAAGTTACTGCGTGTGAGTAACCTATCGGAGAAGGCGATTGTCTGGAAGTAAACGGAAAGACATTTCGCCAAGTTAGGGTGACAACTACAGAAAGACTGTGGGCGTACAGTCAAAGAAAGGTGATCGCTTGGACGGAAGTAATCATTTTTCAGAGTATGAATGGGATGCGTGCATGACCGAGGAGACGAGCTGAGAAAGGAGGGGAACTGCTGCGAAGGGGGACGGGTGACGTCGGCTAGAGCCGCGCTCTGATTGAGCGGTTGGTGTGACGTTAGCTAGAGCCGCGCTCTGGTTGGGCGGCTAGAGTGACGTCGGAGGAAAGCCGCGTACGGATAGGCCAGTTAGTGAGAACGGCGCTGAGATTGGTGGAATATCATCAGGAAGTAAACAAACGCGGAGAAAAGAGAAATCATGAAGTGTTTTAAGTGTTTGAAAGGGATTTTTAAACGTAAACGAAGTGAACATTATTACGGGGAAGAGGCTCCCCCAGAGGGTACGCCAGCTCATTATATGGCAACGAATGTGGGGCTGCATACGATATTGTGGATTGGGGCTTGGAATAAGCTTACGGAAGGAAATGAGGAAATGCAGTTCCCGAAGTATGGAACGTTTAAGTTAGAGGTGTTACATCGGCTAAAAGCAACCATGTCCTCATTGAAACCCTCACCTAGACCAACACAGTTTGAGGCTCTTAATGCATGGATTAAGGCTGCACACGACCGAAATTTGAACAGGCGTCAACAAAGGCTGACGCGATCGGTAAGGGCAGTGCGAGATTCCAAATGGGATGAGGAGGAAAAGCGTTGGAGGGTACAGACTATTGAGGTGGAGAAAATGTATCCGATGAGGGAGGTGTCAGGAGGAGGAAACCTCATGGAAGAAGACGAGGAAAGCGAGTCGGAGGACAATCTGATAAACAGATTGTTAATGGATAGACCACCTCCGAGAGTGGGATTGATAGAAGACAGAGGGCTCGCTAGGGAAGATGGGAATGAGATAGAGGGATATACACCACTCCCTATATCGGAATGGACACCTAGCAAAGGCGGAGAAACACCTCCAAACAACACTGTACAGAGTGTAGTGGGAAGGTTTGTGGTGCAGAAAACGCCAACCACAGAAAGGGTCGAGTCTGTGGGATTGCCAGACGCTCTTCAAGTGCCTGTTACCATAGGACCCATAGTTTCGATCTATAATTCTGAGAGAGATAGAGGGGAACAACAAAGGCAATTGGATAGGGAAAGGATTGAGATGGAAAGGAGGAATAATGTGACGAATGCATGGAAACAATTACCAGGTTCGGTAACGTGGAACACCCCATTAGACACAACTGTCGGTCCCAATTCAGAACAGGGAGGTCCGAGAGGACCAATGGATCTAAGGGGACCGCGGCCAAGATCTTTTTCAGAGTTAAGAGCTGATTTGAGGGAATGGGACGGGTCCATAGTATCTCCGAGTAACAGGACAAGAACGGAACCAGAGTGGGAAAGCAGGGGTAACGGGACTGTATCTCATTGTGGGGCCAGCGAAAGCAGTCAGGGCCGGGAAGGTCAAAGTCAAGAGAATAGAGGGGACGCATGTCCTACAAATCAGAGAGAACAGCCGGAACAAAATACTAGGATTGTAGAATGTGAGGAAATGTCCCGTCTCTGGGGGAACGGAGGAGATGAGGCGGTACGGGCTTTCCAGAATAGGTTTAGGTGCCTTCATCATACACTTGGGGAAGACGTTCAACATTGGAGAAAGGAGAACAGCGATAGGTCCCGCCACGCCTCGAATAATCAGGAATCACAGGGAATTAGGGAAGAAAGAGGGAGTAATGGAACATCTTACCCTGCATCCCGTGAAACTAGCCCGGAAGGGGAGAGAAGGGCTATGAGGCCTGAAGGAGTGTTTCACCACCCACCCCGAGAAGATGGAAAGGCATGGGACTTAGAGAGATGGGAACAGGGGAGGACTCCCTATAATTCACCAATACCTAAACGTAGATCTCGGAGCTGGGATGGGAGAGATGCAGATGGAGGAGCTAAATTAAGTGTCCTGAAAGCAGAAATTAAGGCAAAAAGGCTTGATGTTACCAGTTTAAAATCAGATGTTGATGAGATAATAGATGGAACATTGCCTTTGGAAAGGATAGAATTGTACGAACAGGATGAGTTATTGTTCATGGCAAAGGATATTACTAGGAAAGCTAGAGCGTTTCATGAAAAACTGACTGATTTGGCAGACAAGTATGCCGTGGATTTGTCTAGGACAAGGGCATTGCAGAGCAACCACAGATTACAGTACGCAGACCAAGATCTAGATGAGAAGAGAACTACTGGATTAAAAACACACATAAGAGAGCTGGTAACAGGGATAAGAGTGTGGAGAGAACTGGATAAATGGGAAGAAAGGTGGTCGAAAAAGGGCACCGTTAGGCGAAGTACAAATGTGATGACCCCTGAGGGAAGGGTAATGCAGATGGAGGCATTCCCTTTGCGAGAAATATCAAATGGAAATTATGTACATGTGCCCTGGAGTAGAGGAGACTTAGCCGCATTTACCAACTCATTTCCGAAGTTGCGGGACAATCCAGTCGAATGGTATAAGCAGGTAGAGAGGTTCGTTAAAATCTCGAAAGTACTGTGGATAGATTTGAACACGTTGTTTGACATCGTGGTCCCATCTGATCTGTGGACCCCTTGTAAGACTAGTGTCGAATGGCCAAATGCTGAACCATTGAGGGATGTTCGAACAAATGGACCATCTGAGATTGTCATGCGAAAGTATGAAAGGGTAATAGCATGGCTGAAAGATAAGGTACCACCACAGGATATAGATTGGGTAAAAATAGACCGAACAAGGCAGGAACCCAAGGAAACAGTTCACGAGTTTTATGAAAGATTGTTGAAAACATTCAAGCAATACAGTGGACTAGATGTAATGGATCCCAAAGACATAGGGCAGTTCGTGTCAAAGTTTGTCTTGGGGTTGAGACCTGATATTTGTTTGATGATACAGCAACATTTAATCTGTTGGCAGAACAAACCACTAGATGAGATTTTACGATATGCGAGGTACTGCAGTGACGAGATAGATTCTAAAGCCAAGAATCTAAAGGAGAAATTGATGGTGGTGCAAATGCAGTCCGCTGGGAAGGGTGGCCAGCAGAAGCAGGGGATGGGACGAAAACCAAATGGTCAGAACAAAGATAATGAAGAAGGGCAGAGACCTAGGATAGACTTTGCCACTTTAAAGAAAACGACAAAGTGTCATCTGTGTCATCAGGTGGGGCATTGGCGACGCGAGTGTCCCTTTAACCCTGAAAACGGAGAGCTAGAAGTAGAAGAGCAGGTCCAAGAAGACCCAGTGCAAAAAGTGACAGTCCCAAGCAGTAAGGTGGCCAAAGGGGGGACTTCGGCTCCACGGGCCCAATTCCCACAGCCACCGAAGATAACAGCTGGAGGAAAGGTCTTTAAACAAATGCCTCTGTTTATTGAGGAAGAAAAATGTTATTACATTGATCCATTGACAGGACAACGGGTGAGCAGTGAAGAGGACTGTACCCTCGGGGCAGTTCTAGAAGTGGATCAGAGAGGGCCATTTGTTGAGGCAGAAGTGGCAGGGTGTCCCACTACGTTCTTAGTGGACACTGGGGCTACTCGTTCGACTCTGAGATCAGCGGTGGTTCCAGACTTGCCGATGTCAGGGGAAACAATTCAGGTGGTAGGAGTCGCAAATAAGAGAATGACTAGTCCATTGACAGAACCAGTATCTGTGAAAATAGGCAATCATATGAACGAACATCAGTTTGTGGTTTGTGACTCGAGTCCGGTATGTCTGTTAGGAAGGGATTTGTTGTGCAAATTGAACTGCACCATATACTGCACCCCACAAGGAGTGGAGGTACAGACTACCGACGATGATGCTACCTTTAAGGTGGCCAATTCAAAATTCTGTGTAGAACTATATCCTACTCTGACTGTAGAAGATCTTCCACAGGACTTAAGAGATGCAGTGGCGTCAGAGGTGTGGGATTTCACAGGAGAAGATATAGGATTGATTAAAGGGGTAGAACCGGTAAAAATTCTGGTAAAACCAAATGTTGAGTTTCCAAGAACGCCTCAATACAAATTGTCCCAGGAAACGATTGCGGGAATAAAGCCTGTGATCGAGTCAATGATACAGCAGGGAATACTGAAGGAAATCGTGGGCAGTCCTTGTAACTCCCCGATTATGGGTTTGCAGAAACCTAGCGGGAAGTTTAGGATAGTTCAGGATTTACGAAAAATTAACAACATAGTCGTTTCATGTTGTCCCGTGGTACCGAATCCATCAGTAATATTGTTTCAAATACCATGTCAAGCAGAATGGTTCACAGTGATAGATCTTTGTCAGGCTTTCTTTTCAATCCCATTGGATGAAGAGAGCAGGTACCTTTTCGCGTTTAAAATGGAAGATCGCGTTTTAACATGGTGTCGAATCCCACAAGGATTCACAGACAGTCCATCCATCTTTAATCAGTTGTTGAAAAAGAATCTTGAGAATCTAGTACTGCCACAGAACTCGGTTCTGGTACAGTACATAGATGACCTACTTGTTGCGTCAGAAACAGAGGAAGCTTGTAAAGTAGATTCAATTGCCTTACTGAATCATTTAGCTGAAAATGGACATAAGGTATCTCCGAGCAAGTTACAATATTGTTTGACAGAGGTACAGTATCTAGGGCACAGGTTAGAAAAAGGGAAACGTAAGGTGTCCCCAGAGAGGATAGAGGCGATAATGAAAATGAATGCGCCTACAACTCAGAGAGAGGTTAGAATGTTCCTAGGAATGGTGGGTTACTGCCGACAGTGGATAGTTAACTTTTCACTGAAAGCAAAGCCCTTACAGAAACTGACGCACAAGGAGGTGAGTGATCCGGTACCATGGGATGAAGAATGTCTGGTGGCGTTTTTACAGCTGAGAGACGATTTATGTCGTGCTCCGGCTCTGGGAATGCCAGATTACGAAAAGTCATTTTCACTCTATTGCTGTGAGAGAGAGGGATGTGCTTTGTCAGTCTTGGCACAGACCCACGGTAATGCCCGTAGACCAGTTGCATACTTTTCGGCTACATTAGATCCAGTAGCCGCAGCGTTGCCCGGATGTCTCAAATCTGTTGCTGCAACGGGTGTCAGCATTGAAAGGAGCGAAAGTATTGTGATGGGACATCCAGTAGTGGTGTATGTACCACATTCAGTTGAATTGTTAATGACCAGGACGAAGACGCAGCATCTGACCAATAGCAGGCTCACGCGTTATGAGCAAGTTATACTTGCCGCAGAAAACGTGACTCTCAGGAGATGCTCTGTCTTGAATCCTGCTACTTTGATGCCATTACCTACTGTAATAGAAGGCGAAGGATGTGAAGACCACGATTGCCTTGATGTGACTGAACTATGCACGAAACCCAGACCAGATATAGTGGATGAGCCATTGTCTGACCCCGATGAAATTTACTTTGTTGATGGCTCATGTTTAAGAGACGATACTGGTCGGTTGAAAGCAGCTTATGCTGTTTGTACTATTACTGAAGTTGTGGAAGCCGCTTGCCTGGAAGGAGTACATTCCGCACAGGTAGCAGAGATTATTGCCCTAACTCGTGCCTGCATAGCAGGAAATGGAAAGAGAGTCACCATCTACACGGACAGCCAATATGGTTTCGGTGTGGTTCATGATTTCGGGCAGTTGTGGTCTCAGAGGGGTTACATGACCTCCTCTGGTTCGCCCATTCGAAATGGAGAATTTGTGCGATTGCTGATAGAAGCATTACAAGGTCCTGTTGACATTGCAGTAGTGAAGTGTGTAGCTCATACTAAGAATACAGATTTTGTGTCACAAGGTAATAGATATGCTGATGAAGTCGCACGCTATTGTGCGGAACAAAGTTATTCTTTCTCAAAGGTGGAAATAGAAGGTGCAGAAGAAAAGACTGAATTAAGTATGATGTTAGAAACTGTAGACACTTGGGAGGATTTAAGGATAATGCAGGAGAACGCACCTGAAACAGAGAAAAAGGCATGGGAAATAGCAGGCTGTGTGCGAAGTGAAATGGATTTTTGGGTTTCAGCAGATGGGAGAGCTGTGTTACCTGAAGAATTAGCTAATCCCATGGCGAGAGAAATACATGGTCCAGTACATCTAGGAAGGGATGCTATGATGAGAGTTTTTAGGCAGACTTGGTATTGCCCGAAATTCAGAATAGCAGCAGAATCAGTATGTAAGCGATGTGTTACCTGCCAACAACTGAACGTAGGCAAACGAACACCAGTCACACTGAGTCACATTGGGAGGTCGGGGGGGCCTTTCAATAGAATGCAACTAGACTTCATTGAAATGCCAAGAGTCAATCGCCTTAGGTATGTGTTGGTGATTGTATGCGTATTTTCCAGATGGGTTGAAGCGTACCCTACACGTAGGTGCGATACACTCACAGTGGCTAAATTGTTGCTCAGGGAGTTGATACCGCGCTTCGGGGTGCCTGCCTCTTTGGAATCGGACAGAGGAAAACATTTTAACAGCGAAATAGTGAAGATGTTGTGCTCCACACTGAATATCGATCAAAAGCTGCATTGTAGTTATCGACCAGAAGCTTCAGGAATTGTGGAACAAGTGAATGGCACTTTGAAGAATAGATTGGCTAAAGTAGTGGCATCCACATCCTTGAGTTGGCCAGATGCTCTTCCATTGGTGCTCATGAGCATGCGCAGCACGCCAGATAGGAGGACAGGTCTCTCTCCCCACGAGATCCTGATGGGGAGGGCCATGAGACTTCCTACAGTTCCAACTACTGCTCTATTGAATATTACAGATGATCTGATCTTGGATTATTGTAAAGGACTGTCTGACGCCATCCATTCTGTGTCCCTTCAGGTGCATGCGGCTGAAGTTCCAGCAGCGAGGAACCTGTGTCATGACCTGAACCCAGGGGACTGGGTCCTGGTTGAAAAGCACGTCCGGAAGAACTGCCTAGATGTTCGCTGGCGTGGGCCCTTTCAGGTAATCCTGATAACGAACACCGCGGTGAAGTGCGGGGGGCTGCCAAATTGGATCCATGCATCCCATACTAGAAGAGTTCCAGCACCTCTAGAAGGAACAGCTCCCATCCCAGGCGAAAGCCCGGAAGTGGAAGAAGAGTCGCAGGAGGGGATTGAGGCAGCTGAGGAGGTGTCGGAAGAAGTTGGGAACGCAACGGATTCAGAAGAAGAGCGAAGGCAGGACGGCAGTGAGACAGAAGACGCAACCGAAGGAGAGAGCAGAAGTGAATACGACTCAGACTCAGATCCGTATCGGAGCGATCAAGAACCAAGTGGGAGGACAAGGAATAGGAGAATAAGGCTTGGAGCTGCCACTTGGCCAACAAGGAGAAGAAGGCTAAGTTTGAGGTCGGCCCAGGAAGAAACGCTTACTCCTATATCCGAAGACTCAGATCCAGAAGAAGATATCCAGGATCAAGCCGAGGAGGGTCTTAGAAGATCAAGTAGGGTGCGAGTGCCTAGCAGAAGATACTCTACTCCCGATTGGACCTACCTTGTTGCAGATGTCTGGGAGACACAGAACAGGGAGGATCAGGGAAGTGGAACTGATCAGAACTGACCCGATCATCACAGTGCAAATAAAGTTTCTACTGCCAGGAGCGGAGACCGAAAGGTTGCTGACACTCAACATCGTTCATCCTGCTCTCCTGAGTGGAATAAGAAAATTGCTTTTAGAGACAGTTGAGTTTCCAGTTTGCTGTTCACGATATCCAATATTGGAGGGAACTCTTCTTCGTTTGGAAATGCTTGAGCGAGTAGTAGAAATGCTAGGAGCGCTTATTGTTGTGGACTAATACCATATTGTGAATGTCTTCAAAGGGGCGCAGAACTGGAAAGGTGAAGAAAGTGATCTTGATTAGAACGGACCCCTTTGTAACTGTGGATGTAGAACTGATAGTACCAGGAGTGGAGATTGAAAAGACATTAACTCTTCATTTTGTTCGTCCCCTGGTCCAGAGTGAAATAAGGAGAATAATCCTAGAGACAGTTGAATTCCCGTGTTGTTGCAAGAATTGCCCAGAACTTGAGGGAATGTTTCTTCGTATGGACATCTATGAGGATGTAGTGTCACTCCTTGAACCATACATAACTTCAGACGAAAATAAGACTGTTGCAAAGAAATTGTAAACTTGTTGCAAGATAACCTAGCGCCGAGTGGAAGAAGAAAAGTGATAGGGGTTTCATTTTAGTGGATGGAGAAGGGCTAGGGTTGTCTATTTTCTACTGGACTTTGAATTGTTTTGCGGAAACAAATTGTCAAGCTTCCAAGTGTTCCAAGAAAGACATTGCAAGAGAGAAAGACTTTGTTTGAAAAGAAGAGGAAGTGAATGCTGGAAGATAGTCGAAAAATACACTGTTTGAGAACATGGAGGCTGGCAACCCGAACCGCAGGGCAAAATGTATAGCTGTTACATTTTTAGGAGTAGTGGTTTCTCTTATAATTTTAGTGGTAACTGTTTCATTCCTAGCGGGACACGAAGGGGATGGAACCACAGTTAAGGAGGATAAGGGAGTGTCAACACCGAGAACTACCATTATTAAGGAGAAGGGAAGCATCAATGAGAAAGACAAAGCGTTGTTAGATGCAGAAGTAAAAAGGTTACACATGGATGAGTCACAGGGGAATTACAAGTCAAATGCTTATGCTAAGTTGCTTTATGAATATGTTGATGCCATGGAGGTAAAGGATTGTTATGTCTGTATGCAATTACCAATTTCAGTGGAGGAGGGTATCAAATACCATCATCTCCCGTTGACATATGGGATAACGTGCAGTTTATTGTTAAGTATGTTTTATGGACGAGACGGATTTGAGTATTACTTCTCGAATTTCGACTCGACATTGCCAGAGGTTCCGAATTTCAAGCATTTGAACAAATGGGACTACTACAAAAGCGAAGACAGGTTACACAAATGGTTTATTCCATGGAGAACGTTAGATACTTCACATGCTCGAATAAACAATCTGACTTGTCAAATATCAGAAGTTGAGAAAAAGTTTATAGCACAGGTAGATACTAGATACAGGAAGCAGAAGGTTTTGAAAGCATCAGGACAAGGAGAAACAGATTGGACCAAGGAGGAAAGGGCACAACAACGAAAAGGTAGTATTGGTCCAATTGCTTTGGATAAGGAGAAACGGGGGAAACTGTGCATACACAGGAGTTACTCCTATTATGAAAACGTTTATGTAGGACAAGTAAATTGTGAACATGCCTTTCAATTGGAGTACTACTCTAAGAACTTCATGAAAGGGATGCAAGCAATACCAAATGTATATTTTGTATGTGGAAGATATGCCTATGTGAAGTTACCAGATAATTGGTACGGATCATGCTATTTGGCTGTTGTCTTCCCTAAAATATATCATGTTGAGAATTTAGACACGCCTAAGAAAGAAATATCAACTAGATGGAAGCGAGGGCTGGGTGCAGCAGAAGTAGTTGGAGATGTAATAGGTGCTGCATTCCCTTTCTTAGGATTGATAATGAATGACATTAAGATCAGGAGGTTAGCTACAGTCGTAGATAGACTGTCTGCCAGTACTGCAAGATCCTTGATGCTGATAGAAGGAGAGATGCAATCGATTAGGGCAATGGTTCTTCAGAACCGACTTGCTTTAGATGTTCTGTTAGCAAAAGAGGGAGGAGTCTGTAGGGCCTTGAAGGTACAGGAATGCTGTACTTACATTCCAGACAATTCAAAGCCTCTAGAGAAGTATATACAAAACATCACTGCCATACACTACGAAATTGAGGACCTGGCAAAGGTAAATGTGTGGGAAAAAGTAGGTCATGGAATGGGTAAAGTTGGAAGTTGGTTTGCCAACTTAGGAAAAGGTATCGTTTGGTACATATTAAAACCCATCATCATAGTAGTGATTTGTGTAATCACTTTGTGGGGATTGGTGCGTTTGTATCAATGGTATAGAGCAAATAGGTTACAGAGAGCTATGAAGAAACAGGAAGAAGAGTTGACAGCGATGCAGGACACTCAATATAAAAGTCTGAAAGCATTAGAGAGTATGAAAAGAAGTGGTACTGTCCTGACTTCACTTTAAAGGTTCTACATTTTTAGTGTCTTGGTGATGATGACCCCTGAAGGTCATCAAAGGGGGGACTGAGAGAGCACAAGTTTGAAAAAAATGTATAAGTACGCCATATTTACAAGCACGTAGTTAGTTAACATGTACTTTGCACCAGAGTGTTTATATTTAGAAGTGAAATACACCGAGTGTCTTATATTCAGTGGTGAAATGCATAGAATGTTTAAGTAGAGTAACAATAATCATAACTGTGTGAGACTAATGTAGAAATGTTTGGGATGAATATGAAAACCTCACGTTCTCATGTTAAAGGAATAATGTAAGAGTTGAATGTAACTCTAAAACCCAGTATTTTGTGTAGGCCTCATGGCAATTCACAAGCAAATCTAAACGTGCTGCTAAAATAATGTGAGACAAGGTTGACATGGTTCTTCTAAATGTACTATTGAACTTAGGGTTAAAAGTATATGCTTTATAGATGTGTTATTTTAGAAACGTATGCTAGTTAAGAATGTTTGCTGTTTAAATCAAGTTAACGTTTTAAGAGTGCAGGAACCTGCTGCATGTAAATCAAGTAGGCCAGAACAGATAATGTCATGTAGTTTAAATCGTCATGTGCTCGTTAGAGGAGAGGTCGTGAGGTGTCCAGTATGGAGCTCTGAGAGTGTTTTATGGCCTAAGATATGGTGAAGTCTGGAATTTGAGGCCCACTGCAGGACGAGCTGTATGCAGGTGCGAGGGTCCTAATCAGCTCGAATGAAAGGGACTTTGTTCAGTGGCGCCTTGCGCAGGCCTGTAGGAGTTTCCAGGAATTTCAGGGGGTATCAGCGCACTGAAGAAGCCGCCTGGGAACCAAGGCCAACTTTAACGAGGGTCTTCAAGAGTACCATCATGGAGTTTGCCGCGGAAAGATGTACCACGTGAGGGGCGTCCCAAGGGGCGTTTCTATTGGAAATGTGATTTGGTATTAGGGAAAGAGACCCGGGAGGAGAGCAGAGCAGATGATTTTGGGAGCCTAAGGAAGCGGATGGGTAGGCAGATAGGCTGATCAGGAGAGACCCATTATCAGAGAAGAGACAAAGAGAAGTGCGTGATCTTCTTAGGAAATCACCACGGCTGACACCTAGAGGGTAAAGATCTTGTTAAGTAGGGATGTCATTTAGTGTAGTGTAGGGACAGACTAACCTTAATTTTCTTTTCTGTAATGACTTTGAGGTTGCAACTTGTATCCATTTTAGCAACCCTGATGGTTTTCGAACTTGTACTTATTATTCTGTTTTTCAGACTCAGACTATTCAAAAAGTTCATGTTCATAGTGATACCGATCTACCTCTTGAATCTCATTTTG
Source organism: Lissotriton helveticus (assembly GCF_964261635.1). NCBI lineage: Eukaryota > Metazoa > Chordata > Amphibia > Caudata > Salamandridae > Lissotriton > Lissotriton helveticus. The sequence goes on along the minus strand of NC_136065.1, from coordinate 1,913,457,991 downwards.
AGAAGTTTGTATCTTCAGTTATCTTTGACTTTATATTAAATCTTTAAAACTTAATTTTGGTCAGTGGTCATTTAGAGTGGTGTAAGTTCTTAAATTGATTGTTTACTGCGAGATTACCTTTTACTCAAGACAGGTACCAACGATTCAGTCGACAGGAAATGGGATTTGGTAAGATAATTAGGAACCAGTAATCCCGCGTTAGCAGTTCCGCCAACAGTTGGAAAGTATGCAGCTTGTGCTGCAACTTAGCCCCGGTAGTGCAACCAGCAAGAACGGCACCATGCGTTGCGCAAGAGCGTGCGACCATTCCAGTTGATGATCCTTGAATAGAAACTACACTTGAGCGGCAGCAAATCCACTCGAACAGTATCTCTCTGACCGTGACCGCTCGCAACCACCCACAACCACCCATGTTAGAAAATTGCCCTAAGGGACACCAAATCTCACTCACACTCGCATTTTCTCGAGCCTCATAAGAAAAAAAATCGGCCATGTGTCAGTTGGAGGAATTTGGCCCAGAACTAAAATTAAATTAAATTAACAAAATTCCACCATTTCCGCCGGTGGAACAAAACATTCCCCACCCCTAGTTTAAAGTGGGTGGCATTAGAATTTTCTGGCTTTTTCTATCTGACCCAGTTTCTGTGCCACAAACAACTATACTTCAAACGCAATCTATCTAACCAATCTTCTAGCAGTGGTGCCCAATATAAAGGGGCAGGATCTGACGTCTTGTGATACACAGAATTTGAGGTGTCTTCATTTAACCGGAAAGCGATATGGGCAAATTGTTATATACAAATTAGGTTATTGTAATCTCCGTGCACTCCTGTTTTCAAGAGAGGTTCAAAAGGATGCTTGGGGCGCGATCCTTGTCGCACTGTGCCTGGCAGTGCCTTAAGTAGTTCAAAGAATGTGTGATTTGGAATTCCACTAGCAGATTTGTTTACACTGTTCATCTTCTTTCTTTTTTATGTTTTTTCACTTCGGAACGCGTTCCGCTCTCCTTATCAAGCGCACATAACGATAGCCACTTAGATTGCACCTCCCATCTCTGAATGTCTGAAGTAAATAAACTACTGCAGGTTTACTTCCTGGTTGATTACCACGTGATCTTCGTTACTAACCTATCACTAAGCAGGTATTTCAATACATTTAATTCATACGGTTCATCAACCTTGCTGTATAAATTTCATATTCTGCTTCAACACCTCTTTATCTGTTGAACTAAATAGATAATTTATCTTTCGGAGTATACAATTGCCTCTTCTATTCCGAATTAGTTTTCGAACTTCAAGGATCACGTGACGACGCCACTAGGCTATTATACCCTTCTTGATTGGATATTTGACACGTAGACCATTTCCGCGTTTGAAACGCCGAGAGCTTCGCGCTTGACTCTTCTGTAAGTTTATTCGTTTCTTTCTACTTATATTTATTCCTTATTCAGCACGCTACCCCTCCTACACTTAGTTACGGATTGCAATGCCACTCTTTCAACAAGCTAGAAAGCGGGTGACAATTTAGTATTTTTGTTCGTATGCTGCTATTTTGCTCGTGTGCTGATAGCGTGTTGGACCTAATAATATCGTTACGCATGTAATCTTTTTTATGAAGGTTTACTGTTGAAGAAGTAAGATTCTATATATGCAAGCAAAGAAATGTGCTAACGCTAGGAAGATATTATATTATGTTGATTCTACCGTTAATGGTTCATTTTCTGATCGCTAAGGTCCTGTATGTTTTCATTTTCCAGGCCCCTGACGAAGGGTTACCCTGTACAACCCGAAATGCATTGGGCATGAAGGAATGCAATGAAATGTTTACGGTTTGAATGAATTTCGACAAATATTGTCAACAAGAAGAATCATTTGACAATAAATAAATACAAATGATGATGATAACAATGATACGATTGGCTTTATTGCAAAACGATAACTAAACTATGTGAAAAAATGTGAAGAAACCTCATGGTTTCATGTTTAATAATCGCGTCCTTAGTGATTTCCAAATCACACATTCTTTGATCAAATTGTTTTATACTCCAATTACTTTTGATAGGGGGCGTGGCTTGGACGCCGGAGAAGATAGCCGCTTGAGTGCGTCTCTCCTCCAGGCAGCTACGATCTCTGGACAACAAAGGGCTGCAATCCGACTCCATTCCTGATTTCAGCGGGGATTCAGGTGTCGGAACATCAGACCCGGCGATGCAGGAAATTTGAGCCGGATCCGTACGCGAAAAGCGGAGAAAATCGAGGCGTGGCTTGGCGAGCGGCAATGGCGGTCGCAGCTTGTTAGAGCTCCCGCTTGCCCGCGACTTATCCGATCATTTATCCTGATCCCCGAACCTTTCTATCACTCCCAAAGTGAGGAGACCACTGCTGCGAGTGCCTGCGGTCCTCCGGTGGGGGCGGCGGAGTCCCGGGTGTCTGGATCGCAGCGGAGGGACGGCGAGAGGCGTGCGGCCTGGTGCTCCCCTGGGAAGCAGGGGACTCGATTTTGGAGCACCCGAGGCCAAGGATACCAGTGCTGCCGGACCGCCGGCCGCTTGCCTGGCACCGACTTAGCCCAGAGGGACGCTGCATATTAGAGGCATTCTCCCTGAGAGCCCGGCGAGACACTTGTGACCTGGTGGAGCCGGCCGGGCCGGGGGCCTTGGGTCTCGTGGCTCCCGACTGGGGCCCGCTGTGGTCTGCTGCCGCCTCCGGAGCCGACGCTGTGCCTAGCGGGGAACCTCCCTGCTGCCCATTCACGACAGACGTCTTGGGGCACGGTGGGTCTACGGCCTGGGGGCCCTGTGGCTGACGACGCTTGGTGCATACCCGTGCCTGTGCTTAGACGTGCGGAGGTGGGGGCCAGGCGGGTGAGGCCTTGTGTCCCGGAGGAGTGCCGGGGCCTCGATTTTGGCGGCCCCTGACTGAACGGCCTGTGGGTGGGTCGGCTGGCCCGCCCGCCGCCGCTGGACTCCTGCTGCCCTGGGGCTGAGAGTCGTGCGGTGGATCTACTTTTGGGGCCCTGCAGGAGGAGTGTGTGATCCTGCACCATAATACTGCCTGCTCCGCTGCGGCGGCCTCGGGATCGGGCTGCAGCCGCGGCCTTGGCTTTGCGCATCCCCATTGCCGGACCCTGCGCCTCCGCCTGCTGTTGCCCTGTGGTGCTCGGAGCACATCTACCCTGGAAGCCTGGACTGTGGCTGGACGGCGGAGTGCAGCTTGGGGCGTCTGGGCCGGCCGGGAGCCCAGGGACGAACCGTGAGTACCCCCCCTTTCCCTCCGGGTCCCCAGGCCCTGATGGGGATTGGGCTGACGCTGTGGGGCCCGGGGGCGGTGTAGAAGAGACGCCTCACAGTCCACGAGGGATTGGGGGTCTCTGATTGTCAGCGGGGGGTGCGCTGGTCTCGGGGCCTCTCTGGACCTTTCTTGGCCGCAGGGCATCACATCTGTTACAGTTCTCCGGGCCCGCTGCGAGACCGGCTGCCACCACACGACTCTCCCCGGATCTGCCTAGTGGACGGGGCTTGGGGTCCCCAACGGCCATTCCCGTATACGTGGTGATCAACACACGTGAGTCCCGCAGCCATGACCAGGGGAGGTGGCGGTTCTACCAAGCAGGTGACGATCGACAAGTTCACCGGTCCCGGTGGGGGCCCTGGGTCGTCAGGAGGTGGCCAGCTGCAGGGAGGTGGGCCAGACAACGCGGCGCTGATGGCAGCCATTACCCAATCAAGGGATGCCCTCGATGCCAAGATTGGAGCGGTGGGCGCAGATGTCACCCTCTTGCGTCAAGACCTGCGGAATGCTGTGGCACGGATCACGGAGACTGAATCCAGGGTGTCGGTCGTGGAGGACGATGTTGGCACACTTAAGAAGAAAATGGCGGCGATGGAAACGGCGCAACGTGGCCTGGCGCTTCGAGTTGAGGACGCTGAAGGGAGAGCGCGCCGCAACAACCTCCGCTTCATAGGTTTTCCGGAACGATGCGAGAAGGGTAACATGGAACAATTTCTCACGCAGTGGCTGGAGACCTGGTTACCCCCGGAGGCTTTATCTACCTGCTTTGTTATTGAACGCGCGCACCGCGCCCTGTCACAGATGCCGCCGGAGGGTGAACGGCCTAGGGCAGTGATTGCTAGACTGCTGAATTACCATGACCGGGATGTTATTCTACGGGAAGCGAGATCCAGAGACTCCCTCCTTTACGAAATTAAGATCTTCCCCGACTACACGAGGCTGGTGCAGCAGCAGCGCCAATCCTTCACAAACGCCAAGGCGAAACTGCGCGGCCTTAAACTCCAGTACTCTCTATTGTACCCAGCGCGTCTGAGGGTGATTTATCAATCACGTACTTTGTTCTTTGATACTCCAGAAGACCTCTTCAAATGGACCGATGAGACAGTGAGGGTCCGGCCGAATCCCCAGCCGGGGCTAAATCCGGGGCCCTCGAGGGAGGTGTCACAGGAGCGGCCCAAGCCCAAGAGAAACCGACGATCCAGGTCACGTAGGCTGTCGGCCTCCCTCGGCGGCGCCCAGGCCAGTGGTAGGACCGAAGACTCGGACCTGTCTGAAGTGGATACTGGCAAGATCTGATGATGCTGCGCTCCTCTGCATATTTGTAACTGCGGGGTCTTGGCCTCAGGACTGCGGGCACTCGGGGCTGGATGGGCTGGTAGCATCAGAGCTGCCTCAAGATTGCTTTGCAACTGCTCACTGAACATGAGGGGGAATTGGGAGTGGGGGGGTTCGGGGGTTGCATATTAGGGGCTACTGTTCTCCTACGACTGTGGGAGGTTTAGGGGTGTGAGGGATGGGTTTACTGTTTCTGGGGGAGTTGGGATCCATTGGCATGGCTGGCTCAGGTCTCTCTGTTCTGGACCCTGGATCACCCATGCCGCGACAGGTACTTCATGGTTTTTTGAGGTATAGGGTGGGGGGTGGAGGGGTGTGGGTGGCTGGGGACAAGGCCACTGAGTTGGGACTGTATTTTGATCGGGACTGTGATGACGTTCAATTGATGGTTGGCTCTGGGGTTCAGGGTGGGGCGAGAGTTGCTCGTCGGGTTCTGTTGGGGTTCTGGGGTGGGAGGGTGGGACTGCACGTGGGTTTTGCTGTGGTGTTCTTTTCAGTGTGTGGTAAGTGGCAATGGCGAGGACGCCCTGTTAACTTAGTCCCGCTGGATTATGGCTGATGAGACTCATAGACTCCCCGAGGCGTCTTTGCGGGTGATCACATGGAATGTCAGGGGGATACTTGACAAGATCAAGCGTGGTGCTGTGTTGCGATGGGGGAAAAATGAGAGTGCTGACATTTTATTGCTCCAGGAAACGCACATGATGGGCTCGAAAGTGTTGGGCCTACAGAGATTTGGCTACCATCAGGTGTTCCATGCCGGCTTTTCCCGGGGTTCTAGGGGTGTGGCCATTCTGATTCATCGCAGGGTGGCATACGTCCACGAGAAACAGTGGGTTGACCCGCAGGGTCGATTTATCTTTGTCAGGGGCATGGTGGGCGCTGAAGCTGTGGTCTTTGGGAGCGTCTATGCCCCCCCCCCCCTGCAATGGGCCCTGGCTGAGAGACTTTTCACAGTATGGGAGGACATCCCTGATTCCTTGGCGATTGTTGGTGGTGATTGGAACGATGTGATGGATGCGAGTGTGGACCGCCAGCGGCGCCGAGATGTGCTTGACATTGCCCCCCCCCCCGCCCGCACTAGATTGCATGCTATGACTGAGGGACTGGGTTGGTCGGATGCCTGGAGACATATGCATCCTACAGCTCGTGAATATACTTATGTCTCTGCTGTGCATGGCTCCTACTCGAGATTAGACTGTGTGTTTGTGCCTAGGGGCTGCTTGTGTAGAGTGAAGAGTGCTGCCATCCTGCCTAGGGGTCTGTCCGACCACTCCCCGGTATTAATTAGGGTGGAACTCCGCCGACACCGCCAACCGTTTCGATGGAGGATGTCCTCATGGCATCTACAGCAGCCGGCCTACGTGACGCACATACGGGAAGCGCTGGACTTGTACTGGCGGGAGAACCTCGTAGGGGACATGGATGCCGGGGTGGTATGGGAAGCCATGAAGCCCACTATCCGTGGAGTGGACATTGCGTGGTGTGCCGCGGCGCGTCGGAAGCGACGGGAAATGATCACAGATGCGGCCGCACAGGTGGAAACGTTGGAGGGGCGGAACCGCGCAGGGGGAGATGACGCCGGGTTGCGACTGCTTCTTCAGGCTCAACAGGCCTATGCGTCTGTCCTGCTGGATGAGGCTAGACAGGCGTGGCTGGCCACGCGTAGTAGAATATACCAGTGGGGGGACAAGTCGTGTACGATGCTTCACAGACTCTGCCAACGCCATCTCCAGCCGCTTGAGCTGCCAGGGCTCACGTCGGCCGACGGTGAGGTCATTACCGATCCAATTGAACTGGCGGAGAGTTTTGCCGCTTACTATGCTGCCCAATACACCCCATGCGACCGCCTGTCCGCTGACGAGGTGACTAAATTTATTGAGGACCTGCCCCCCAAGGCAGTGTCTGAGGAAACCAGGAAGGCCCTGGATCTGCCCCTTTCGGCTGAGGAACTGGGCGATGCCCTGGGACAGCTTAATACTGGGAAGGCCCCTGGCCCAAGTGGTTACCCGAGTGAGTTCTTCAAAAAGTTTCATGTACAGCTAGGGCCCCATTATCATCATGCGCTTGAGATTGCACGTGAACAGGGCGCACTGCCCCGGGACTGGAGGCATGCCGAAATCGTGGTCTTTCAGAAGCCGGGTAGACCCCCGGAGAGGCATGACTCCTATCGCCCCATTTCACTACTCAATATTGAGGCTAAAGTTCTGGCTAAGGCTCTAGCGAATCGTTTGTCCCCACATATTACAGACCTAGTGCATCCGGATCAGGCTGGGTTCATGCCTCATAGAGCGACGCGACACAACATCAGACGCGCGCAGGCGGCGATTGACGCAATGGGAGCCAGGGGGGAACGGGCGGCTTTATTGCTGGCTGACATTAATAAAGCCTTTGACTCTGTCAGCTGGACGTACCTTTTTGCACTGTTGCCCCGGCTAAATCTGGGCCCGGTTTTCCTGTCCTATATTAAACTACTATACACTGACAATACGGCCTCGGTGCGGGTTGCAGGGGCGGTGTCGGGGACGTTTCCAATTGGTCGAGGGACTCGACAGGGATGCCCGCTCTCCCCCTATCTGTTTGCCCTCCTTATGGAGCCGCTGGCTGCCTGGGTCCGTATTGATGCGCAAATGCGGGGGTTCGTATGGAATGACAGCTTATCTGTTAGAATTGCGCTTTACGCGGATGATGTCCTTTTATTTCTTACCGACCTGCAGCGATCGGGACCGCGCGTCCTGGAAATTATGCAGGTTTTTGGGGAGGTCACAGGTCTCTATTTGAATCTGCGTAAATCCACCCTCTGGGTGCTAGATGGCGGCGCTGTGACGGATCCCTGGACGCTGGGGCTTCAGGTGGCTACACATGGCCTGAAATACTTGGGGGTGTTCCTGTCGAGATCGGCGGACGTTGCGTGGGCTGGTGGGGTCGCCTGACCGCTGAGACGCCGCTTTGGCATAATGGTCTATTACCTGAGTTGTCGGCCTTAACGGGGTTCGACGGCTGGGATGCGATCGGGATTTCGCGACTGGGGAATGTGATGTCCGGTACGACGCTCAAGTCCTTTCAGGCGCTTAGAATTGAGTTCGATATGCCCCAATCCCAATTTTTTCGGTATTTACAACTTCGCCACGCACTGATGCCCAGTATTGCCAATTTGGATTCCCTTCCCGAGTTCAGTCCCATTGAGGCAAAAGTCTTTATGGGAGATCTGGGAGATAAGAAAGTGTCTCGCATCTATCCGACTTTGGTCACTCATTGCTCCTCCACCCTTCTTCCGTTGAAGGCAGCTTGGGAAGCTGATGTCGGCCCCCTTGACGAGGATGACTGGAGGGAGGCTCTGGAGTCCCCTAAGGGAGCGGCCATTGCTATGCGGCTTAGGCTAATCCAGTTCAAGATTCTCCATAGGGCCTACTTCACCCGTGAACGACTGTGGAAGGCTGGCTTGATTGTGTCCCCAGAGTGTTTGCGCTGCGGGAATGCAGTGGGTGGTTTGCTTCATACGCTATGGTTTCTAGAGGGGTGTGTGGGGTTGCTTGTCGGAGGTGCTGCATTGGACTCTTCCTCGCACCCATCGCCTAGGCCTGTTACACATCTTGGAGCGGGTTGGTGGAAACATATACAAACGGCATTTGCTGCTCCTGGGTCTGGTGGTGGCCAAGAGGGACCTGGCCCGGGCATGGAAGGATGTGAGGGCCCCCCCTGTGTGCTTGGAGAGCCGGTCTGGACTTTTGCATGGGCCTGGAACGGCCGATATTTGAAGCACGTGGTTGCCCCCGCAAGCATTTCAAGATATGGAAGAGGTGGGCTGAGTATAGGGGGCTGACTCTCGACCCTCCAGCCGAACTAGAGGAAGATCTCTAGAAGTATGTTCTTGGCTTGTCCGTGCATTATGCCACGCATCTTATATCATAATGAGACACTGCAGCAATAGATACACACGTGCACTGGGGTGGGGTGGGACACGGGGTTGGAGTTGGGAGGGGTGGGTAGTTGGGGTTTATAAGGGTGGGTGAAGGCATGGTGATGTTCCCGTACATCTATTTTTCCTGACTGATTGGTTGGTCACTTGTTCCTGTGCTAACATTGTGTCATGCTGTTTGGTGGTGTTCTCCTGAATGTGGGGAGCCACGCATATTTCTTGCCTGAACCTACTAATAAAATTTGTTGTGAAAAAAAGAAAAGCGGAGAAAATCAACCTTCTGCCCTGACCGCCGGTGACTGCAGAACGTGACGGAGCCTGAACCCGGCTACACCCACGAGACCTCCCCGGAGCTCCGGTCTCGCCTCATCACGGTGCGAGGAAATGCTCCCTCAACGCGGTACATGGCTCCAGGATGTCGATCTACAGCGGCTGGGTCGTGAGTAAATGGTGCTCACAGTGAGTTTTACAGGCAAATGTGCAACTGTGCAACTGTAAAGAAAAGCGGCGCGAGAAACGACCGTTTAAAATGGCGGTTTGCCGGCGCATTTAATTTCGCGCTCGGGACACCCTGCACCCCCGCTGCTATGGTCACTGTTATAGTTGGGACTAAGATCTATGCTCCTAATAGTGGGTTTGAAGGACTTCCTGCAAGCAATTAACGCTCCCGTTTGTGCGTACTTGCTAAATGAAATGCTGCAATCAGTGATCTGACAAAATCGTGTGTCTGCCAAGCTGGTCCACGCGCCTGCCAGTGCCTCACTAGTGATTCAACCTCAATGCAGAATCTTGATTGATCACAGGGATACTGGGTATCTGAGACCAGTATATATGTATAAATGGACATGATCTGCAAATTTTGCCCTGTGTGTCACGTTGGTAGTGTTTTCAGCAGTAAACTGTAGCAGAGAGTAGCAGAGAGTCACTTCACGCGCTGCACAAGATGGCGGCTCCTACCGATGTGTGATCGTGTGGGCTATGCATCCAGTCTACCTGTAATGCGAACGTATCCTTCCTGTCAAAACGCTATTCATTACTCACGATCACCAACATAAGGAAGGCTGATTAATCAATGCGCTGCCTTACAATGGCACGCACGACCTAGACTCAGCGCTGTGAGGCTCGTGAACCCCAAAGAAACAAGCTGGTATCTATAGACTCTGCTCTGTGTCACGAGTGGACCGAGGGTGCTACAACGGCGATCCCGGATCAGTCCAACCAATAGGATACAAAGGCATTGGCAATCTCCCAGCAGATAAGTTAAGAATGGGGGACAAAGATAATGGGAAAACTTCCAAGCGTTTGAAATCTGACCCACTGACGCCAGTTAAAGGGAAAGAAGAAATAGCAGAAGCAATGGAGACTATCCTGAGCAGACTGGAAGAAGTTAGAGATCTAGCCAAATCCACCAAAGAGGAGGTTGTTGCAGTTCGGCAAGATATCAAGGACCTCAACTCGAGACTGACGGCATCTGGGAGCAGGATCAGTAAACTGGAAGACTCCGAGAATAAAACCTGCGGAACCCTCAAGAAACTCACCCTATGCTCAGATCATCTTGTGAGGAAGGTTGCTGAATTGGAAGATAGAAATAGGAGGGGGAATCTGAGAATTTTTGGAATGCCAGAAAAAGTGGAGGAATCCCTGGGATCATGCATATCCTTCCTTGAACAGTGGTTTTCACAGGCCACGAATCTAACTTTCACTCAGCCACTAGAGTTCGACAGGGCACATAGAGTCCCAGGACGGATCAATAAAGATCAGAAAGGCCCGAGGGCGATAGTGTGCAAGCCACTCAGATATCAACACACGGAGCAGATGCTCACCTTCGTCCGTAAACATAACCATGTGCTATGGAAGGGTCATAAGATCTTCATTTCACAGGACTTCAGCAAAGAAACTATGGACATTAGGAAAGCTTTCCTTGCAATGAGACCACAGTTAAAGTCACTTGGATACATGTATGGTTTTATTGGACCGACCAAGTTCAAGGTAACGATACAGGGTGTAACTCATGTGTTCACTGAACCGCAAAAACTACGTCAACTACTTTTCACTCAAGGGGACGGAAATATGGAAGTCTCCCCTTCGGACCAGATGAGTGCTTCTACATCCGGACTAGGTTGAGCTTTGACTATCCTATAAGAATGAACCCATGTTATCTGACTCCTCTTAGTCCACCTAACTAGGCTTGGATAGCTCTGCTATGCTTTACACTATTCCGTATGCTCAGTATTATGACTTCTGTCACTAGTTATTGGGTCCTAACCATGGTGACTGACTGACTGACTGACTGACTGAAATTCTTGTAGAGCGCACGAATGCCGCGGCGTCTTGGCGCTGAGAATCACATAAGAGCACAGTGGGACAGGCCTAGGACTGAGTGAAGAGCCAGGTTTTTAAGGCCTTTCTAAAGCATATTTTGGACTTTTGCGCACGCAGCAGGGGGGGCAGGGAGTTCCACAACTTGGAGGCTTGGTGGGAAAAGGATTTGCCTCCCCATAGAGCTCTGTTTATTCTTGGCTGGCACACCAGATCCTGATTGGCTGACCTCAAAGTTCTGGAGGGTACATAGCGAGGTAGTAATGTGATGAATTTGTCAGGTCCTCTTCCATACAGTGATCTGTGTACCAAACAAAGTGCCTTGAATTAAACACGGCGCCTAACCGTGAGCCAGTGAAGCTCCCGAATGGATTTGGATGTAGGGTGCCGCTTGGGAAGATTTAGCAGCACTCTTGCCGCAGCATTTTGGATGGCTTGCAGCTTTGTGAGTTGTTTCTCTCCTGCTCCCAGGTAGAGTGAGTTGCAATAATCTACCCGGGACAGGACCAGGGCTCCCATCACCACCTTTCTTAGTGTAATCGGGATGTAGGGCAGAATCTTTCTAAGCACCTTAAGTTTAAAGAAACAGGTCGAAGTCACTTGGTTGATCTGTGCCCTGCCTGAAAGGTCCTTGTCAAATACAAACCTAAGGTTCCTGACCTTGTCAACTGGGACCGGACAGGACCCTGCCTCTGGAGGCCACCATAGGTCACTCCAAACGGACGGTATTTGACCAAACTCGATGATTTCCGTTTTGTCCGTATTTAGTCTTAGAAAATTGTGGCTCATCCACTCTCTCACTCCAGTGAGACAATTTCTAAAGCGCTCCGCTATGGTTTCAATAGATTGTGAGATTGACACTACAATTTGAGTGTCATCAGCGTAGGACACCAATTGTAGGCCATAGGAACTGATCAGTGCTGCCAGAGGGGTAACATATAAATTAAAAAGTGTGGGCGATAGGGCCGAACCCTGTGGGACTCCGCCAGGAAGGGAAAATTCAGCTGACTGTAGCCCATTCCAGTGTACCTGCTGAATTCGTGAGTCCAAAAAGGAGGTAATCAGGGTTAGAGCATTGCCTGTAAAACCCAGGGTGGCTAGTCTCTTTAGTAGGACGGAGTGGTTAACAGTGTCGAAGGCCGCCGTTAAGTCCAATAAAATCAGGGCTGTTCGGCCACCTTCGTCCATAGCCTTGCGAATGTTTTCTGTGGCCACAATGAGAGCAGATTCCGTGGAATGGTATGGTCTGAAGCCGTGTTGTGAGGGGTCTAACAGTTTCTTTTCGTCTATATATTTCATGATCTCTTGGTTCATAGCCTTTTCCAGTATTTTTGCGGGCAGGGGTAAGCAAGAGATAGGACGGTAGTTCTTGGGCACGGAAGGGTCTAGATTCTCCTTTTTAATAATGGGTCTGATACAGGCCTTTTTCCAACTGCACGGAAATTTGCCGGTGTCAATAATTTTGTTGAGTAGCGGTGTTAGCACCTTGGTAATGCTTTCTGGGACCAAATGCAGAGCATAGGGGGGGCAAGGGTCAAGGGGCGAGCCAGATTTCATCTGAATGAACAGATTATGTACTTGTTCTTCGTCAAGTACAGGAAAGTTGGGGAAAGTGGATGAGGTAATATTAGAAGGTTCAGTGTTATTATCAGCAGTGTCTATGGCCATAGTATTCAGTTCATCATACACTGTTTGTACCTTGGCTTGAAAGAACGTGGCGATACCATTGACGAAGTTTTGGTCCGGAGTGAAAATAACATCACGGGGAGTTTTTGCTAGACAGGCTACCGTCTTAAAAAGTTCTCTAGCAGAGTTAGAAGAGTTTTGGATTTTGTTTGTAAAGTGAACTGTTTTTGCTTGGGCGATTATAAGTTTGTACTCCTGGAGGCTTTTAACATAATTAAGCTTGCTTGCCTGACCATAATCCAAGCGCCAGGTGCGCTCCAGTCTGCGACACTTTATTTTGACTGCTTTTACCTCCGCGGTGTACCATAAAGCGGTAGCAGAACGGTTTCTGGAATTCTTGGTTTGAATTGGAACCAGCTCATCCATAGCCTCATTTATCCAATTATTGAAGTCGATGGCATCCTTATCGTTATTACTGCCCATAAAATCCGGAGGATTCCTGGCCAGCATTTTAGCTAGGGGCTCAGACTCAAGTTTTTTCCAAGGGCGAGTTTTTTCAGGGAGAGTGAAAGTTCTACGCCTCATTGTGGGGTTTTTGAGTTGTAGATTAAAAGAGACGGCGCTGTGGTTGGACCAAGGTACAGGGAGAATAGAAATCAGCTTGATGTGTTCATTGTTGGTAAAGATCCCATCAAGGGTGTGCCCTGCTATATGAGTGGGCCTATCAACTATTTGCCTCATTCCGAAACTGAGGAAGTTGTCCAATAGCGCAACTGAGTCCAGATCCTTATTGGTCTCTAAATGAAAATTAATGTCACCCAAGCTGGTGTAGGTGACTGAGTCCGAGGTTGTTTCCAAAAAGGTGTGGAGTGCTTTTATAAAGGGACCTCTGGGACCAGGGGGGCGATATACAAGCAGTCCTTCAAAGATCAGACAATTATTGTCTTTAACCTTAAAGGTCATGGCCTCCGCCTCCAAATCCTGTTGGGAGCATGCATAGAGTTTCAGATGTGATTTATATATTATTGCAATTCCCCCGTCCACATTTTTAGTTCTGTTTACAAATTCCACAGAGTAGCCTTCTGAAGTGACCATGTTCCAATCCGGTCCAGAGGCCTCATGTGCCCATGTCTCTGTAAGGAACATGAGGTCGGCCTGATGGTCGATAATCAGGGCCGCGACCTCATGCTTATGTTTATGTATGGATCTGGCATTCAGCAGAATGCAGGTTAAATTTCTGTTCCTGCCGATCATACTCCTTAGGCGGTTGCTCTGAGTAGAGGATAGGTGACTGGAAGCGAAAACCACAGGTGGGACAGGGGGGGGTAATATGATTACTCCCAAGATTTACTATTGCCGGCTGCTCACATTGATGAAGGTTGAGATTGAGCAGCTCGGAAATGGAGTAATGGGGCCCCTGAAAACGGCCAGTGTTTCCAGCGCTGAGCGCGGGTCCGGCGTGGACGGGCGCAGACGGGCTTGCCTTAGGCGCGCCCGCTGCGCTCGTCCGCTGCGCTTCCGGTAGAACATGGGGCTTTGTATCCTCGTGTCCCTATCAGAACTAGAGCGCGTCCTGCACTCCCACCACACCTAAAATGGCGTCGAAATTCTAGGTGGTGGGGTGTCAGGTAGGAAACCGAGCAGATAGTATTTCTGAGGATGTAAAGTGCTATGTGCAAACAATTCGAAAATCAATTGTAAAATACACAGTTTAAAAAGGGGGACTTCACGCTAGAAGAGCAATTCTAAAATCAGCTGTCTCACACCCGTGACAAAGGGGGGCTTAGCGTAATTAAAAGTACAATATTTAAATCAGTAAGGAAAGTGCAATTTTTAAATCAACTGAACACAAAGAGTTTAAAATAGCGCTAGCCGCTCCACTCGCTTTTAGTGATGTGGCGCCGAGCGCCAAGTCCTGCCTTTGTAGCCTCGTATCCCTATCAGAACTAGAGCGCGTCCTGCACTCCCACCACACCTAAGATGGCGTCGAAATTCTAGGTGGTGGGGTGTCAGGTAGGAAACCGAGCAGATAGTATTTCTGAGGATGTAAAGTGCTATGTGCAAACAATTCGAAAATCAATTGTAAAATACACAGTTTAAAAAGGGGGACTTCACGCTAGAAGAGCAATTCTAAAATCAGCTGTCTCACACCCGTGACAAAGGGGGGCTTAGCGTAATTAAAAGTACAATATTTAAATCAGTAAGGAAAGTGCAATTTTTAAATCAATTGAACACAAAGAGTTTAAAATAGCGCTAGCCGCTCCACTCGCTTATAGTGCCCTAGCTTGTTGATATACTGGCCAGGAATGGCTGATTAGCTATGAGGCCCTATTGAGTCATGTATGGTTCACCACTTTGTTCCTTGTTCTTTGTTCTCTGATCCATGTGGATGTAATGTCAATGGTTCCTCTCATGTTTCGAATCTGATGTATAGTCTCTTTGAAACTTATTACGAGATCTATTGTTGAGATAACCACGCTGACACTCCTAGATCCCAATGCTGACGTAACATGTTGCGCTCTGTTATATAGTGCATCTCCTAGGTCTTCTTCTACCATTGCTATAGTCACTATAGTGGCCCTTGCTGACCTTATTGTTACAGCACTACTGTTATACCTACTTACCTATGTATTCGTTATAATCTTGAGCTGAAGTATGTTTTGCAGCTTTTGCGATTAACTGTTTTGAGTAAGCTGCTTGGGGGCGACCTCGCGGCCGTTCCCGAGTCGCCATGTTCTTTTTCTACTATTGGGGTGGGAGGGGAGGGTTGTGGGGAAGGGTGGAGGGTGGAGGGAGGATGGAAGGGGTGAGGGGGAGGATTGTTTTTGCATTTTGTATATTGTTTTGCTCTGTTTTCTTTAATTTGCGTACTATCTTGCAACCGAATGTGCTTCCTGAAGCCAATGCGGCTCTTACTTACACTACTATTATGCCCTACGTAGTGCTGCACCATCTGTGTCTAGGCTCACATGCAATCTCTAATACTAATATGGCTCAAAGCAGTAAGTCAGAGTGTTACACACAGGATAGATGATGGCTCCCATTATAGACACTCCCATAGGGACGACAACCATAAATAACCTTAAGTTACTCTCGCTGAATGTGAAGGGTTTGAACCAACCGATTAAACGACAAAAAGTACTTGATTATCTCCGTAGACAACGAGGAGACATAGCCCTCCTACAAGAAACAAAGCTAGAGGCAAAACACCTTCACACCCTACGTAATAAATTCTTTACTGAAGTGGTAGGCTCCGGAGCTGTGTCTAAGAAAAACGGGGTAGCGATACTATTAGCTAGAAAGGCCAATGTGGAGGTGGTTTCCTCCTCTGCAGACACGAAAGGCAGATGGATCTCGGTGAAACTAATCAAAGACGACACTGAATTCTACATAACAACGGTTTACGCCCCCAACACACATGAACCCTCCTTCTGGTCAGAACTCGCAATTACTTTTGATAAGGTTTTTGGCGAGCCCGGGCCATATTTAAAATGAAGTGCACAATCACATAATTGTTCCGTAAAAGGTATGTGGTTTTCTCTCTCCGTCATACTTACATCTGAAGCGTAGAAGACATTTGCCAAGGGAAGCCACTTAGTTTCCTTGAAAAGTCTCTGGGGTGCCGATGCAGGAGTTAATTTGCATTTACACTATTGGATTATATAGATTGCACTGGTGCTTGTACAACTTTTCTCCAACATTTGCACCTACTTTTGGGAGCGCCTAACTGGTGGAATCTGTGGTTTGTGCTCTGAATAGTTATATATTTAGGAAAATGTTCACGAATACCTGTGCTATCTATTCAATAGAAAAATGGTTGAGCTAAATTGCCGCTGTGCAGTAGAGAAGCCGTGTGTGTGTGTGTATATGCGTGTGTGTCTGTGCAAGCACACACATGTGCGGCTGTAATTCAATTGTGAATTATACCCTATTCGACTCAAATAACGACGGCATCCTCTAGAAAGCAGATCTGCAGCTGTCCAAAAACTCATCAGATAGAAGCTAAACTATATCATTGACTGGCCCTGCCCCAGCCCTCTCTGACTTTTGTCTGACCTCTATTGTGTCTATCCAGGGCTAGTGGCATTCTGCAATTGAGAGGCCGCAGCTATTTTCACATAGTTATATATTTGCTGCACCTGCCACATAGTCCTTAATTTACCGCAGAATCTGCAGTTTTTAAAAACGAAAAATTGTTTGTAGCGCAAACAGTTAAAAAGTTACTAACAATGCAGCATGAAGTGCTATTACGTATGTGGAAGGCTTTTTGCAAATGTTGGCTGGTCAACTTTCTGTTACCATACAGTATTAACAAGTGGTAAAAGAACTAAAAAATTAAGTAATATTATAAAAAAAAATCTGAATAATTCCACATAATGTGCATTTTTTTGCTGCATAATTTACTCAACCCTGCCTCATAATATACCCTTCCCCTGCCACATAGTTCCAGTGTCCCTGTGTATATCTCTTCCTTTTCCAGTAAGTCTTTCCACATAACGAACTCTACACCGGCTCAGGGCGGCGCCCCTAGACCCTTGGACTTCCCCTCAATTAGCCATGGGGCAGGTATGGGAATGCTCCAGTCTTATCTTGTTGGATTAGCAGAACTAGGCCCTTTTTGTTTCACCGTGTGTATTGAAGGTGGGGCCGGAAACCACAACACGGCTCTGTTCAGACGTGGATTTCCAACGTCAAACTATGAGATCCTAGATAGGATGTTTTCAAGAGAAATATTGAAGAAAATGTTTTCAGAGACATGTTCCCTAATCTACTGGTTTAAACAGTAATCTCTGGCAGCCTGCTCCGGGGTGTGAGCATGTCACTGTATCCGCGTGCCGCCCATGCATTCCTAGTGGCGGCCTCCACTGTGTAAACTGGACTTGCTTCCGTACCATGTGAGCAACAGCACGCTCGGGCTTTTCTCTACAAATTCGTAAAGATTCTCAAGGCCTGCTAGTTTTGCACATTCTGCAAGGGTTGCAAAGTGTAGCCAAATGTGATAATTTTGCACACAAACAACCCCTGGACCCAAATCGTTTTTGCAAAAACATTTGATGGCAGGCAAAGAGTCTTGCGGAGAAAATGCAGGATGTGCACCCACCTACTTGTTGGCTAGAGTAGCATAGCGCGGATGTCATGGGCCCTGGTGCAAGCGAGAAAAATGTCCCCTTTGACCTCGGTTGAGGTAATAAAATACAGAAGTTGTCTCGGTTCAATGGGCCTCTCAGGGCACCGCCCACGGTGCCACTGCACCTGCTACACAAATGTTAGCTAGGCCCCTACAGCAGTTTGTTACCTCCATTATCCATCACCATCCCATTGGGCTGTGAGAGGTTGATATCAGTGGCCATGTACCCAACAGATTACATTTACATGTATGTTATTTACATGTCTGTTGATTTCATTGTATCTACTTTGTGGCCTATGCAACCCAAGCCAGTTCCAGTATTCTCGTACTGCAGCACTAAACATTTGATACTATTTTGAAATGGAGGAGTAGAAAGAAACAAGGATGAGAAATCGACATGTGTAAGAAGCTACACAAAAACAAAAAACGAGATATGAAAATAGAAACAACGCTACATCCTTAAACACCATAAAAATCATGACACCTTTTCCAAGTAACAGGATATTTCTGAGAGTAAAACACATTTCTTTTCATTCAGGGCCGACTTGTGAATTCCACCCACCATGCACCAAACAAGAGACTTCTCTTTTAAATTTTTATTTTGTCCTTCAGAAAAGATGGTTGAAGAACTTGAGAGAAGTGCCTTGTATATTAGAACACTGTCATTGTACGGTTGAGCGTGCATGGCGTGTTAGAACAGTGCTAAAAAAAGAAGGTGCGCCCTCTCCTGAGTCCCTCAGTCACGTCAAGGCGCTAAGTTGAGTGGCACCGGGGGAGCTATCTAAAAATCGGCTCATGATATTAAGGATCAATTGAGGGTGGACTTTGGTGCCACAAAAGATTGTCCAAGTTAGATCAGATATCCTTTGACCGGCTCATAATATTAACGATCAATTGACGGTGGACATTGATGGAACAAAATTCAACTGAAATGGTTAGATATCCTTTGACCGCCTCATGAAATTAACGATCAATTGATGTTGGATGTTGGTGAAACAAAATTCAATGGATAGTCCAAGTGAGGTCAGATATCCATTGACCTTCAGTAACACCATAGGGTTCACCCATTAGCCCATCTTTAACCCCTTATAGCCTCCTATTGCCTACAAAAGGGCTATAGAAAGGGACAGGAGGAAAGAGAAGATGTATATGTCCACTTCCTGCCATGCCTTTGTGTCTCCTGAGATCGGGGGAAGCAAGCGCAGTGCCAAGGGTAAAATGTGCAAGTCCCAGGCTATCCATAATTGGCCTCCACCTACTACAGTTGCTGCAAGAAGAAGCACGACAGCGAAGCTGGGTCTCAGTGTTACGCATCCCTGCCGACTGTCCTTTTAGGGGTTGGTCGGTCTCTGCTCTCAATTGTTATTCAATATTGAGCGATCAACCTTCACAATGTCACTCCCAAGCAACCTCTTCATTGTACATGTCCCAGCAGCTTCCTTTGAATGGGACATCGTCTTATGCCGTCTGAAGCGATCACGCCATTATGCACAGGACCCTTGGCGGCGGCTTATAAAGCCTGTACAAAAGCTTACGGGCAACGAAAGGATTGCTAAGCTACTTTGCACACGCGCCCAGCTTACCTAATGTTTTACCTGTTTCAACCTGATTTTCTTGCATATCCTACGAATTTGACATTTCTGTTGTGAAAAAAGCTAGACAGATGTTTACCTCCAGATACTTAGCCAACACAGTCAGAACGTACACGCTACCTTTATCACTACTCTCATCATCACCTCAGGTTTCATGTCAGATCAGCTGTTCATCTTTGGGGTCTGATTGCTGGCATGGTTGTTCTGAATTGGCAAAATGCAATTAGCTTGCTTTCTTGCTGTTGACTTTGCTATTGGAACGTCATTTTATTTTATCCTAGCCATTTGTTGGCTTTCAACGTTTTTTATTTAAGTATTTGCTCAGGCCTCAGTAATGAGGCTTTTGCTCAGGCCTCAGTAATGAGGCTTTACAAGCTGCTTTTTTTTCTTATTTTGACTTTTCAATTTGCTTGTTCAGGTCTTTCCGCTGGATCATCACTTTATTCTGACTTTGCTACTTGCTTGATTTCTGAGCATTTGAACTTTGCTTTAGCTAAGGCCTCAGAATTGGGATTTTGATATTTGTTTATTTTCGGAATTTTTCATTTGCTCTATGCTGTTTCTAACTTTTATGACTGTGTTCTTTGCTCGTTGTCTGGATTTCTAGTTTGCTGCTTACTTCTAATATGGATTCGATTTTTCTATAGGCTCTTTTCTTCAATATCCTCATATAAAGACATGCAATCAGTCATATGAATAAAATAAACAAATGCCTTTAATGTCCATAAATTTTATTAGTACGTTTTCTGTCCAAATTAAGTCTATAGTGTACAAACCCTGGATATGTCACATATGAACTTATGGAAATTTTTTAACAAAATATTAAACATAATGGTTTGGCTAAAAACAAGACAGGAAATAGAACAGGGATCCTTGATACGTTAATGAAAGAAACAAATGAGAGATTAGAGAAATTATAGGGAGAGATAAAATTACATAATCAGAGAAGATTTCTGAGGGATATTCAGGATTATAAAAGGACTGTATTTTAACATTTAACCACAACTCCCAGAAGAAATGACATTTCGGGAATTGGGGAAAGCAGTTTCTCCAAGTGAGAGGCAACTACAAAGCCGACTTTTTAGATGAAATTCACCTTCTCAGGAAGGGAAGCTTAAAATAACCGCCCCCATCCTCACCCACACAAAGAGGAAGAAGACAAGGAAGCAGAGGAGGCGGAAACAAAGGAAAACAAAGAGGAACCAACGGAGGACAATTGGAAAGAACAATGCTTATTAGAACAAGAAGAATATGAGTATCTCAAATGTGACTATCCTCGTATCCCAGTTCTTTATCTTTTACCCAAAATACACAAAAATGTAAACAATCCACCTGGCAGGCCTATTGTTTCATCTATTAGAAGCCTTCTTGAAAACAGTTCTAAATTTGTAGACCATTTGGTTAGACCCTATATGTCACCTTTACCTTCATATGCAAGAGACACATAAGATTTCCTATCTAAAATTACACTTGATGCAACATCTTTAAATACAAGTATTAGACATGAGGATGTCTTAAGGGCAATGAAACTATTTCTTCAGACATCTCCCCTATATTTGTTCTCACATACTAATATGCTTTCGAAATTGCAAAGTATATCTTCATGTTCGACAATACTTTATTCAGACCCAAAGAGGGTACTATGATGGGCACTTGTTTTGTATCAAGTTATGCTCGGCTCATAATGGGCTGGTGGGCAGAACAAGTGTCCGTTGCAGAAGAGATATTTTAATTTTTGTAACTAATTTAATGCTATTTTGTATAGTGCGAACATTACCCGAAGGTGTCAGAGCACTTTACAAAAGAACCAGTTGCGTTACATAGGGACTTTGGATTACATGCGTTACATATGAGACACAAACAAAAACAAGCATTTACAATGCAATGGTCTCGGCATTATTAAAGGTAGAGCTATTGGCATTGCTCATGACTTTTTTTTTTTAATCATAAATAAATGGCATTGTCATTTACATTGCCAATAGCTTAATCGTTAAATAAATGGCATTGTCATTTACAATGCCAATAGCTTAATCGCTCGCAAATGCATGACCTATTGCATTTACACCTACACAGAGCCACACACACAGAGCCACCCACAGTCATTCAGATAGAGCCACCTACACAGAGCCACTCTCAAACAGACAGTCACCCACACATAGAGCCACCTACAAAAAAAGCGATCCACACAGAGCTACACACACACACAGAGTGCTACGCGCTACACACACACACACACACACACACAGAGCGCTACACACACACAGAGCGCTACACACACACAGA
Source organism: Lissotriton helveticus (assembly GCF_964261635.1). Taxonomy (NCBI): domain Eukaryota; kingdom Metazoa; phylum Chordata; class Amphibia; order Caudata; family Salamandridae; genus Lissotriton; species Lissotriton helveticus. Next base: position 1,913,436,499 of record NC_136065.1, on the reverse strand, counting down.
CACAGAGCGCCACACACACATAGACAGAGCGCCACACACACACAGAGCGCCACACACACACAGACAGAGCGCCACACAGACTACACACACACACAGACCGAGCGCCACACACAGACTATGCTAACACATATCCTGCCTACTGTCCCAACTCCTCCATGCACTGTAAACCCCTTTAACCACTCTACACTCACCCCAAATCTTCTACACCACGAGAGAAAACCACTTCCAAACAATCACACGTTGGACCGCACTGCTATAATCCTCCATTCAATTAATAAACCTGCTTATCACACAAATAAAAACATCCTAAACTCTACATTGCACCCTACAACCCCATGCCTCCTGCATAACTGCTCACTGGTACGAGTTCCATTCAATTAGTAAAGCAACGCGTTTTATTTAGAGCGCTTAGAAACCAAGACGTGTCGTGTGAAGCACTATATATTTTTTTGTTTTATAGCGTTAATGGTACTGCTAAGTACGCCGCACACCGTTAAACTCCTATGCAGTACCACGCCAACCTCTCACGCCCGTTACAAGCACCACACAGCATCCACACCAAGCCCTGCCTGCCCACCTCACCCGCCGCACACCCTCTTCTAGCGGCTACTGACCTGCTGCAGCATCGAAGCACTGGCAGCCCCAGCCGGTTCATTGTTGAGTGGAGGGTGGTGTGTGTGTTTGTGCGTGTGTGGTTCCAGCGCAGACTGCTGAGCGCAAAAGAGGTTTGTGGAGATGCGAGGTCTGTGCTGCTCTGCTCTTTATGTGTGTGGGGGGGCGGCGCAGGAAGCTGCCGTTCTCGAACATGTTGTAAGAGTCGGGGTCGAGCGTCCAGTAGCTGCCCTTGCCCAGCTTCTTGTCGTCGCGGGGCACCTTGACGAAGCACTCGTTAAGCGAGAGGTTGTGGCGGATGGAGTTCTGCCAGCACTGCTTGTTGTTGCGGTAGAAGGGGAAGCACTCCATGATGAACTGTCGAAAGGTAGGGCCAAATTCGACCAAGAACCCTTCAGTATTTGCCCGGCGTTAGCCGCCTCTCATACCATTCGAGATTACCAAACAAAGAGGCAGACGCTGGAGACAGAAGGCAGGAAACAGGAGTTCTTTCCGACGGAGCAGAACACGTCAAATCAGACAACAGGGCATCCTTGAGGCCTGGCCTCTTATACACAGGTTTATTGCTTTATTACATGAAACACATTCTTGTCAATACTTGATGTACGGAAAGACATCCTCGGAATCCCACCTTCACCCCCGTTCCCACAAACATTTACAGTAGAGTTCCCACCTCGACCTCAGCATGTGGTGGTTGTCGCGCAGCTGGACATTCTGCTGGGAACGGGAAAAGGGGGCGATCGGTCGGATCTGGAGGTGTGAGGGTATTGATTAACCACCGCTCCTTTGATGTGAGGCGGGCCCTACTGTAGGGGGCAATATACTGCATCTGCCGGGCTAGGTGATGGCCTGGGATCGGGCTGGACAATCGGGCAGGGAGGAAGAGGTTATCAAAGAAGGGCCTGTTCTTTGAATGAGATGAAAGAGCGAGGGGGTTCAGCACGGGATGTGGCTCGGAGACAGGGTCGTGCTAGAGGTGCGCTTATGCTCCAAGCAGGAGAAACCGGGGGCTGCCGGGGCGCGGGGGAATGCTTGCGAGGCTGGGGTGTGAGGGGGAGAGGCGCGCAGGCTATTGGCAGTGGGTAGAGAGGTCGTGACACAAAAATGGCTGCCACCTACTTTCGCGATGGGGCCTAAAAGGGACAAGATAGCGTGGCTACTGTTTTCATGATTGTCGCTCTACTTTCAACAGTGGCTGTGGTGAACATAAATGAACGCCGCTTATGTATACCGATTTTAGTCATTTTCCACAGTCCCCAGTTTTTATCATGAGTAAGTTCATTTCTGTTCATGTCTGAGGTAAGGACGTACAAGCTGACATTTTAGTTATACTAATAAGGGAGGTATGTGGCTGGGCTGTCTATCGAGGTCTTTGGTAGCCCATATGCATTACGGGCAGATGGAAATAATCCTACTATAAATGTTGACAGAATCGTACATAACCACATGTAGTCAATGCGATAGGCGAGGAGGCAGTGCATACAAAATTACATTAGCTGTGTCATACGTCAGACCTTGGAGACGGGGACATTATTTAGACGATGTAGGAAATTCGTTCGAATACAAGCATGATGTCATACAGAAAATGTTCTGGCAGAATAAGGGCTATTATCACTTGAGGTCTGGACTCCATGGGGATCAAAACTAAACAGCATGTTCATGTGCATAACTGGTGTTCTACAATCATCAAGGTATAGAGTTAACGCCTTCTTAGTTATCCTTGTACAATTGAAAAGCGACCGATGTAAGGTTATGAAAACTCAATTGGGTGGTAATCAATATGAAGCGGTTGGGAGAGAAATTCAACTTGACAAGGGACAGTCAAGGGGTGGCAATGTTCAAAAAAGGGTTTATCTGTCCAGTGTCTTTTTACAGCGAGCCATCACTGGTAGGCTCTCATCGTTCTTCCTCTTTCGTTGGCGCTGTTGAGCACCGGCGGTGGAGCTACGCGTCCGGCTCTACTTCAGATCTCGCGTTGCAGGGTGTGGCCATTCTTTGCTCTTGGACCACAGTCCTGTGTTTGTCCTCAGAGTCAAGTTCAAAAATTCCATATGGAAAAGGGGGGGGGGGGGTTATGGGGGCGTGCTTTGGGAGGCCGAGGGAAGAGAGGGCGGAGCTGGATCAGATCTGAAACGGACCAAGGAGGGCAGAAATTTCAAGCAAGCGGGCCAATCAATCGGGCACAATGGGCTGGGACTTTCGACACGAGCTCATCAACGTGCAGGGGCTTCTGGGTGGCCCTTCTTTCCTTCACTTTCCACGCTGAGAAAGGTGCCTTGTCCCGCAACTCTTTGCTCTGCGGCTCCCCCTAGGTCGAGGTCATAGATTTTCCCCGATCTGCAGCCAGGCTGTGCGTCACATCCGGCCTCTCTACTCCCGACAACTGCACGTTATCCTTGAATGAGTATAAAAAAACAATTTTTAGAGAATTGGCAGGGGAAGATGTTTACACACTTTAATTTCTCTCCCAACCCCAAGTAGTTGGGGAAACGTTCATTGGTCACGATAGGGTGGATGCTTAGTAATCCTTACATCGGTGTATGTTGTTAACTCATGCATCATTGCTGTAGTGCAGGTTGGCAAGCATTTTTATTTTCAAACAACACGTCTGTCTGGTGTTTTACTCTTGTTATAGTTGCGAACGTGGCAAGAAGTCTGATGTCTAAAAATTACATAGTTTATCGAATTCAAACCGGCTCCTTCAGTAGAGACTCGCGTTTGTCTAAAACAAATCCTGTTGAGCTATATGTTTCTTCAAGGTCTGTTAATTTATAAAAATTGTGAAATGCTGTTATCATGGGACTATAGCTACAGTCTTTAAGATTTTCTGGGACGGCTGGTACAGAACTGGGACCATTCTGGAGGAACGGGGACGTATCGGACATTCTATTTTTGTACAATGGGCGGAGGTAATCCGAACGATGAGGGTGGTGTTACCAAAGTACTTAAGACAAAAGCCACTGACATATAGTTCCCTTTTTAAGGGTCAGATTAGGGGTCATCAGTCGTCTCACCTGTCCTTTCTTTCTCAGCCAATTAAGTTTCATCATTTTACAGAAAGGAGAGGCAGTAATATGGCAAAATACGATCGTTTTGTTTCTGTCAATTTGTTCAAACACTGTCGTGTCTAAGAGCCAATTATTCCCGTACCGGCGAGGTACAGTGTCGTCATTTATTCAAAAGGGAGCGAGGGAGCCCTCAGAGGGAGAGAGCGTCGTGCGTATCAAATAGGCTATTAGTACACGTACAACATAAAAAGAGGGAGAGAGAGGGAGAGACGTGTACAATAATGGGCTATTCAGTGCACACACATATAGATCAGTACGGGTCAGTTTCACGTAAAAAAACACAAGCTGAGGGAAAACATAAATTCATAGTTTACGTAAACACAAATACCAGATAGGGTGCGACAGTACATACATCAAGTACGAAAACTTAAGATAAAACAGAGGGCTATTTTTGGCGAAAGAGCCTTTTCATGCGTGTTGCATATTTTCAGTACTCCATTTAATTCATTCGGGGGTCGAGCTCTTCGTTCTCCTTCCTTCCTAATAGCAGACAATTTCTGTTGGTAACCTCGCTTCAATAAATACTTACTCCTTTTAATTGGTCGGACACTGGTCCAGTCGTGCTTATACTCACGGTGGGGCCTTCCAACATCTAACAAATGTCGATCCGAGTTGAGGTAAAGGAGGGGTGTCTGTCGGATGTGCGATGGTGCAATTCTGACTTTTCTATGAGGATGGAAGAAGAGGGGGTGAATCTAAAACATGACAATATCCCTAATTTCTGGGCTGAGGGGGGGATTTTAGATGAATCCCAACCCGGGGTATCCTTAACTTTTCTCATCTAGTCTGCACATTAAGTTGACTCACGGGTGCGCGTCATTTAGGGCGTTCATTTGGGATATCGGTTGGGGTCTGAGGTACTACAATAACCCTTCAAGTTTCTGGCGTAGGCCACTCTCCCATTCACTAGCTCCAGAGAGGGAGAGAGAGTCGTTCCTAGGTAGGGTAAGTACTATATTCTTTCTCGTCCTTCACATGCAGGTACCATGTTCGGGCTTGTTTTTCTTATTCCATTAACCGCTCGATCCATACCTCAGTCATACAAAAAAAGCATTCGTCCGTCAACCCACACGTGCGCCACACATGAGCATTCATACAACACAAATCGGGGCCCACGCGTGCATTCATACCATACAATTCTTCTTCTTTCTGCGTGTAACACGGTGCATTCTGGGTCTTCTCCATACTCCAGCTGAAATTCCGATATTAACCTGCAGAGGAAGAGAAAGGGGGGGGGGGGGGTGACAGCGTACAAAGCACATCAGTGCGCAAAAACACGAAAATGTTTTTACCTACCACGTGCCTAACTTATCTTCTGTGGGAAGCAGTACCTTGCATCTCGGCATTGCAGCCCAGAGGAACTGGTCTATCGTCCTATTCATAGATATATCTAAATATCCGAGTCCTTTACCTATTGCTTATGCTGCAGGAATGCAAAAATACGACAGATCTCGACTATTCTTTTCGCATTGTTCGTATGTACCATGCCTTTCTAATTTTACATAACCAAAATTGCTTCATTTTATTTGTAAAAACTCAAACAAGACAAATGGTTGCAGGATCAATGAAGGTTGATTTTATAATTGAAAGTAAAACAAGATCAGTTACAATAAAATCGTTTATACGCATACCATGGGCGAGCATCATGAGTAGCATTACTTCGAAAATACAATAATCAATAGTGAATAAGAACCAATATCAGCAGGGTTGTCCGCATGCCCAGTCAGTACCCTTCCCCGCCCGCCACGTGCTCAAGGACCGTATACATATCCCATAATATCAAGGCTACGCAGCTAAAACGTCATAAGGAGTTGCTAGTCTCGCCCATACTGGCGCCATTTTGGGGCGTGGCCGGGTGGGTCCAGAGTATAGTTCAAATGCCTCCGACAACTAGCGGCCGGACCAGAATCCCTTTCGGTAGTCCAAAAAGTTCGTTAGCGCCAACAGAGAGGACAAGCGGCGTGGACTGCGGCTTAAAGGCGAGGAAGGCAAAATCTTCCCTACCGGGTCCCGCTGAGGTCCCACCGGAGCTGATTGAGTTTGGCAGTACAAAGGCCGGTGTCAGCACGAGAGCACCACCATCTTGTGACAATGTTGTGGCCACTCCGGAGAGCGGGACAGCAGGTGTATCCCTCCACCGACACGTTGAATTAGTCTTTCCTTCGATACCAGATGTGGATAAGGTGGCGGTCGCCCGGGGCAGTGGCATATCCATGGGGGATAGTCGAGCAACAGTGGCGGTGGCCCCCACCGGAAGCCTGCGGGAGCCGAGGGCCAGTGACTTTCGAAGAATTTTTAAAACTGAGAGGACGTCTTCAAGAGTGGGGCTCATGCCCGAGCAGGCAAGCATCCGAGTTCCAAGGCAGCCCAGCGCCACTCCAATGGACCAGACCCAAATCCGGGGTGTCAGCCGCCATTTTGTGAGCTCCGTGGCAGCCGCCTGTCGCTGCACCGCAAGAGCGGGTGCAATTCAGTTGGATGGTGGATGAGACACTGTTCCGCCAGAGCGGGCGCAACTCAGCTGGCCGAGCGAGGCACTGTGCCGCAAGAGCGGGCGCAACTCAGCTGGCCGAGGGAGGCACTGTGCCGCAAGAGCGGGCGCAACTCAGTTGGCCGAGTGGAGCGCTGGGGTGTAGCTGAGGCACCTCCACCTGGGGAGGTGGGGGAGGCTCGTTCGCGCCGCCTCTCCTTCCCGGCGCACCCCACGCCGTCCGGATGCCACCTCAGGGCGGACGAATGGGAAGGCCCGTACAACGACATCGTGGCCGTGGTGCTTCCGGGCCATCCACCCGACGACCTCTTCGGCCGATGGCTGCCAGCAAGGTCTTGGCGCGTCGGGTAGCCTCCGGCCTATTCGCTCAACGGACCGCTACCGATGCTTTTGTAGACTTTTTTATAGCCCAAAGTCTACTAAAAAGTAGCTCAAAGTAGCCCAACATTGAAGGCGGGACAGGAACAGCGTTAAGCAGACGGCGAATGCGTTGGGTTTGTTGTTGCAGCCGGCTGCCATGTAAATAGTTGTTTAATAAAAAGTTTTAAATAGTTGTTTAATAAAAAAGTTTTAACATGTTACTTTGCTGGAGTGTTGTATATATTTATAATGCTTGCATAGGGTTTGTCGTTATTTGGGCGGGGTGGGCGGTGGAGCCGAGCTGTCTTGCAGCCATCATGGCGTCGAGCTCGATTCTTCTCATTAGTTTCATATTTCTCATGAGGGGTTGTTCCTAATGTTTCTATTTTAGCGAGGTCAGAAAAGAGATCCCATCAGTGGCCTACTGATTTTACTCGATTCCTTTTGGTTTTCCTAACGATTTTTATGTTTTTGTTTGCTAGCACGATACAGCGGCTAACCCGCAATTTTGTATATATATATTTATGTCCTTTTTATTAGGGGCGTCCTCCGGCGGAGCCGGATGATCTACCTCTAATAAACGGTCCAGGCTGAACCACCTACCAACAAACGGGGCAAAGATAGGCATGACAGGTTACAAAGGGGACAAACGTCTGCACTACCTATCCTTCACTATCCGCAAAGACTAAACAGAGTATTGCGACCCTGTGCTTATTTGTGAATAGAGAATAACCCAAAGAGAACCAATTCCGAACGATCAATGTTCGGTCAAACAATCAATCAAATGAGGGATAAAAATAGGCACGACGGATCACAACGGGGGCAAAAGCCTGCGTTACCTATCCTTCACTATTCACAAGGACTAAACAGAGTATTGCGACTCTGTGCTTTTTTGTAAATAGAGAATGATCCAAAGAGAACCAATTCCAAAACAGTAAATGCTTGGATAACAATCAATCAAATGGAGAGGGAAGTAGGCACGACGGGTTACAACGGGGGCAAAGGCCTGCGTTACCTACCCTTCACTATCTGCAAAGACTAAACAGAGTATGGCGACTCCGTGCTTGTTTGCAAATAGGGAATCTCTCAGAAACAATCAAATGAGTAATACTAGTATTTTCAAACAATCAAACAATCAATTCGCAATTCGTCGTGTTTACACGACCTTACCCGGACCGCATGGACAGTTTCTCGTCTTCCGCTTCCAGCGCCTGATCGTCCTCTATTCTCTGTAATTGCTGTGGCACTCCTGATGGTTCCCAGTCAGGACCGTAGATCACTCGAGAGAGGTCTGCTCGGAACCGGTGAAGTTCGGGTGATCGGCTGCCAGACGAGGGTCTATCGGGCAGGTGCACTTCCCGATCGTTGCAGTCATTCACTCTGTCGTTGGGACCTCTCTCACTGGATCCACGCGTCGCTGATGGGCCCCACGTTTGGGACGCCAATTGTCGAAAGGTAGGGACGAATTCGACCAAGAACCCTCCAGTATTTGCCCGGCGTTAGCCGCCTCTCATACCATTCGAGATTACCAAACAAAGAGGCAGACGCTGGAGACAGAAGGCAGGAAACAGGAGTTTATTCCGACGGAGCAGAACACGTCAAATCAGACAACAGGGTATCTTCTCGAGGTGCTCTAAACGCATCCTTGAGGTCTGGCCTCTTATACACAGGTTTATTGCTTTATTACATGAAACACATTCTTGTCAATACTTGATGTACGCAAAGACATCCTCGGAATCCCCGCTTCACCCCCGTTCCCACAAACATTTACAGTAGAGTTCCCACCTCGACCTCAGCATGTGGTGGTTGTCGCGCAGCTGGACATTCTGCTGGGAACGGGAAAAGGGGGCGATCGGTCGGATCTGGAGGTGTGAGGGTATTGATTAACCACTGCTCCTTTGATGTGAGGCGGGGCCCTACTGTAGGGGGCAATAAACTGCATCTGCCGGGCTAGGTTATGGCCTGGGATCGGGCTGGACAATCGGGCAGGGAGGAAGAGGTTATCAAAGAAGGGCCTGTTCTTTGAATGAGATGAAAGAGCGAGGGGGTTCAGCACGGGATGTGGCTCGGAGACAGGGTCATGCTAGAGGTGCGTTTATGGTCCAAGCAGGAGAAACCGGGGGCTGCCGGGGCGCGGGGAAATGCTTGCGAGGCTGGGGTGTGAGGGGGAGAGGCGCGCAGGCTATTGGCAGTGGGTAGAGAGGTCGTGACACAAAAATGGCTGCCACCTACTTTCGCGATGGGGCCTAAAAGGGACAAGATGGCTTGGCTACTGTTTTCATGATTGTCGCTCTACTTTCAACAGTGGCTGTGGTGAACATAAATGAACGCCGCTTATGTATACCGATTTTAGTCATTTTCCACAGAACTGGTAGATGCCGTTCAGGGTGATCTTCTTGTCGGGCGCGTTCTGGATGGCCATGGTGATGAGCGCGATGTACGAGTAGGGCGGCTTCACCATGTCCTTGGGTTGCATGGGCGGTGGCGGCGCCCTGCCGTAGGGTCCGTACCCGCGGCCCCCCGTGTACTGCTCGTGTTGCGAGTACATGCTCATGGGCGCTGTCATGCCCGTGTAGCCCACCGCCGCCGCCGCCGCCCGGTAGTAGCTCTGCTCACCGCTCAGGTAGGGCACCACCCCCAGGGGGCTGGGGCTGGACACGGAATAGCGCGCCTGCATGGCCGCGGGGGCAGCTCACCCTCTCCTCTCCAGAGCAGTTTGTCTTATGGTGGGGGAACCTCTCGTCAGCCCCCCCGAGCCTTTGCGGAGCCCTCTTCAAGGGCAGCGGGGTGACAGTCCAGGGTGTGGGGGGGTGGCGGAGCCTGCCGACCCTACGCCCTTCCTCGGGCCTTATCGCTTCAGCTCCAGTCCCTTGTTTGCGCACTTGGACTAACTCTTCTGGGTGGAGAAGACGCACAAGAGAGGGAAGAAAAACTTGCACAGGAAAAGTTTTGGGAAAGTAACTGTGCGGTTTCTGGGGCTGGGCGCTGCGCTCAGCTCCATGTGGCATGTGTCAGTATCTGTGTGCCAGCCTTCCACAGGCGCTGCCTGCTCCGGGATGCATCGGGAAGAGAGAGATGAGGGCAAAAAAAAAAAAAACGGCTGAACTTTTGAGCATCCGTCACCAGGCTTAGGACTTTATTACGCGGCTCCACGGCTGCACTGGTTTGAGCTGGGCGAAAACGGGAGGCTCCTCCTGGTGTATTCCCGGCTAGAGACGCTGCGGGCCCAGCCGGGAGGACATGCTCAGCACGGCGCTGGTGGCCATGGGGAGTGCAGGCTGTGCGAGCTGCAGGACGGGGTGTAGTGGGGCTGCTGCTTGTGCGCTCTGGCTCCCGCTCCGTACCTGCGATCCTGTGCGTGTCTTCTGTCTCGGCCGGGCTGCCTCCGCCTAACTCCCCGGCCATTGCGAGCTCTGTTGCAGTAATGCAGCAGCAGGGGCGAGGACTCGGCGACTTCTTGGTGCGGCGGTCGTCGTGAAATGGCATAAAGAAAAGCGCCGCAATTTTCAGATTCGGGGGCGTGTTCTGCTGTTCAAAAGAGGCGTGGAAAAAAAGTGGAAAGAACAGCAAAGAACACGCCCCCGAATCTGAAAAAGACAGAGCCTATTTGGAGGGACGGCTCTCTCCTCCAATGGCTGGCCTCCGTTCAAGGAGCCAGCCAATAGAGGAGAGGCAAAAAGAGGAGGCGGGAGAAATAGCCATCTAAGCAACATAAGATCTCGGTACTTCCGGTTCTGCCTTCGGCAGACCAGATATTACCTCGACCAAAAAATTACAAATGTACAAGTTGTAAAGTCACTGAAGGAGGAGATATAAACAAGAAAAAATTGCAATTGTACAAGTTATAAAGTCACTCAAGGAAACTCTAAAATCCCATAGGAATGGTAGTAAGTACAAAGGTCTACTACATATAGTACTCAGGATTTCATTTTGCGATTTGGCTTGGACAATTATATATTACATATTTACACACACATATATATATATATATATATATATATATATATATATATATATTTATGAGTTACAGAAGTATGGCTCAGGCATAGGGAAGAAGTAGGCCTGGGGAGAAAAGTTCAGGGGAGAGAGGAAAGGAATAAGGGAGGTAGAAAGAGTGAGGGAGGGAAGAGGTAGGAGAGGGGGTGATGAGTGATGGGATCTGCTTAGTCCACGCTGGCCTCCCGGCTACCCTGCCCAGATCCACCGCAGTGCAAGGCCCGCTCCTCGAAGCCAACCCGGGCCAGACCCTTAAAGCCACCATCTTCAGTGTGACAGGCTGTGAGGAAGATCATTCCAGGGAGCACAGCTTGCTGAGAGAAGGTCCCCAGAGCCGTCGCTTCATGATCGGAATACATTGCGCCACATGGCAAATGTTTTATATGGCTTCAGGAGTCGTCTGGGCCAGCCGACATGATGAAGGCTCAACGGAGCTTAAAGAGACACCACCATCTTCATCGCGTCAAGCCATGCCACATACAACAAGGGCCCATATACCACCGCAATCCCTAGGGCCTGCTGTCTGCTGAGGCTTGTTAATCCTCCCACCAGCGCCCCACACTCACCGCCTCCTGCTGCATGTGTCCCATGAGGTGAGCGCAGGGGGCACTACAGCACATTACCGGCTGCTCTGGCCCACATCACCCGGTCAGTGTGATGTGTCTCGGGGCGGTGGTGGCAGCGACAACGAGGCACGATTCCCTCGCAAGTCATATGTCCCTTCTGGGGTGCCGTCGGGTATCTCAGAAGGGGTTTGATCATGTGGTACTAAGGCTTTAATATAAAGATGATCTATTCATCATTTGGCAAGGAACACAGGACATGACTGAGAAAATTGTTGAGGATCCGAGCAATAATGAGTACAATTTAATATTAACATCAGAAATGATTAAAGAGAAAATCCCCTTACTGAATGTAGAAATAAGGAAACAGGATGGTAAGATTACCACAGCACCCTATAGAAAACGGACTGCAGGTGATACCATTCTCCATGCCCGTAGAGACCATTCACAACCTTTAAAATTGAGTATCCCTTATGGAGAACTCTGAAGTAAGGGTGGGCAGAGCTCGCAGAGTGGAAATTCATGGAGTTACATAAAAACTGCACGAAGTTCCACGGAGTTCTGCCAGTGGGTGAAATTTGGACACACTGCTTGTGCTGATTTTTAGAATCAGGAACTTGTTCCTCGCTGTAAAATTAGCACGAACAGCACCAAATAGTGTGCCAGAGGGCACTGCTTCTTTCTGCTGCTCAAGTAGGTTTTTGACTCGAGAGCAGCTTTCTCAAAGCGAACAGTCACTACCTGCCGCCCGGAGAAAATCTCGCCAGAGGCATTCTAGTGCCTGCAAATTACACAACGGGTAAGCCCGGATGGGTAACTCCACTCCACCAGCGGAGTTTACGGAAACTTGCCTACTCTGCGCTCTGTTGAGAATGCGGAGTTCAGGCAAAACTCCGACTCTGTGGCGGAGCGGAGTTAGCCGGCCCTCCACCCTCCCAAATGTAATTATAATTTTAAAAAGGCACTTATCTGCTGTGGCTGCCTCCTCTTTGCTATGGTCTCACTCTCCTTCCTCGACCTCGCCGATGGAAACCCTTATGCTGTACGTCTTGCGGGTGCTCATGCGCACACACAAGCCCTACAACGTAGGGATTTCCATCACCAGCTCCCAAGAAAGTAAAGTAAAGTCCACATTTGTAAAGCGCACAATCACCCGTAAGGGTCTCTAGGCGCTGGGGGCCGTCGGGAAGATTAAGCGAGCTATTGCCCAGAGTCACATGGTGCTGGGCTAACCTGCCGCCGGAGCCGGGGATCGAACCGTGGTCCCCAGATTCCAGCGTCAGTCGCCCTGGCCGCGGCGCCACACCTCTCCCTAAGAAGGAATGAAGGACGTCGCATCGTGGATGAGCAGCAGCTGCCTGAAGCTCAACTTGGAGAAGACGGAGGGCCTCGTCCTTGGATCCTCTCCCACAGCATGGGACAACACCTGGTTGCCCAACGCCCTTGAAGCCCCGCACCCCAATGGACCATGCCTGGAACCGCGGCATCGTATTCGACTCCTCCTTCTCCTTGACCCCACTGATCAACGCCGTTGCCGTTGCCTTCACTTGCTTCAACACTTTCCGCATCCTACACACAACCTTTAAATGGATCCCCCCCGAATAAAGAAAGAGCATCACCCATGCACTCATAACCAGCAGACTGGACTACGGAAACGCCCTCTACGCCGGACTCAAAAGTTCTCTGCTCCGCAAACTCCAGACCATACAGAACACCGCAGTCAGACTAGTACACTGCATCCCTCGACATGAACACATCACCCCACACCTGCGAGATCTCGACTGGCCCCCCCATCAAGATACTCACCCACGCCTACAAATGCCTCCACAAACCCGGACCCCAATACCTCAAAGAGAAAATCTCCTACGATGTACCCAAGAGAAACCTACAACCCGCCAACCTCGCCCTTGCCGAAAACCTGTGCATCTGCAGAGCCAGAATGGATGGAAGAGCCTTCTTCCACATCATGGCCAAGACTTGGAACTAGCTCCTGATCGACATCAGGCATGCCCCCTCTCTGAACAGCTTCAGAAAGACCCTCAAGACCTGGTTCTTCGACTGAATGGAGCTGCTTATCCCTCCCCTCCCAGCGCCTTGAGACCCTCAGGGGTGAGTTGCACGCTTGACAATTTCCTGATTGATTGATTTATACATCCAGTTAGAAAATTTATTCCAGAACCTATGAGGGCAATAGATAATAATGATGAACATTATCCTGTCGCACAGCATCAGGTTTGAATAATGAAGAAAAGCTTAGTATCCATATGTATGAATAATTGTTTAATTGGGTGACAGTATTCTTTAAATGATTATCTGCCTCTCAGAGGGAATCAAGATAGTCAAGTTGGTTAAGGTTTTAATCCCTTTAATTCACTTTATGAAGAAGAGGAAGGGGTTCTCGTTGAGGAAGGTAAAAAAAGTGGTTGCCGGCTGGTCTACATCCCTTCCCATTTCTTCTTTTTTCAGGATAGAAAAGTTCAGCTTGTGATGAAAAAAAAGTGGGGTGCCATTTTAGAAAAAGGTGCTACACAAACATAGTTAATAGAAGAGAAGAATCCAAGGGTTCCTTTAATGTTTGAACAAGAGGATCTTCATGATGGGCGGTATGCAGTCACGTAAAATGCCACCTACATGTCTGAAGACAGGGTGAAAAACTGAGGTCTACACACATGTTATTGACGTATGCAACATGATCTGATCCCTAATGTGTATGCAGGTACTCACTCACTCACTATGTAAGTGGCACTGAAGTAATGAGCAGACATCCAGCTTGATAACACATGTATGGATGTGAATGAAACACATGAGGGCATATTCTAAAAAATGTGTGATAACCATTACTAAAGTAACTTAACACAACCTTCAACATCGCAGTCTATGGTGGGAAAATTATGCCATGTTAACCAAGTATTCACAACACGGCGCTACCATGCGATAGTCTCCAGATAAGGCGTTGAATGACCGCAGTAAAATCGACGCCACCCCGAAAAAATGCGAAAGACGAATGCAAAAAAAGCTGCAATGAGGTCAATCGCGATACAAAAATCAGTGAAAACCAGCGACAGGCCTGCAATTCACATGTGTCAGGCTGCAAAAATCACCATAAAAGAAGAAAAAAACAGACAAACAAATTTCAAACCACAGCGAAGCACAATGGATGTTGCCGGAGCAAGTACGGAGGAGAACCAGAACCCCACGAGCCCCCCGGAGTACAGGCCTGGGACCTCCGGGTCTGGGAAGGCGAAGGAGAAGAAGAGTAGGAAGAAGCGGTTCAGTCCGCAGGAAAACAGGATCCTGATAACGGAGGTAGTAGAACACCATCAACAACTGTTCATCACCTCCACTGTGTCATTGGCAACCAAAAATGAACTATGGCAGTCCATCGTGGACAAGGTGATTGCAGTGGGAGTGCTGAAAAGGACAATGGAAGAGGTGAAGAGGCGCGGGAATGGTGTCAAGCGCAAAACCAAGCTGAAACTCGGCAACAACCGGAAGGCAGCAATGCAGACTGGAGGTGACAGTCCAATGCCACAGGAGGAACTGGACGAGATGGAGGAAATGGTGTCCACAGTCATCGGCAGGGAGACGGTGGCAGGAGTTGGGGGACCAGACACTGCTCAACATGACCGGACACAACATCAAGGTGAGTAACGACCAGGGACTGGGGGTACTGGGGGAAATGGGCACAATGGCACAGATGCACAATTAAGTAGTGCATGTCTCCAGACAAACCAGTCCCCAGCCACCAACTCCCACCAAGAGACCAATGTACCCAAGTATGTAACATCCCAGCACCGAAGACAAGACACACCGCATGAAAGGGATAAGGGGCAGCAAAATCAGCGCTGCAGGTGCAACTCCCCCAAAATGCAGCATACACTCATAACATGCAGAGCACATCAACACTGACAACAATGTGGTACAAACCGCAACACGTCCACAACAGAACACAGGACACAACTGGTGCCGCTTGGGTGCAGACACTGGCCAATCACATTTGGAATTGCAGGCAAATGTGAGTTCATAATATACAAATACAAACACACACAGTGCAGAAGTGTGGCTCACTGGTTAGAGCGGCAGACTCTGAAGCAGAGATCGCGCCCG
The DNA here is from genome assembly GCF_964261635.1 of Lissotriton helveticus. Classification (NCBI taxonomy): domain Eukaryota; kingdom Metazoa; phylum Chordata; class Amphibia; order Caudata; family Salamandridae; genus Lissotriton; species Lissotriton helveticus. The sequence continues at coordinate 1,913,421,302 of NC_136065.1, read as the reverse complement.
GGACCAGGGTTCAAGTCCTGACGCGGCAGGGTCTTGGGCAAAATGTCCGCGGACTCGATAATTCTTGCCTCAATGCCTACTTTAATCATAGGTCACACGCTGCAACTCTGGGCAATAGCTTGCTTAATCTCCACAACGGCCCCTACAACACTTGGATGCCTAGTTTCACCTTAGGGGTGCCTAGGAGGGGCATCTCACAGGGAGAGCCAGGAAGGGTTCCACAGCATTATACAGCGCCGAGACGCCCTGTTGGGGCAGCTGTGCGCTTTACAAAATACACTACATTTACATCTACATTTACGTCTGTTGTCGAAATGTACACTGTCCCCCATCAAATAAGCAGCCTCCCCAAGCAGCCACAATGTACACCGTCATGCGGTCTGTATGAAAACATATACAATGCTACAACATACATGTGAACACATTGTTAAACTGCATCTCCTCTTCACATTGCAGAGGGCGAATCAACACCTCCTGTAGAGTAGCCTGTAGAGCAGCCCGACCCTCTCTTCTCTGATGACAAAGAGGACCACCACAGCTTCGACTCCGTCACCCTGCAACAGCTCGTGGACAGCCCCTGCAGCCCACTTCCAGGAGCTGGGCAGCCCAGCAGCTACGAGGAGATCCACCCCCTGCACAGACCACACAGCAGGCAACACCCACCACCACAGCTGATTCCCAGGGCCCCCAATAAGAAAACACATGGCCTTCCAGCGCCGTGTGTTGGGGTGCCAGCTGACTGAACAGGTGCGGGTGGGCTTCAACCACTTGGCAGACAAACTAGATGCCATACATGGGTGTCTTAGTCCCATCGGGGACCACTCCCGGTCCCTAACAGACACCCACAGTCTGCTCCATGCTCTCCAACGGACCATGACTGACATCGCTGGAACTCTGACTCAGAGAGTCGAACAACTGGCCAGTGAGAGTGGCCCCAGCGATGTCACAAGGGTGTTGGAAAACATGTGGAGGTTAATAGATACCATGGAGCAGGCGAATGTGGAAAGAGCGGCTGCCATGGCTGCACACCAACGAGTGGTAGCTGGGTTCCTCAATGACCTCAAAGCCATCCTCATGGCATTGCTGCCACAAGGCCTTGCACTGATGCATGCTGCTGCTACCACTACATCCATATCTCCTCCCCCTGAAGTGTCAGTGACACACAGTGTGTCAGACATTCCACCTCCGGGGCCTAAGGTGTCCCTGGCACACAGTGCTGGAAACAGAACACCAACAGCCACATGTGAGGCACGTGAAACAGCAGAGGACGAAGATGCGGATGATTCTGCCTTAGTGGTAAGAAGGACGCAGTAGTATTCATCTCCGCCATAGGGACGGTTTCTGCTTGGTTCTGCCCTCTGCATCATCACCTTCCACTGTCCCCTGATGCACTCTGCGACACTCACCTTGGACCTCGACATGGGCTGCCATATTCTGTTTGATAGCCAATTACACAGCAATCAGACTGCGGACTGAACTATTCCCCTTCCTTTGGACTTGTCATTCCTGAAGGACTCTGGCTGGCCCTCCATGGGCCAACATCGTCATGTGTATTTATTTTAAAGGTTTTATATAGCGCTGGCTAGACCAGAAGGTATCAGAGCGCTTTACATGAGCATCAGATCATAGTTACAGGTTACATCGTTACAGAGGTTACACAGTTATTAGATCATGGCAACATAGTTATTTGTAAGGTCGAGATAAGCAATAAGCACAAATACGAAAGGGCAAAATCAAGCAAGGGGAAAGATTCAGGGGAGGGGAGAAGGAGCTGGGAAAGTAGACAGGTAATGAAGGCGGGAAAGAGGAGGGGAGGGGGAAGGACATCGCATGGAAAGAGGAGGGGAAGGGCGACGGGGACACAAAACGGTAGACGAGTCAAAGCAACGTCCAAAGTCCAGTAAGCTGTGATCCCAGGGGAAGTGGTATCACTTCCCTATCTCTGTTGCGGAAGGCTCCCTTTTATGTAGTGGACTCTCTCAGAGGGGTATCTGAGACTCCAAGGCCTACATACTGGCTACTTCCCCAAAAAGGGGAGAGGGAGTGCTTTGGCAAGGGGTGCCATACTATACCTCAGCTGTGAGTGGCTCCCTTGGCGCAGTGGGCTCTCTCAGCGGGTATGCTGAGACTCCAGAGTATAAATATTGGATCTTTCCCCAACAAGGGGAGGAGTGCTTAGTCAAAGGGCACAACCCTCCACTGAATGTGCATTAATAATTCATAATCACACAGATGTGTCATGTATATGGTCTTTCAAGTGTGGAAGTGTGGATGAATGTGGGCTTCGTGCATCCTCTTACGTCCATGTGGCCCATGTCGTAGGACTTGGGTCACAGGGTGACACATTGCTGAATGCGGTTTGGGTGCGCAGATACAACAACAGGGACACACGCATATGTAACTTCCTTGTCCAGCTCCGTATGGAACCATGCCCAGAGCCGCAGGGTCATTGTTCAAACCCGTAAGCTAGACTGGCACACACCAGGCCAGCCCACTCCACTTAAGCTTACAGGGGAGAACAACAATGCTACATGTCCCTGTTCTTCTCTGTAGTGATCTGATGATCACAGGTCTAGTTGCCAGCATGCCACAGCCACTCCCTCATGACTGGTATACACCCACACCACACCCATCCACCACACGTGTCACAGGACATGTGACCCTGCCAATAAAAAGGCCCGGGTGCACGTGCTCTATGCCATTTCCACTCTCTATCTGGGGGTATCTGTGTGGTGTTCATGTAGGCCTGAGGGCCTAGGGCCCTGCGGCATCACATTACCCCGGCCCGGAGGTGACATGATGGTGTCTGCACCATGATACCCAATCATAAAGGGCACAGACTTGGTGGCACCGGATACACTGGAGCCGGCACAGGCACACCGCCACGGGACGGTGACTTTTGGTGCACTAAGGTAGGGGCACCTTAAGTGCTCAGCGGGTGTGCAGCCTGCGATGATGCCCCTTCCCAGCGGTCTGGACTGCTCAGGATTTGTGTGCCCTGCTGGACCGCAGTGTTGGCCAGAACCAGCGGGCAGCACGGGCCTACCCCCACGTGGCGTTGCCTCACGGATCACAGGGTTAGTGGCACCACAAGGGCTGAGCGGGTGTGCAGCCTGCGATGATACCAGGTGCACTAGTATGTCGTCTGCAATGGTGAAATCAAGACCCAGAGTCAAACGTGAGAATCAGTGGCCTGTGGAGCGGGCTGCATGATGTGGAGGGTGCCATGTCCGCGGGACCCGGGCTTGGGGCTTGCACCGGCACATGGTGGGCCCTCTTTGCGACGGTCCGGTGGCAGAAGGTGAGCAGTGAGACCTGGTTGCGCAGGGGCGGGCATGTACTGTTGGGCGGTGGGAGGGGCTGGGATGCATCTGCCTGGGTGCGCAGGGGCAGGCATGCACTGCTGGGTGGAGGGAGGGGCTGGGGTGCATCTGCCTGGGTACGCATGGGCGGGAATGCACCACTGGGTGACAGGAGGGGCTGGGGTGCATCTGCCTCTGTGCACAGGGGCAGACAGGCGATGGTGGCGTGTGCAATTGTGTGCACATTGCCAATCATGTATCTGGAGTCTGTTTCAGATGACCGATGTTTCAGATGTGGGACTTGGTGAACTGCACTACATAGCGGCACGTGGTTGGAGACACACCGGTGTCAGCAGGTGAGCAGTGGGGCCTGGGTGCGCAGTATGGGCACTCTCTCTCCCTGTCCATCTCTTCTGTTATCTATGTCTCGCTCCCCGTCTGTCCGTCTTTCTCTCTCTCCCCCTCTCTGTCCGTCTTTCTCTCTCTTTCCCTCTCTGTCCATCTTTCTCTTTCTCCCCCTCTCTCTCTCCCCCTCTGTCCCTCTTTCTATCTCTCCCCCTCTGTCTGTCTTTCTCTCTCTCCCCCTCTCTGTCCATCTTTCTCTCTCTCCCCTCTCTGTCCGTCTTTCTCTCTCTCCCCCTCTCTGTCCGTCTTTTTCCCTCTCCCCCTCTCTGTCCTTCTTTCTCTCGCTTCCTCTCTTTCTTTTTCTCTGTTTCACTCTCTCTCCTACGCTCTCTCTCTGTCCTTTGATGAGTGCAAGTCACACCTTCTCATCTGGATTTTTATCTTGCAGGCTGTGACCTACAGATTATCCCGAGGAGAGCCGCCATGTGTCTTCACTTCTATTCTGTGTTTATTTCAATAAAATTACGATTGTTTATTTGAAGGTGAATGTGTGATGCTCAATTCTGTGACGACACATGCATGTCACCAAATTTGATTGTGTGACATCAGGCTGATTATGTTGTATGTGTTTCCTGTAGTTGCTGTGGCATGTCTTTGCCCTGGGGAGGGGGGGGGGGAGTTCAGGGAGGGGCGCTCCTGTGTGTGGTGGCGGTGGGTGTTGTGGCCCTGTTGGGGCACCCAGCTGCTTGATTGTTAGATCCATGGCATCTGTTGTACTTCAGATGTGGCTCCCGGCTGGGCTACCTTGTGTGGTGCAGGCTGTCATCCGACTTTACGCCAGGTCTGAGCAGGTGTTAGTTTCCTGCTGCTAACGCGGCTTATCGTATGTTTTGGGATCTTGTCGCCGATCTGGCTGGTTGTTGAGAATGTTGCTGAGTGGTGTTGTCATGGATTTTGGCACAGGAACGCCTACTCTGCATCTCATTAGCGATAGTTGCCGGGTTCATCTGTGGTGATTGCTTTTGCGGCTGCTATCGCAGGTAAACTGGTGCTGTAGGCTGTTACCACCAGCTTGTGAATGGTGCAATTTATTTATCGCCAGTTTGCCTGCGATAAATTGCTGTTAACTCGGCGATAAGTCCTTGAGAATATACCCCATGGTGTGAGCTTTATTATACATGCTACCATTAGATGGATCTGGATGGCTATGCATCATCGTGTAGGTCACCAGTGTGTATGTCTGCATTGTGAGAGAAGAAACAGGAGACTGCAAAATTGCACATGAATCAAAACAGACACAGGTAGTAGTTACAGTTATTTCGATTAACAGATGTACATCTACAAATCGTCACTCGGCCACACTACCACTGTCAGACATACTTGGACACATCACACATGAGCATGAGAAGTTCTTAGGCGGAGGAAAAGAAGATAATGATTTGCTACTCTATGTAGAACACTCAGGCTAGTGAATCCACAAAAAAGTAACTGTGTGTCATGTGAGGTTGTCTCAGAGACTTCCAAGGAGGTGAAAAGACTGTGGCTTTAAAGTATTAGCATTCACTTATTATACTTTGAGAAATGTAAAAGAAGTTGCACAGGAAAAAGTTGAATGACTGAATGATTATGAGATGTTTTGTATTGTGGGCCATTTGATTCCCGAAAAGCATTTTTGTTAAAACTTTCCTCTAACTTTTTTCCTTTAGGGCAACTTTTGTGCTGTTGGCGCAGTCAACATCTTACCTTATTACAGGGAATGGCAGACCTAGAGTTGTCTCAGTTGACGTCATGTCCATCACCCTAAATTAAGTGGACAGAATACCGTACGTGAGCTTCTTACATGGAATTTTCAGTTAAAGTCAGGCTTTTGATCCAGAGAAGCTTGCAGGCTCTCATTACCAGGGACTCTCCCTGCCTAGTGCTGCCAGCGACAGGTCCCGGCTGCCTTGCTTCCCTCCTCTCCAATTAATTGTGTTGTCACTGAGTAGAGCTGTCGAGTCGTCAGACTTCAGTGGTATTATGTGTACAAGCCCCCTGGGGCGACCAGTGATGAGCCGCGCCTCTGTGCAGCCCATTGCTTTCAATGACAGATAGCAGACCAGGCCTGGGTGTGCGAGACAGACACACTCCTGTCTGAGGGAGGGATTAAGGAGACGGAATCCTGTTATTTTAATACACTGCCCTTCAGATGGTCGTTAACTATCAGGACGTCTACACTTGAGAATGCACTTATAGATATCGATAGCAGCCAGGGAAAGGGCTATCTCTTTTTCTCCTCGTCTTCCCTGCTTCATCACCATATAATCTACGTAGCTGCCCATTCACAAAAACATTTACAAATACAGAAAGTGATACTACTCATTTGCATAGTCCAACATGTCGTTGTGAATCGGCCCAGGAATGTCCAACTCCCTATTAGTAAAAGTGCAAAGAGGGTGCTGTCCTTACTGCTTTACGTACTCCATAATGCCTTTATGAATAGATGCAAAAGTCCCCGGCTTTGTGTTTAGCCGTGCACTTTGTTTGTTTCAGTCCTTGTTTATGACAGTTCTTTTTACTTTCATAGCTATGTACCCCCCCCCCCACTGCAACGGCTAGAGGGCCATTCTATGAATGTCTCTTAATTTTTGTGTTAATCGCGAACTCACAAATACTTACATTTCTCTAAACAACAATTAGAATTATTATGTCTTCAGCGCCCAAAACATTGGGTAGTGACCAACCTAATTGCTCATGATCAGATGGGTACCCAGAGAGTTTGGTTGGTTGGGACGGTGGGAGGTAGAGCCATGGCCGAGGAGAACTCAAGTCCAGGGAAGCCATTTGCTCTCTTGTCCTCAAATTTTGTCAAGAACATGCTCTGTGATCCCTACCAACATGGTTAAATAAGCTAACTTCTCTATGGCTTATTTGAAATTCGTGTACGGCCATAGAATATGGTCCTGTAGAAAATAGACCTATGGCATAGAAAGTTAAAAATCACCTTAGGACTGCAGCACTTATTGTTCCATCCACTTGCATGAAAAGTAAATTGTGGCTTCAGGCCTACCAATGTAGCCAGAATGCTGAATTAGAAACCTGCAGACTGACCTGTCAAAGTCGATTTGTGGACATTTCAGTGCAAACAAACAACACACTCTTGATGCCGGTGACTGCCCTGTGGTGATTACTTTTTTAAGGGATGTGCCCCAGTTCCTCTCACCTCTATGCCCATGGTCATTTTGCCAGCTCCAACTCCAGCACTGCTTAATTAGAAGGTGAAATGTCCGCCGGGAAAAAGAAACATGGCACAAGGTCCACATACTGTCAAAATAACCCCTTTGACAAGAGAAGAACTTTCCTTTTAATTAATAATTCTTTACCCCAATTTAGGCCTTGTAGCCCACAAGAAAGGGTGCATAGTATTTAAAAATATCATGCCTCTACAGTGACAAGCCCCCCAAAGTTAGTTTTACTGTGGAAGGCCCTGGCTATCCTTTGAGAAAACTACAGTACAGATTAAAATATACATTCTGGTATATCGAATTTGGGAGAAGCTAGAACATTAATTATACCACTCTTTTTATTATGTGGTAAAACCCCAGTTCAATTGTGAAGTCAGATTTTTCATCAATATTTAGGAAAAGTAACTTTTAGAAAGTTACATTGCCCCCATCTGAAGTTCCTGGAGCCTAATTTACATTAGCTGTCCAACACATATCCAGCAAGTGTTTGACATTTATTTGATGTGAAAACTGCTCCAAGAGCAGGGAAAATGGCCTAGGAAATGTGTTTTTATTCCTTTACCAAGAAGGTCAGTTGGGGTGAGCTGAGCAACTTACTTATCTTTAGAGGGACCTGCTTCCTTACCTGGAGAGGACCAGCCTTTAGTCCCAGTCAGGCTGACATCAAACTCAGTGGGAGGAGATGTACACTAGAAACGGTTTTGAGTGATCACAGAGGTGCAAACTGTTAAGTACCTTGGCCCCACCCCTAGGTCAGCACACAGGCTTCGCACACTTTGAAAAAGGGTTCACCCAGCTTGAAATTTGAGAATAAGATGCACTGTGGGATTATTTGCAGTAGGGCAGACAGGAACTGCTGCAAAAAATGTATAGGGTTACCCCTGGGAACTTTTAACATTATCTGATAAGGAGGAGCCAGCCACACCCAATAGCTGGTACCAAGCATAAATGTGGCACCCAAAGGACACTCTCTGGACCAGTTGAAGAAGAGAAGACCCCATTCAAAGGCTAACTGGCCTCAGAACTCTTCTCAGATACAGCCTGCAGCCTTGCCCTCCTGGAGGAATTTGGTTTTTATTTCTGAAACTAAGTCCCTAGGCAAAATCTCTGACCAGGACGAATTTACTTGGTGTATTGTGCCTATGCCCCATCACTATTGGCCTGAAATTGTGCCTAGGTCCCACTCAACTGCGACCATAAACTATCAATGGCGCTTTACTTTTTCTCTGTGCTTATTTACTTAAATCCTTAAAAATTCATATCTCTGGTTCCCTTATTTGGATTTCTGTCCTTTTAGAGTCATTTTGCTTAATTACATTTTCTGTGTTTATTTAAATTGGAGTGGTATTTGTATTGTGTTGTGTCTTTGCCTTTTTATCTATTTTGGTACTTTAAAATGCTTTAGACATTTTCTTGAATGTTTTCTCTGTACAATAGCTTCCAGGAGTTAACCTCTGGTTTAAATTACTGAAACCTTTGACTGGATCAACAGCTTAGTCACTTTATTACTTGTGGTGGGCTACCATCCACCCCAACTAATAACTCACTTTCTTACAGTTTTACAGTTTAGTAGTTAAACAACACAATCAGTAATATACATCAGACATGTCATGTAAGACCTGTCATCCTTAGGGTGGTCTTTCCCCCAACATTTTGCCATTTGCCTCTCGTTTTTGATGATTCTCTTTTATTTCGCCTCAGGACCATGAGCACCTTACCACTGCTAACCTGTGCCAAAGTGCATGTGCTTCTCCCCTATACATGAGGATATTGGTGTATACCTGATTGGCATATTTGTTGTACTGGTAAGCCCCTTGTAGAATGGTATACCATATACCCAGGGCCCGTACTGCAAATGCTACTAATGGGCTACATCACTGATTATGTTACACACAGAAGTAGCCTTTCAAACCTGTCTCGGGCCTGCCACTGCAGTGCCTGTGTGTGCAGTTTACTGCCACTTTGACCTCACATTTAAAACTATTTACCTAGCCTCAAACTCCCCTTTTATTACATACTAGCAGCCCGTCCCGACGTTGTCTCGGTATGAATTGCTGCCGGCCAGTAGTATATTGTTTTGTAGGATTTCGTTTAGATAGCATTTCTTATCTGTGACAGGCCTGTGAAATGCTCCGATTCACAGTGCACTGCTGATGCACTTAAGAGTGTGCGTTCAGTAGTGTGTGAACTCGAGTTTACCTACTTTATTTTTCCTTGCAATATTATATAGCGCGAACTCGACAACATGGCATGAGCACAATTTACATTACAGAAGAACACATTCATTTGTGGCAGGCATGGGGAGACAAAGCGATTTGCCTGGAATCACAGGATGTTGAGCTGATGCCGAGATTCAAACGTAGCTCCCCAGCTCTAAAGTTCGCAATTCTAGAACTTGTGGCGGGAGGTGTGTCTAAAAGTGTATGTCGGTGCTGGCCATCAATGAGAGAGACCTGTGCATTTTTCAATTGGGTGGTGAAAAAATATGAGTATGTTGCTGGAGATGTGGGCCGCCGTGCCACCAATGCCACCCATTATTCCGCATACCATCACTCCGCATACTTTCATTACGAAAGTACCATGACTCCGCAATGCCATTATAACGCATGGCATTACATTTTATATGCTTTTACCATGCATACATTTACAACGAAATGCGTTGTAAATGCATGAATGGTAAAAGCATGTTTTTTTAATGTTTGGATAAGGTAAGTATGGGTATAGGGGTATATGTTTTGGGGTACTGAGGTGTATGTTTTGGGGTGTTTGGGTATTTTAAGGGTTCAGATATAGTTTTGGGTTATGGGGTACAGGGGTAGTTTTAGGGTTTAGGGATAAGTATGGGTTTTGGGGTACAGGGGTATTTTAAGGGTTCAGGGCTAGGTTTGGGGTTTGGGGTACAGGGGTATTTTTAGGGTTCAGGGCTATGTTTGGGTTTTGGGGTACAGGGGTATTTTAGGGTTCAGGGGTAGGTTTGGGTTTGGGGTACAGGTTTTTTTTTAGGGTTCAGGGGTAGGTTTGGGGTACAGGGGTATTTTAAGGGTTCAGGGTTAGGTTTGGGTTTTGGGGTACAGGGGTATTTTAGGGTTCAGGGGTAGGTTTGGGGGTACAGTGGTATTTTTAGGGTTCGGGGCTAGGTTTGGGTTTTTGGGTGCAGGGGTATTTTTAGGGTTCAGGGGTAGGTTTGGGTTTTGAGGTACAGGGGTATTTTTAGGGTTTAGGGATAGGTTTGGGTTTTTGGGGTACAGGGTATATTTATAGGGTTAAGATGGGTTAGTGTTTAAGGGTGTTGGGGTATTTTAAGGAGTAAGGCTGGGTTATGAATATGGGGAGCAGGGGTATTTAAAGGGAGCAGGGTGGGATTAGCACACGATATGAGACATGGCATGAAGGGCGGAACGTACCACACGCCCCCAGTGTTTGTCACGCCCCCAGCACACGCCCACAGCACAATGCAGACACGCCCACAAGGGACTACTTTGCTGGCACGGTTCTTTTACCTTTTAAATGAATATGGTGGGCGTCTGCATAGCCTATGTCCTTCTGCTTCAACTGCCCTTTCCAAAGCTGTATTGGGTGTTGGGATTGGTGCTGTGGTTCCTGAGATTACCCGCCTCAAAGATTCGGGCTCTCTCTTTATTATATTAGTATGGAAAAGCCACCCTAAAGTAGGCCATAAGTAACCCTAAGAGCAGGGTGCTATGTAAGTAAAAGGTAAGACATGTAACTTTTTGTTTTGCATGTCCTGGCAGTGACAGACAGTCTATTTCATTTCTCACTACTGTGAGACCTACCCCTCTCATAGACCAGCATTGGAAATTCCTTAATACACTTTTAAGCTGTTATTACTGAACAGTGAGGTGTAGCTTTTTATTGTTTGATATGTTTGGAATGGTAATGATAAATCTTCCTTACTAGTGAAGTTAGATTTAACTTAACTTTTTTAGAAATGCCACTTTTAGAAAGTGTTACATGTTTTTGTTTTGGGAGATAGTGCATTATGGGATTTATAGGAGAAACTGGTTCAATACTAAGTGTGAGCACGGGTTAGAGCACGTCATAGGTCTCGTTTCAATAAGAAAATTATGTATTGGGATTGGGTACAAGTGTGGGCGTTACTTATAAAAATGGATTCCGAGGGAAGCTGAGAGGCAATGTTTTTCTACATGAAGGAAGGCACGATAAGGTCAGATTGCCGGTCACGGAGTTAATTAGTTTGTGAAGTTTACCTTGGTTCTAATTGGCATATGAACAGATGGAGGGATGGGGAAAGGTGACGACTTTTGAATATGGAGGGATGCAAAATTAATGGTTATGGTTTTCTACAGATAAATGGGCACAATTTCGTTTTTTGTGTGTTTGGAATGTCAAGGGTTTGTTAAGTTTGTTTATTTTTAACCGCTATTAGCACATGGATTCACACAGAAGGGTGGCATAGGGGAGTTCATCCTGGGATGAGTTTTAGGGTTGTTTTCTGTTTTTATAGGCACAGTTTTTTCCTGTCTTATTTCCGTGAATGAGTGGTTGGCTTATCATTTTTTTCAATCCATTACAGTGACCCCTGATGAAGAACTAAGTGGTCCGAAATGCATTGGGTGTTTTAAAGAGTCCGCTTTAAAGTTGACCACACGTGCTAATGTTTAAAGCCTGGATGGGCAACAGAAGGCATGTGAAAATGCAACAATAAAATACGATGATTCAGGACAGCTGTCTCCGGAGTGGTTCTATAAAGTGTAAAGATAAGGATTATACAAGAGTTGCACATTATTTGGTATACTTTGGATCAATTTGGTTTACTTGGATGAAAAATTGTACTTTCCTCATTTCAGCAGTGCTACAGCTGGGTGCACGAAGGTTGCCCCCTTTGTTAAGTAACTTTTAGAAGGTGGGCATTTCTCTGTACTTTCTGCTCTTTGTGCCTAACAACCTGTCTCCAATACACGTCTAAATTGGGAGATAGCTACACTTTGTGCATTCCCTCTAGACAGCCACAAAAAAAGGTGAGGCTCATCTGCATCCTGAGCACTCATCTGCATTCATATATATTCTGATGGGTCTTCTTGGGCATGCAGGAATTGGAAGTGCTAACAGACTTCAATCGGTAGTACCCTGTCAACACACAAAGCACTGATTTACCCCCTAGGGTGAGCCTGACAGACAGGACTGGGTTGAAAGGGATCCTTGTGTACTTCAGAGAGTTCCTTTGAGGTCACCCCCTATATCAAAGGCACTTTTGGGTATAAGTGCTGGGGCTCAGACCCCCTAAATTCAGAAACTTCTGGATCTTTAACTGAACCCGTCAGAAGGGCTGCTGTGCTGCTTAGAGGACTCAACTGGACTGAGTTCTGGAAGGACTGTTTTTCTGCTTGTTGCCCTGCTTTCTGCTACTCCCTAAATCTGTTGGAAGGAGAGTTGGACTCTGCCTTCCCTCCAAGTGATCCCCAAGGGATTGTTGGCTTGTGTTCTTTTCTAGAAGTCTTAGGGCCATCAAAGACTTTGTTTTTGTTTTTACCACACTGGGTAAGAGCTTGCTCTGTGAGAACCAGTGTGTTGCCCCGCACAAAATCAAAAAGTCCTGTGCTGTGCAAAACCAGCATTCAGCTCTGCACAAGAAAAGAACTCTGTGTTGTGAAAATCTGCACATCAATTTTGTACAGATAAGTGCTTTGCGTTGCATTCCAACAAAGGACCTGTGCTTCCTTGCCAAACTACGGCGGACTCCTGAGTAGTGGCAGCGCATCTGCCCAGATCACTATCTCCTGTTGCAAATATTTGTCGGGACAACGTAGTGCCACAGCTACAACTTCAACTACAGAGGGCAGCAACCAGCGCTGCATAAAGATGGCTCAGCGTAGCTTTCCGCGGCCCGATGGAAGAGACCGCCACATCGGGAGCCTTTTCCCTAAGTCCATCCAGGCTGGCAGCTTGTTTGCAGCTCACTGTCTCACACAAGAAAATATACTGTAAAACCTGAGACCCATGAGGTTTCTGCAGCTGACCTGCACGATATCGCAGGTGGCTGGGTTTAATTAATGTATACCAGTCTTGAGGGGCCAACAGAAAACTTACCATTTAAAGACTTTTGGAGCACTGCTTACCTGCTCCAAACGCTCAGAAGGTCCCTTTGCCAATCCCCGCCTGGGCTGTTGTAATTGCACTAACATTACCAAGAGGAACCTAATGGAAGTGACTGTGTTTGACCTGCACAGTAAAAAGCTCAATAACTTGAAAGGTACTCTTTGAATTTTTGTCATTTTGGTCTTATTTTGCTCAGATAAATATTCTCTATTTTTCTAAACATGTGTGGAATCTTTTTGTGTTGTATTAATTGTGTGCCTGTGTGTGTGTGTGTGTGTGTTGCACAAATACTTTATACATTGCCTCTTTAGATAAGCTCGGCTTTTCTGTGCCAAGCTACCAGAGGCTGATCACAGGTTATCTTTTATTGTATATCTAGCTTACCCTGCCTAGAGTGGCGGTTCCTGCCTGACCTGGGAGCATATCTCAGCCAAAGAAGAATCCAATTTCTAACATGCCAAATATAGATAATACTAGTAAATTCAAAAGAAATTATGATGTGCTTTCCAAGAGCTATGTGTGGTGTATTCGTAATAAAAGAGAAATGTAGGCTGAAGGACAGAATTGTGGTGCGCTGACAGCACATTGCTGTGGTTATTCATACTAATTCTAGCAGTGATCCACCACATCAAGCTCTCTCAACGCACCTAAATCCTGACAAGACACACGCCTGCTATTTTAGTATGAATAACCACAGCAGTGTGCTGTCAGTGCACCACAATTCTGACCTTCAGCCTACACTTCTCTTTTATTACTAATACACCACACACAGCTCATAGAAAAAAGGGTAATATTCGTTCCGGCTAGCTGATAGGTTCAAATCCCAGCCACCGTTTTCAAAATGCTATGCTGGTCTTAATGCTCAAGTCTCACACATTGCAATAGACAAACAATAGTGCTCTACTTAACGATACAATCCTATACTGTGCAATGAAGGAATAATGCAATTCGTCACACCCCAATCACGTACTTTGCAATGAAAAAATAATGCAATGGGGGCAGCTACAATCATGTACGTTACAATTAAGGAATAATGCAATGCGTAACTACAATCATGTACTTTGCAATGAAGAAATAATGCAATGCGGGCCGCTACAATCCAGTACTTTACAATGGAGAAATAATGCAATGTGTAGCGCTACAATCGTGTACTTCGTTATGCAGAAATAATGTCAGGCATCATAAGACAGTCCAGCAGTTCGTTAGCGGCAATATTGGCAAGGTGTATTACGACAACCAGCCTCTTCGATAACAGTTGCCCCCCACATGTATCCATGATGACACAAAGTACAGCTTCTCACTCGGGCCCCAGTACTGCCATTCCTTTCATCAGTACAAGCCCCAATCTGAGCCGAAGCAAAGGCTGACGTCATCAGAAGGACAGAGAGGCTGAGAGAGTGTCCCTCTGAGCCTGCACCCTGCCCAGGTAGTAATCCAAGTTACCTGGGGGCGCAACACCACTCTCTTCTCCTGCTTCAGCGAACTGGGCCTTCCGTGCAGAACTTTCTCAATGGACCTCAGTGGCTCGGCCTGGCAGCTCAACACCTCCAGGGCTGCCGGTCTGGACTGCGACTGTTAGTAAGGTCTCCGACGACCGCAGGGCACACATACCCTGGGCCCCTGAGATTACTTTTACTCTGGGTGCATGTTCACCACCGCACCCTCCGGGTCTCTTCTGGCTTCAGTTCGCTGAAGGAGGAGAGGAGAGTGGTGTCGCGCCCTCGGGTAACTTGGATTACTACATGGGCAGGGTGCGGGCTCAGAGGGACACTCTCTCAGCCTCTCAGTCCTTCTAATGATGTAAGCCTTTGCTTCGGCTCAGATTGGGGCCTGTACTGTTGAAAGGAATGGCAGTACTGGGGCCCGAGTGAGAAGCTGTACTTGGTGTCATCATTGATACGTATGGGGGGGGCAACTGTTATCGAAGAGGCTGATTGTCGTAATACACATTGCCAATATTGCCGCTAACGAACTGCTGGACTGTCTTATGACGCCTGACATTATTTCTGCATAACAAAGTACATTATTGCAGCTCTACACATTGCATTATTTCTTCATTGCAAAGTATATGATTGTAGTTACGCATTGCATTATTCCTTAATTGTAAAGTACATGATTGTAGCTGCCCCCATTGCATTATTTCTTCATTGCAAAGTACGGGATTGGGGTGTGACGCATTGCATTATTCCTTCATTGCACAGAACAGGATTGTATTGTTAAGTAGAGCACTATTGTTTGTCTATTGCAATGTGTGAGACTCTAGCCTTACGACCAGCACAGCATTTTGAAAGCAGTGGTTGGGATTTGAACCTACCAGCTAGCCGGAACGAATATTACCCTTTTTTCTATGTTGGCTTATGTATTGTGTGGTCTGATCGTATATCTTTTTGTATAAAGTTTATACTTGTTTTTATTAAATTTGTTTGGAGTCCATTTGTGGTGTCACCAGGGGGTCGCTGTGGGCGTAGTTGCACAAACTGCACACTTGTGCCTTGGAGATAGGCCTGGCTGCTCGTGCCAAGCTACTAAGAGGGGGAGCAGGGCTATCACAAACGGTGTCCTTACTTGGCCTAACGTTGAGTGGGGAGCCCCGGGTCTCGCACTTGGTGACAGTAGTGCGGGACTGGGACTCCGGCTTCCAACAATTCACGTAACATTAGCCCCCGCTGTGGGGCCTCCGAGCTCAAAGGGAACTTCTGACTGAGTTTGAGTTATGTGCTTTGCAGGGTGGCCCCCTCAAGTTTCGTTACACCACTGGTTTAGTTAAGCAAGTGCCTTGTTATATTTCCCAATGATCCGCTGTCTCTTGCTTTTTATGCACTGTCTATGTAGGCCCCTTCAGTCGGTACTTGACAAAATTTGGTGACTGTCCGAATGTATGTGGATGACGCAGATCTCTGGATGAATGAGAGCTGGGAAATGGCCTTTATAACGCAGGCTGAGCCACGTGTGCCATTTCCCTGCAAGCATAACAGCGCTTGCCTGAACCACACATCTGCCTTAACCGCACAAATACGTGGTTAAGGCAGATAGCAGTCTAGAGTTCAGATAGGCGGGGATAGGGAAGAGGAAACATCTGAACAGGAAGCTCCGGATGCAGACAGGTAAGTGGGGCTGGGGCCGGGTTTGCGGGGGCGGGTAGTTTTTAGGGGTGGGGTCGGTTTTAGGGATAAGGGTGAGGGGGTGGTCAGGGTATTTTTTGGAAGGGGGCAGTGTTTTAGGGCTCAGAGCGGGAGGATTGTTGGGTTTGTTTTAAGGGCTGTGATTGGAGGGAGTTTTATGGGCTGGGGTTGGGGGAATTTTTAGGGGTAGGGTTAGTTTTAGGGCCCAGGGCTTGGGGGTCGAGTTCATTTTTTTAAAGGTGGGCAGGGTTTTAGGCCTCAGGTCAGGGGTAGGGTTCGTTTTAAGTGTAGTGCGGGGCAGGTTTCAGTGCTCAGGGCCTGGGGGCTAGTCTCGGGGTAGTTAGGTAGAGGGCAGAGTTTTATAACTCATTGCCAGGGACAGAAAGGTTTACTTTTAAGGGCAGGACGGGTTGGTTTTAGGGTGAGGGACAGGGTAAGGGGAATAGGATTTTAGGGCTTAGGGTGGGGGGTGGGGTTCAGGGTAGTGATAATTTACCACACTTATCGCTTTAGCAAATATGCCTTTGCAACATGGAATGGGTGGTAAAGGCATTTGTTGTAAAAGAATGTATGGATAAGACACATTCATTGTTGGGATCGCGTTGTAGAGGCAAGTGTAGCTCAGCCATGCATTCTTCTGTCATACAACCATAAGAGCTGTCTGCTAGAATAGAGCAAAACAGAGATCCCTGCTATGGAGAGACCAAACTCATGACACCACCCTTCAACTGGCTCAAAGCGTGGGGATCCTGCTTGTTATTGTTCTAAAAGTCTGCCACCAGGAGATAATCATCAGCTCAAACATTCATTCATCCCCAAGTCTATTCAGTGGTCAGAGTTACAAATCTCCTGGTGTCACAACTTCAGATAATCCCACCACTACTACAAGCTGACCATCAGACACAGCTTACAAGAGCCTCAGTTGTAACAGAGTTGGATTACTGCAGCCCGGGCTTTAAGTGGGATTGAAAAACTGGGGGTCTCTCAAAGGGGCGTGGCCAATGTAAGTAAGGGCGTGGCTTAAAAACACAAAAGCTAAAAATCTGTGTTTAGCACAGTGTCCCCCCGACTTGTATTTTGCTGTTCCTGTCATTTCCTCCAGATATGTCATACAAGAAGTCACATCATACCTACAAGTGAGGACTATTTTGGGTTTGTCACTGGTTGCTAGTTGCATAAAATAAAAAACAGCAACTATGGCTTGTATATATTGAAAAAAAACTTCAATGAAAGCCCTGGTGACACCACAACAATGTTGCTGCTCCTGAGTTTCAAAAAGAGAAGGGAAATCCATAGAGAAATGTACTCTCTTTAAAGGATTTCTCTTCCTCTACAACTCTCACCACACGCACATCGATGTGCCTGCTGTCACTGCAGCCCGGAAAAAAACGGACAGCCTGTGCCAGGGCACAAAACAGAGCCCGATAGAGACACGTTTCGAGGCCCTCTTAAAAAAACTCCCGGTGCTCAGACCCGGTGAGACCCGGACCACTTAAAGCCCTGACTGCAGGACCATTTACACTGGTCTAACCAACAAACCTGTCCCTGGGATTTAAAGGCTACGAACCAGTTTGGCAGATCATGCCTACTTCTCCGAAAATCGACTAAAACAAGCTATTTATACTTGCTTTTAAATGGCCTTCTCACAGTCAGGATCAGTAAATTAAGCGCCATTCATTTGGGTAATAGAATAGTATCACCTGTTACTGAGAGCAGCAGGAGACTGCAAACTAATGGTATGAAATACCATAAAACAGTTCTTATTATTGCTCTCTCACCTTTACTTATATTCCTCCACAGTCCTATTTTTTCTCTGCACCCACGCATTACACTGGACATTGGACACCACTTACTGTAGGATGGGTGGACACAAAGTGGATTGAAGATTGCATTCTAGGTTACAGCAGCCAAGGAACAATCTGGACGAAAAGATTTCCTTTGGCAGATGAACTAATATGATAAAGATTTTAAAATCACTTTAAATGTATCAGTGTGAAATATAATGTAAAACCTCTAGCATTTGGCTCTTTGTCATCTTAAGGATTTAGGTGACCCTGGGCAAGACATATTTTGAAATCTCTATTCAGAACTTTAAATTGTATTACCCTTTTCTATTCTATTCTTGAGATCTTATATATCACCTGGCTACTTGAAGACCTCCCAGTGCTGGCTCAGACACTGAAGAAAGCTAGATAGAACTGATGAGGAATATCAGTTGCAGAAAAGCCAGATCTTTTAGGCCTTGCAGAACAGGAATTCACCCTCCAGTAGACGTGGTTCCAGTGGTAGAGTGTTCCAAAGTCTGGGGGCCAGAAAGGAAGTGGATCGGCCACCCCAGCAGGATCTGTGATCCTGGGGACCTTCAGTAGGTGGGCTGATGATCTGAGGGCTCTCCCAGGGAAATAAGGGGAGGCTAATGGTCTTAACAAGGAAGGGCCCTTTCTATGGATTGCCCTGTGCATAATGCAGAGTCTTGAACTGCACTCAGCACTCCACTAACTCCCTATATTTCCCTCAAATTCAAGTCCCCAAGGTGCCAAAAAGTACTGAATTATATGGTAAACTTTGAAAACTCAAAAGCAGTTAAAATATGTTGTGCACAGGTATCCAAAAATCATTTTGAGAGAGATTCAGAGGTAAAGGAAGGCAGAGGCAGGGAGACAGGCTTACACAGAGAAATAGAATAGATAGAGGTCAAATAGAGATAAAGTTCATCTTCTCAAGTGGCCAATTAGAAGATGGAGCTCTGGCAAATTGCCCACTTTGCTTAATACATCTCTGATGTGGTCAAAGATAAAACAGATATTGTCTCTCAATACCCATTTCGCCGTGTTCCGTCTCCTCTTCTTTTCTTCTTTCCTCCTCTATTTCTCTGGGTTTTTTTTTTACCATGGCATGACTTCCCAGAGATATGCTACTTGCAAAACACTGAAACCAAAACAAATTAAAATATTTGACAAGTTCTACTCTATTTCGGTGGGTAATGAGCGCTGTTGACCCTGCTGACACCGCCATGCCTGTTTCAAGGACAGAAATACTCGCCATGGCCCCGTGCACAGGAAGGAAAACACCCTGTGCGTCGGGGCCATTATTGCTTTTTTGTTTTTTGTTTTCTGAAAACAAACTCCTGCTTTGAGAGATTGTTTTCGGAAAACTTTGCTGAGTGGGATCAAACACGGCGCCTCTTGGCTAAGCTTCAAGGGCTTATTTACAAACCCCTTGCGCCGCCGGTGCGTCACGTTTAATATGGGGAAACGTGGTGTACAGCTTGAAAATAAGCCCCTCAGTGCTTTCAATGGAGCCTCGTCATTAGAGATCAAACTTTCCTGCCGAACATTGGCTGTCGACAGTGCCATGTCATCTTCAGTTCGAAGGAAGAACGAGGGCATCAGAGGACACAAGAAGCACAAGCGATGATAAGGTTCTCACAGTCCCTATAACGCAACACTCTGCTCTCACCCGTCATTTCCCCTATGAGGGCAGGAAGACAGGAACGCCCCCAGGGAGATTTTAGATTTAATGATTTAAAAACGCCCCCTCTTCTTTATCTTTAGTGGTGACGGGTACATTCATCCTGACAGTTTAACAAGGCGCATGTCTCACCTTCCAGTCACAGCCCCGGGGCCTTTGGTGTGCCCCAGTCTGAGCCACACCTGCGAGGGGAGGGGCCGGCACCTTGCACAGGCCTTTCTTCGAGCATTGAGCAACAAAGGTACATGATGACTTTGATTCTCTTTGGAAAGTACAAGGAGTAGTTATTGATACTGCAGCATCAGTGGCATGGGGCCCCAAGGCGTGAGACGCCCCGGTAATGGCTGTCTATTCAATTCAACGGAGGAGGGGGCCAATACCCATGCAGAGTCGAGCGAGCCGAAGAATTCTTGAGCCGAGCCAGAGCAGAGCCTGGAGTCCGCATTGGCTCTACGAGCCCAAGTACGAGCCGAGCCCAGAAAAACAAATCAACATAGGAACCTCGCAAATGTAACTTACCTGTCCTGCAAAAGCTGAAGAATGAGTGGGGCAGGCTGATTATATGTAAACAACATAGTCCTCACCCTGGGGCATGTCGTGCCCACAGGATGGCACTAAGACCCTGGAGCCCAGGGTCAGGGGGACAAGGACACCGGACACCACTTCCGGTCAAGGGGCGGAGGTCAGGACACTCTCCAGCAGGACTTGGGCGTGGGAGGTAAGGGGATCACGAGCGCGCCATGATAATGCCACAACAATATATGCATGCTAATAAAGAACAACAGAAATCACCCTACCGTCTCCTGTGTGCTCTCTGAACAGACCGATGCGACAACTGGCGACGAAGGCGGCGACATCGACCAGCGTGACGGTCGTGTGCATCTCGTCGAGACTGTGGTGTGCCCAGGAGAAGAAAGCGCCGAGAAGACAAAGCGCCGAGAAGACAGAGCGCCGAGGAAAGGAAGCGCAGCGACGCGGGAGCCCACCCCGGCCGCTGCGAGGAAAGACTGCCGGTAAGCGCTGTGCACAGAAGCGCGAGGGGAAGAGAAACTTGCCGCGAGCTCTCGCTAGAGTCCGAGAGTCTCGGTGGCCATCTTAAGGGCAGGCGAGAGAGCCAATAGGCGCGCGAGGTAGGCCCGGCGGCCATCTTGGAGTCAGGCGGTATTCCTATTGGCCGCGAAGCACCACGTGACCATCGGCGGCCATTTTGAAAGCAGGCAAAAGCAGCCAATCAGAAGAGAGATTGGCTCAGCGGCCATTTTGAGGCCAGGAAAAATCGATCTGCCCAGGAAAGGGCTGATTTTCAAGGCAAAAGCAACAAGCACAGACAAAAGCAAAGGATAGACAACATAAGAAAAGAATAAAGAATAAAGGCAAGGGAAAAAAAAAAAGAAAATAAAGGAAAAAGGAGAAACAACAAAGAGAAAAGGTCAAAAGAAAGAAGAAACGCAGGAGAGAATAGAAGAGTGCCGGAAGAGCACGGAGAATAGAAGAGTGCCAAGTGGAGCACTGGAAACAACAAAAGAGTGCCAGGAAAAGCACAGAAAAGAAGAGACAGCACAGGAAATAGACAAAGAGAGCCAGGAAGAGCACAGAACACAGGAAATAGACAATGAAAACAATAGAAAGCAAGGAGAAATGGCAGACCCAAAACCAAGTGCGCAATACAGAAGACCACTGCCATTCAGCCTATCTGAACCGCAAACAGGGATAAGATGGGAGAAATGGCTTCGGCGTTTTGAAAATTATGCTGACGCAACAGATGTCACGGAGGCCAAGATGAAAGGACTATACCTGAACTATGTGGGCGATGAGGTCGAGGATCTGTTGGTAACGCTGCCAGCCGCGGACATTGACACCTATGACAAGTTAACAAAGTGCCTGACGGAAAAGTTTGATCCGCAAAGAAATGTCGACTTCGAGAGATACAGTTTCACGATTGCCTTCCAACAAGCTGAGGAATCACTAGACGATTTCGCAACGAGGTTGAGGAAACTAGTGACTCACTGTGCATTCGACAAATTTGACAACGAGCAGGCCATAAGACTACTGATTATCGCAGGCTGTCGGGACATAGAATTCCGAACCAGAATACTGAAAGAACCAATAACATTGGAGAATATCCTCGCACTAGGGAGGGCAGAGGCACGAGCAACAGCACACGCGAAAGAAATGGAACGTGGCAAAGGAAGAGGTGGAGAACAAATTAATAGGATGGCGAGCAACAACAACAAAACAGGAAACTGGAGACAAGACAGAGGCGGCCAGTCGGGGAGGAAGCAACAAGAAGGAACGTGCTACAGATGCAGACTAGAGTTCCCACACCGAGGTGGCCCATGCCCAGCATTTGGCCAGACGTGCCAAAAATGCAACGGACGAGATCATTACGCAAGTGTATGTCAAGGGGCACAGTTCAGAAATGACCGTGGAAGAACAAGTAGAGGGAGGATGCCGACGCGCAGGCACATCAGACATGTCGAGACAGGAGTGAGGAGTTCGTCCGCAGAATCCGGGGACGAGGAAGAAGAAGAAAAAACGGAGCGGCTATACCTCATGACACCGGTCAACACAGACTCAGAAGATGATGAAGAAGAGTGTGACGAAGTAATATGCCTGGTGGACAAAAAGAAAATAAAGAAAACAGAGTCCGTCACAATAAAAGTGGGGCCACACGATACCACGTTTGTGTTGGACAGTGGCGCAACGTGCAATATCATGTGCGTCTCTGAATACGAGAAGATGAAAGTGAAGCCGACCCTGAAGCCATCTAGAGTGAAAGTATTCACATGGGGGGCAAAGCGACCAGTGATCAACTTGGGGAAATTCAAGGAGGAATTAAGATACAAGGATCAAAGACTAACGGAACAGATACACGTGCTCCAAGGAGACATCCCAGCGCCATGCTTGTTGAGCAACGTCACGGCACAAGTAATGGGGCTGATGGAAATGACGTATCAGATGTCGGAAAGAAAAACAAACATTCTAAAAGAATATCCCAAACTGATAGAAGGTTTAGGAAAGCTGAAAGGACGGCAAATAACGCTGCACATAGATGAAACAATAAGACCAGTCGCGCAACATCACAGAAGGGTGCCCATACACCTACAGCCACAAGTCGAGGAAGAGCGGGAGGCCTTACTAAAACAGGACATCATAGAACGAGCAGATGGACCGACACCATGGGTGTCACCAATCGTGGCCGTCCCAAAGAAAGACAAATCAAAGATAAGAATATGCGTGGACATGAGGATCCCTAACAAGGCAATTGAACGTGAGCGACACCCTGGCCCACATCTAGACGACATGATTAGCTGTCTCACAGGCACGAGAAGATTCTCGAAACTGGATCTATGCAAGGGGTACCACCAACTTGAACTAGACCCCCAGTCGCGATACATCACGACGTTCTCCACCCACCTCGGACTATTCAGGTACAAACGATTGAGCTTCGGGATCTCGTCGGCTGCAGAAATATTTCAGGAGACAATTCGTCAAGTCATCAGGCCGGTCAAGAACAGTTTGAACTACAGTGACGATATCCTGGTGTTCGGCAAGTCGGATGAAGAACATGACAAGGCCTTAAGGGAGGTATGCTCACACCTAGAGGAAGCAGGTCTAACGCTAAATGAAGAAAAATGCGAACTGGGGCAGGACGAGCTAGTGTTTTTCGGTCACATATTTTCCAAAAAAGGCATGCGGCCAGACTGCAGCAAGGTCGAGACATTAGAAAAAGCAGGGAAGCCCACGGACGTGGCAGAAGTGAGATCGTTTCTAGGACTGGCAAGTTACTGTGCACGCTACATTAAAGACTTCGCCACCGTCAGCGGGCCACTGAGAGAGCTGACGAAACAAGGACAAAAGTTTCAGTGGACCAGCGAGTGTGACAAAGGGTTTGAAGAGATAAGAAAAGCGGTGACAGCAGTGGATCATTTGGCCTACTTCGACCCGAAGTTATGCACAGAGCTGACAGTGGATGCAAGCCCCGTGGGGCTGGGAGCGATTTTAGCACAACACCAGCCCGGGAGAGATTCCCCAAGACACATCGTTGCGTATGGGAGCAAAAGTCTGACAGACGTTGAAAGGGGATATTCACAACCCGAAAAAGAGAGCCTGGCGGTGGTGTGGGCCTGTGAACATTACCACATGTTCGTGTACGGGAAACCGTTCACGATCGTGACCAACCATCAGGCTTTGATAACAATCTATGGCAACCCGAATGCCAAGATACCGCCAAGAATAGAAAGGTGGGGAATCAGGCTCATGGACTACAATTTCAAAATTATCCACAAGCCAGGAAAAGAGCAAAACCCAGCAGACTATGTGTCAAGGCACCCCCTGCCGCAAAAGTCACGAGCGACCACAATGGCAGAAGAGTACTTGAACTTCGCACTGAAACTCAGTACACCGGCGACAATAACAGAGAGTGAACTAAACGAAGAAACAAAACAGGACGCCACCATGCAGGAGGCAATGAGAATCAACAGGGCGCAACGATGGAGACACGTAAATAATCACATGTGCGTAGGAAAAGGAATAGACAGAGAAGAACTGCCGGCCTTCAAAAGAATAAATGAGGAGCTGTCCGAATACGAAAACGGGACAATAATGAGAGGCACCAGAATAGTGATGCCCCAAACGCTAAGAAAAAGAACAGTGGATTTGGCACACGAATCACACCGAGGCATGGTGGCCACGAAAAAGATGCTACGGGAAAAAGTGTGGTTCCCGGGACTCGATAGCATGGTGGAAGAGATGGTGACAAAGTGCCACGTATGTCAAATAACAGGACCGCTGTCAAAACCAGAACCCCTGTAAATGTCCCCGCTACCACAGGCGGTGTGGACCGAACTGGCAGCAGACTTCTACGGGCCGCTAGAAACAGGAAACTATTTTCTGGTTGTGATAGACGAATACTCAAGATTTCCCCTAGTAAAGACAGTGTCGTCAACATCGGCGAACGCAACGCTACCAGTGCTAGATGACATTTTTGCAGCACGGGGCTCGCCACAGACATTGAAAACAGACAATGGCCCACCCTTCTCAGGCGAAGAATTCAAAAGATTCATGGCGTACTTAGGCATACGTCACAGACGAATAACGCCGCTGTGGCCACAAGCAAATGGGATGGCTGAGCGGTTCATGGGAACCATCAAAAAGGCGGTACAAAGAGCAAAACTGACTCAAATTTCGATCGGGCAAGCCCTGTGCCAGGTACTCAGGGACTATCGGAACACACCACACAGTTCCACAGGGAAGTGCCCGGCTGAACTGGTACTAGGGCGAGTGAGCAGAACAAGACTGCCGCAGATGAAGGAAGGAGAAAAAGCAGAACAGAAAGAAATCGCCATCAGAGACAAGGGACAGAAAGCAAAAATGAAAGAATACGCTGATCAAAAAAGACATGCCACGCCTCACAAGTTAGTGGAAGGGGACATGGTGCTTATGAAACAGCGGCAGGTGAGGAAGTCAGACAGCGCGTTCGCAAAGGATCCGCTAAAGGTGGTGAAAGTGAACGGGCCCATGATCACGGCTGCTGCTGGCGAACATCAGGTCACAAGAAACAGCTCCCACTTTAAAGAGGTGAAAACGGAAGAAGAAGGAGACACGCCAAAGAACGAACCAACCAGAGAGAGGTGGCAGGAAGATCCATCACCCGCCTTCGGAGAACAGCGACCAAGGCGAGAATGTAAAAAGACCAAGAGACTGATCGAAGAGATGTGAGGGGACTATCACTACACACATCTCTCTCTCTCTCTCTCTCTCTGATGACCATCATGAATCACGAGGACAAGTGGCAAGAAATTTTGTTTGCAACAAGGGGGGAGATGTCGTGCCCACAGGATGGCACTATCAGCCTGATTCATGTAGGCAATAGCGCTCGCAAAAGGGCCAGATTCTGAGAATCTGACCCTTTGCGAGTGCGATTTTTGCATTTGGTATTCATGATACCAAATGCAAAAATCGCTATTTAAGAATTCGCATATTTGCGAGGAATGGCATTTAAGGAATCTCTAATAGAGATTCCTCAAATGCTATTCATGAAACATCAAGAAATAGCGATTTTGAACTTTTGGGGCCGCTATTTACCGAGAGGTCAGACCTGTCGGTAAATAGCAAAAACTTAGAAAAATGCTTTTAAAAGCATTTTTCTAAGTTGCATGTTGCACACACACATGTCCTTTGGACATGTGTGTGCGCATCACCTGTTCAAATGTGCATTTTAGGGGTGCTACAGGGCGTCCTTTGGACACCCCTGGCACCCTTAAAATCGCTATCTTAGTTGCGAGTAGCAAATTGCTACTCGCAAATCCCCATTCATTCCTATGGGCCTCTTGGCCCATAGGAATGAATGGGGAGTATTTGCGAGTAGCAAATTGCTATTCGCAAATAAAGAACATGTAGGAATCGCTATTTAAGTAGCAATTCCTACATGAATGCCGTTTTGCGTGTCCTCAATAGCGAATCGCTATGATTCGCTATTAGGGACACGCAAAGCGGCATGTACATGAATCAGGCTGTAAGACCCTGGAGCCCAGGGTCAGGGGGACAAGGACACCGGACACCACTTCCGGTCAAAGGGCGGAGGTCAGGACACTCTCCAGCAGGACTTGGGCGTGGGAGGTCAGGGGATCACGAGCGCCCCATGATAATGCCGCAACAATATATGCATGCTAATAAAGAACAACAGAAATCACCCTACCGTTTCCTGTGTGCTCTCTGAACAGACCGACGCGACAGGGCATTCAGCAGGGAGGCAGTGAGATGAGGCCAGTAAATTGTTTGCAATGTTATTGTGCTAAAAGGTAGTTCGGGCAGGCTGATTGTAATGTAATTAATACACTTCCCCCCTCGCCCCCGACATTGGGCTGGGGATCCGTGATGATGTACTAAAAAGGCAGTGCCTTCCTTCATCTGGTGGTTATGCTGTAGTTTTAGCCCACGCGCTTTTCACAGCCTGTGATAACCAACATTCTGATAGAACTTTTCAAAAACAAAACAACCCAGGTGGGCGCATTGTCTTGCAGGCTATGTTAAAGGCAGTGCCTTCGTGTTAATGTATTTAGAGTTTTTGCCTACTGCTAATTTTCACAATCTGTGAATACCAACATTTACTTTTGGGATTTTATATAGCTCGAACTAGACCCGAAGGTATTGGAGCGCTTTACATGAGCACCAGTTACTTACACAAGGACACATTAATTTTTTAGGCACAGAGAGCTATTGTTTGCAAATCCCACTTATTCCTTATTTGCGATTCGCAAATTGAGATTCGCAAATAAGGAATACCTTCTCATTCATTCCTATGGGCTAGAAGGCCCATAGGAATGAATGGTAAGACATTCTCAATTTGCGATTCTCAATTAGAGAATCGCAAATTGAGAATACAATTTCAGGGTTGTAAGGGTGTCAATAGGACACCCTTTTGCACCCCTGAAATTACCATGTGTGCACATGTGGACCACATACATGCCCTATGGGCATGTATGTGACCCACATGGCACTTTGAAAAATGCCAAAAAGTAAATTTTTCAAAAAAATCGCTAAATACCACCAACCTGAAGTTGGTGGTATTTTGTGATTCCTTAAGCCAAAATTCGCACAGCTTGGGTGATTCCTACATTGCATTTAAGGAATCGCAATTTGCGATTCTTTAAAAGCAATAGCAAAATAAGGAATCGCAAATTTTGCGATTCCTTAATTTTCATGTGGGTTTTTGTGTGCTACATAGCACACTGCCCTAATTACGATCGTAAATGCTGAAATTTGCGAGCGCAATTTGGCTTCCTACATATGGCCCATAATGATATGCCCAGAATCAAAAGATGTTGAGTGACGCGGGACTTGAAACTGGTTCTCAGGGTTCACAGTCGGCAGACCTGGTCATAACACCACATCCTACCGCCGAATTCTGTTACAACTTTAAAAAACACCAACACGGAAATTGGTAAAAGATGGCAAAAGCTAATGAGTCGGTGTTTGCGTTTCGTGATTCGGAGGGGCGGGCCGGGCTCTGATCGTGTTGAGCTCCAGGATCTAGGAGGACCTCGAGCCGAGCCAGAGCCAAGCAACTAGCTCTAGCATTTATCCTATATCCATGCTTACGAAGGGCTCATTGCACCCTACCTAGCCACTGATAAAGCAGTGAGAGAAAGCACCTCCTAGAAGGCCCTCCGAGATTAGAACCCACCCCTCAACTGTGGATCCAACCTAAGGGCGTATACCTATATTGTCAAACGATGAACATATGATGCTGTATACATTTTGCAAATCTAGAGCATCTTTGTATCGCGCAGCTCTTTTGAATTTTACCCACTGACAGAAAGAAAAGTGGTTGGAAATATTACCAACATTGTGAATACCCTGCATGAGCTATTAGCTATGAGCTGGCACATGAACATAGATTCCGGCATGAAATTCCCCATGCTAGCAGTAGAGCTCTGAATACTCCGGGACGGTGGCAGAAATGATGTACATTGGCAATAATATTAAATGTTACAACTTTCAGTAAAGATTATTTGGTCTTCAAAGTCACCGAAGTAAAGGTTCCTCTTTGAGGTGATTGGCCAGGAGTGGTGGGAAATAATACTTTTTTATTAAGTTTTGATTTCTCGACAGGCCAGTGTCTCTGAAAAGCTCAGAGCGTTGGAGCAATGCTAATGGTTGATGCCCGGGAACGTATGGCAGGGTTGGGGATTAGTCAGCTGAATATGAAGTTTGCTTCAATCTAGTAACAATCCAGGAGCTTCTGACCACTGACGTTTTCCAGATTCTCTCAGTGCAGTGATCAAAAACGGACATGATTTGATAGGAAAGTGCAATTGCACTGAACATAGAAATGGGACTCATCGCTGATGGAAGATTGTAAATGGTGGTATTAGGAACTTAGCATTTCTAATGTCTTGGTGCCTGGACACACCTTTTAGACTGCCTAGGTAAAATGTAGTTGAGGTACATCACACCTATATTAATGCTGGTTGCCACATTTTATATCATCAACATTTCTTAGTGTACTGCTACTCTGGGACTTGACAGTTCCAGGAATCAATCTTCTAGTCTGTAGCCTTTCAGTGGAACTGCAGCAGCTTACCTTTACAGGGATGCTATATATGAAGTGGACAGAACCGGAACCATTAGTACTCAGTAAAAGAAATATACAGCCCTGCAGCAGAACGTTTAGGACCTCAGCACAAGATTCACATTGTCTTTCCCAGTACCACCTCCACCTCAGAATTACTGATAATGAGGTGTCAGCGCCTCCAGTGAGGGCAGTGTTACAGGGGATTACACGCGTAAACTTTAAGCTATTTTAGGAATTACCAGGAAACCAGTTCTTCATACCCCAGTTTCCCAGATAATGTCGTAATACGCCCCCAATATTTCACCTGCCCAACCCGTTGAGGTGTTCGGGTGGGACACCACAGATCCTTGGAGTTACCGTAGATCTTGTAATCTTGATTCAGACTGTAAATCTCATTATGTGTCGTACTGGGATTGAACCAGGTCCTTTGAATGAGGGCCTTGCTGGGACAGTCGACACCTCTAGGTAGTTCCTTCGTACAATATGTGGAATAAGTTCTATGCAAAAATGGCATAGTGCAGCAGCTACGTGCAGCAGGCCGATGTTTAGTCACTACCTATTTGCATCTCTCTCTCTCCCATGTCTAGTGCATGCAGTGATGAAACTGAGTGCTACAAGCCTTTAAACAAGTCAAAGTTTAAATGCAGAAGGCATGCATTGCACACAGCACGTTTTAATAATCAATTTGCATTTGTTCATACTTGATATTCCTTCAAAGAAACAAAAGAGCACAAAAATCATTCATAGTCTCTTCAATTAAATTGAGCATAGCTTTGGCGGTATTTGGGGTTTAACAACCCCCAAATGAATACATTCTTGACTCAGTAGATTATCTGGGTGCCCCGAGTAAGATCTGCTATGCTTGTGTTAGAATTTCTTGCAATTCTGTTTTCACTAAGGGCCCTATTGCAAGTACAGTGGTCCATAGGTCTGCCGCACTTGCGGTGTTGGTCTGCCACAGGACACCTGCAACTGTTGGGGATCCAGGATCCTGCGGCGGCCGCAGCCGTCTGAAGCAGGAATATACTAGCGGTGCCACAGCGGCACTGTCAAGCATAGTCCGAGTTGCCTCTCCATGGCCCTTTTCATGGTTTGGAGCCTGCTATGTAAAGGGTGGTGGAGAGGCAACTAAGAAGCCCTCACAGGGCCCCCTGCCTCACTCTGGGCCTGGGGATGCATGTAGGCAGGCACAGGCTCTACCCCCTGGAATTGCACCCCCTTTCCTGTACAGAGTGGCATGCACAACATGGTGCATGCCATGCCTTGTAGGAATGTTCAGTCAGTGCTCTGATGGCGTCGGTCTGCATGTTAGGCTCTCCTCTGAGTCTAATAGACTGGTGTCAGTTTTCCAGTGCATCCACCCAAGGATTTTGATGCAAACTCATATTGATTTGTGGTATAGTGAAAGTGCATCAGCTCCAACCTTCCCAGTATAAATAAAATTGTGGCTTTTTTTTATTTTATTTTATGAATTAAATAAAATAGTTCATCATTTATGTATTGTTTCTGTGGCTCAAATCATTGAAATTGCTTAGGGCAGGGTCACCGGCATCCAATAATGACTCAGTGCGGGTCCCAGATTCCAATATTCATTTAGCGCGGGACTCCAGACTGCAGTAAAGATTAAACGAAGTCCAAGAAGTCAATGGGTTAAGAACCACTGTTCTAGGTGAAAGGCTCACGATTCACTTAAAAAACATTTCTCAAACTTTTAGAAGTAACTTGATGCAATCCGTTGGTGATTCTTCAATGATTCTTCCTAAGCTCACTTTATGGAAGCACCAGTCCTGGAGAAATGTCCTTTACATATAATATTATTATTATTATTATTATTATTATTATTATTATTATTATTATTATTATTATTATTATCATTATAATTATTATTATCATCATCTCTGCAACCATGCTGAGAGTCCCCAGCCCTTTAGGGATCCCACATTCAGCCCATGGCTAATGAATATCTGTGAGATATGGGAGCCTCAGAGGGCCCTCATCATATTCTGCAGTGGCCTATCATTTGGCATTATGCCACTAGTTCAGTTGTGTAAGACAACACCAGGCAAGATTTGCTGCAGTGTATAAGGCCACTCTTTCCTTACCATTGTTTGGCCTTATTGTCACTCATTTGCTTGCTTCTTATTGGTCAGCTGCTGTCGACGTCCTTCCTTTTTGTGTCTTTGTCCCTCCCCTTAAGCAGGGACACATTACTTGTATTACTTGTATCCTTCTGCTGCTCTATTGTTTAGGCTCTACTTTTTTCTTTTTGCTTAAGCACTCTACCATAGTGTCTGTTTCAGCTGTCTTCCTTGTGTACTTCTTTCCCCTCCTTGCTCCTCCCTACCTCACGTGTGCTGCTTTCCCCACCCTCCCTGCCTTTCTTTTCCATTTTGCTTACCCCCCACTCAACCTCCCTCCCTTCAATGTTGTCTGTGTTGTTGCTCGATCAAATTGTTGTCCATGTTGTTGCTTGCTCCACTGCTCCTCTCCCCTCCTGTTGTCTGTGTTGTTGCTTTCCCCATCCGCCATCCATCCTTTCATTGTTGTCCATGTTATTGCTTGCTCACAGCACCTCCCACCCTCAGTTGTCCATAAGCTTGCCCCCTTCCAACCATCTGTTGTCCATGTGCTTACTCCTAGCCCCGCCCTGCCATCTTGTCTGTGTTGCCCCTCCTGACTTGCCCCACTCCCTCTGTGTTTCCTCTCTCCCCCTCTCTCCCCCTCCTCCATGTTGCTGCCAGAATGAGGAAGTCTGGAATCCTTGAGGCCTTCGTTATCAGTACTGAAGATTGGTGCAGTATCATGAGATGTGCTGAATGAAGGATAATTAACTTTCTGCCATAGAGTAATATTGAAATTACCGGATATTATGACTTCGTTGCCATGTTTCTGGTAAACAAGGTTCGCCAATGTTTTACAGAAGTTCATGATTTACCCTCTTTGCCCGCCCTTATGGAGATTCGAACCATCATTTATTAATAGAATGGAAAAATGTTGTTATAAAAATGTCAATGATCTAGAAAAGCTGCCTGTAATAATGCACAAGGCTGATCTACCATAATTATATATTTTTCTATTGCAGTGTATACACATATCGAGATGCCTCTTAATGGTCTGCCAGATCTGTTTGATTCAACTGCTTGGATAAATGCATCCTGGTACCCTTGATTGGGGCGGCGTGGTGCTGCATGTTTCTTGTAGCCACAGGATGTACTACTTTGAGAAGAAGGAAAGAGTGTGTTCATGATAGAGCAATTTTTTAAGTCCTGCTACATTCCATGGGATTGAGGAACAGGGGATGATCAATGTTTGCTTCCCTATGAATCGAAGTAAGGCCGGACTAGGAATACTGCTGCAGATTGGTCCCTAGTGTAGATGGCAGCCAACTCCAGTCGTCCAGTCCTCTTTGTTCTCGGTGACCTTGGACGCAAGTGCTAAAAAAATCTACTGTTGCCTGCGCGAAGTTGAATGCGAAGAGGAGACTAGGGTGTGAGGAAACGTCGGGCTCATTAAATTTGCAAATCAAATTTGCCCTCAGGGATAGTTTTAAAGCCTGAGACTGGAGTTCTATCTGGCGGCAAAGAAACTTTCATTATTAGATACCTAATTGGTAGGCAGCCTTGAATATTCATTTTATATGGATGAGATTTTTGTGGTCCATGACTCATGTTAGAAGTTGATTGACTCAGGATTTTACGGATATCATATGAATCCCTGTCTCTCATACTGTGAACCATTAAGTTTGAAAATAAATACTATAGCTCTATTACACATGTGTAATCCATGTTATGCCTGGCTTTCGGGAATTCTTGTGGGAGTCGGGAGTGATGGATAGTATGAGATTTTGGGAAATAGCATCCAGGAGTCACATGTAGTGTGGTTACCACATAATTCAAGGGAAACTAGTAAAAAGGGCACTCTAAGGACTTAAGTGCCTTCACCATCCAAATGATCTTTTCGTAATTTCCCCTTTTTAGGCCTGTCTTGACAGCGCAGCTGTCTGCAAGAATTATTGTTAACATATCTTTCAAATATGGCAAGTGCCGAATTTTTCAGAGGACTATTTCTCTCTCAGATCAGCTCATGTTATTAGCTGATCCATGTAACTTTCCACTCTCTGTGAAGTGCTTGGACGAGGGGCGAGTTCACATCCAAAAAGTATACTAAATGATCACACATGCTTTATCTAATGCCAGCATTTTAAACAGAACACAATCATTTTTAAATCCTGCTTTAGCCAGGACCTCTTGATCTAACTAAAATTATATGTCTAAGGTTCATACATCTAGGGCTTAGTCTTCTTCCTCAATTAGCTGGTTAGTGTATCATTCACATTTCCTTCCATTATTGCACAAAGCCAAAATGCTCCCTGCCAGCGCCAGACCTATTTGCATTGCCTATACTTGTTTGTTTCGCTTATCACTGCAACAGGCTTTTCTTAATGTTTTAGTCAGGAACCATGTGTGATTTACACCTGTACACATCCATGAACCTAGAAACGCATACACACACTCAAAATGGTTCACAATTGATCAGCTTAAAACAAAGCAAGCGTTGGCAAGGCCAATAGTTCCTTCTTTAATGGGTAACACGTCAAAACACATGTGTGCACCTATGCAGTGTGCATAGATTAGTACATTAAAGCCAGACCAAGTGGCTGTGCCAATGCTTTTTGTTAAGAAAAGTAGACTTGTAGCACTATTCACTACAGTCATTCCTTCCCTGGACACACAGCTTCACATGTACCTCCTGCCCCGTACCACTGAGTATGGTTCCTCCTTATCCGCTGCAATGAACAGCACATATCCTTAGGCTCTGGTCGAAGTCCATCCACAGAGATCAGTTTGCGATAAGGCCGGTAATGAGTGAAGTTAATTGAGCCCTGAGCCCATAGCCTGTCTTTGTTGTCCCTGTCGCTGTGGAGATACACTACTCCCATAAACACGACCTTCGAGCTGTGAGATAAGCAGAGGCCTCCATGATTTTCCACCCTGAAGCTAAAGAACAACTACACACAGTGATGCGTTACTGAGGCCTCAAAGTGGTAACCTGACAGCCTCTTACCAGCTGGATCCCTTCAGAGTGTGGTACATTGAGCAAACTCACAGTGTTGTGTGAGAGCTGTGCCCAGCATTGTTACTCACAGTGCAGTTCCTCTTCTTTGATGGTGTGCACAGTGCTCCATTTCAAATCACCCTTCAATGGCTTATCACACACAGTGGTGCATAATATATTAGGACCTACTTCAGTAACCTTGGTATGTGAAGCCATCTGGGTTATCATCTCTTCACGTGCTGTGTACAAGAAACTCTCATTGGTACCACATCTCAAGCACTGTTGTGTATTAGAAGCTGATCTGCTTGTTTATAATTCACACAACTGCAATTAAGAGGCACCCCCAGAAACCTCTACGCTAGTCTCTTTCTGAAATCTGCCAGGGATGATGCTGTTCGGACGTGGAGGGGCAGGTCGTTCCAGGTTTTGGAGGTGATTTAGGAGAATGAGAGGCCCCACTGCGACTGCAACAGATGCGGGGGATGTGGGCGAGGGCAAGTGAGGAGGAACAAAGGTGTCTGCAGGATTGATGGAAGTTCAGTCGATGGTTGATGTAGGAAGGTCCTTGATCGTGGAGGGCTTGAAGGCATGCATGAAGATCTTGAACTGGCATGGGGAGCCAGTGGAGCTTTCTGAGGTGTGGGTGACGTGTGAACGTTTGGGAAGGTCCAGGATGAATCTGGTTGCAACGTAGAGAGTGCTGGTGCAGTCGAGGCAGCTGGTGACGAGGGCCTGAGTGATGGTCTTTCTGGTGTTGATCAAACTGCTATATTTGAGAACTTCATCCAAGATGGTGTCTGAGACAGTGCTGTATATCATGTGCCACTTCAGTAACCCTACGTCAAACAGTGCTGATCCTCCCAGGCTTCATCTGATGCCATATTTCACACTGTACTGTATATCAATTCGGAACATATTTAAAAAATCGCAGAATACCTGAAAACTACTAATTTCAAAAAGTGCTGTATAACAGAGGCTGCTCAGTTATTATGCAATATTCACTCCAGTGTTTCAGTAATCCTGTAGCACCCTGTGCTGTATATATAAAATACATGGAATAACCACAAATTAACAGTTATATATGTTAATGTCTCCTCTGCGACCTTGATCAAAAAATGTAGCAGAAGCAGCCCCAAAAACTGTGATGAAATGTACTGTGTAAGAACATCAATGGTATACACAATTTAAAATGTAGGGTTGCTTCTACCAGCTGTCCAATCCAGCTCTGTTCAACTTTCTGATTAGTTTCCCTATTTTTGGGAGCATGATCCAGGTAGCTCTTAATCTTTGTGCCATTTCTCAAACCTTTGAACTGCCTTGCCTCCCTGCTACGCCAACATGAGCCCCAACAAGCCTTGGTCATAGGTGCCATGACAGTGTCCGCCAGCTACACCAGGAGTTGCCAGTGATCCTGCCAGACTGTGTATAGATCCAGCCATGGGTGTCCCCAGAAACCAGAATTGCTCTGCTATGGCCTCTTCCATGAAGAAAATTATTGTAGGTCTGTGCCATGGATCCAGGCTCCTGATCGCAGCATTCGACAAACCAAGCCTGTCCGCTGGGGGATAAATCAAAAATTAACAATCTCTGAAGAGTGTATTTCCATGAATCCATTACGTCTTTCACAGTTGTTCAAGGCAGCACTGGTACCTGTGGTTGGTCCATGAAATTATAATTATTATAGAAGCTTTTTCGACGACCCATCAACTCTGATTAAGTCTGTTCCATGGATTCAATACCTCAAATGGGGGTCTTGTTCTGTGGTTTTCCCACCCCAGTTCAATCAGTCTGCCACTTCTGCTGGGGCTATCCATGCATTTGCCACAGTTTATGGAGTGTTTCTCTTAAATGTACCACCCCCATTGACATTCACTTAACTGGTTAGTGACACACTATATACAGCACCTCTTTTCATAAAGACATGTAGGTCTCATGAGTTTGATCCCATTCAGCTGATACCCATATACTGCACCCATATGCTAAGAAGTATCATAGACTATTCCATAATATTTTTACTGTTGAGAAGTTTGTAGGACCCCATCATAGCCATACTCTCCTTCAGGGGCCACATGTCTCCGAGTGGTCCATCATAGGCGACACCTGGTAAAATTTACTGTACTTCAACTACGTGGCCTCCAGGTTTGTGGACAATGCTCTTCTTACTTCTTTTTTTTAATCCTGAAATGCATGATATTGCTGAAGTGTCAGGACACAAGTGTCCATGTGTTACCGAGGAAACATAAATAGAAGACATGATCTTACCTACACATCAGCTCTGGGCCAAAAGCCATCAGTTCAAATTAACATTTGACCCGTGTTTGTTTTAGTGATGGCTGGTGAACTTTGAAAATTGTGGGCAATAAATACTTGCCCCAACTTGCACTGAGCAAGCAATGCCAACAAGTCTGACACCCATGAGGGAGCTCAGTGGTTCTCCTCCTGTGTAAATGCTAAAACACACAAGTCAAATGGTGCGATGTGCATGGTAATCTATCTGTGTGTATGTGTGTGTGTGTGTGTGTGTGTGTGTGAGTGTGTATATATATATATCTATATATATATATATTCACTGAAAAAACCATAGGTTAGAGACCATATATAGTTAGCTGGACATTTTATTGACATAAAACCAATGAAATTCCATATATAGTTAGTTGCACTAACTATATATCGCGCACCCGCAATCCACTGCTGATGATGTCACATATTACATCATTCATGACATGGTCAGTGACATCACTGATGACATCACTGATGACATC
The DNA here is from genome assembly GCF_964261635.1 of Lissotriton helveticus. Classification (NCBI taxonomy): domain Eukaryota; kingdom Metazoa; phylum Chordata; class Amphibia; order Caudata; family Salamandridae; genus Lissotriton; species Lissotriton helveticus. The sequence continues at coordinate 1,913,384,864 of NC_136065.1, read as the reverse complement.
TCAAATGACATCACTGATGACATCACTGATGACATCTCAAATGACATCACTGATGACAACATCCAGTGACTGTGTATTTCTGTAAAGTTAAAATATGCCTTACATATTGAAGAATAAGTGGATGTATAAGTGTCTGGATGAAGGATTTAGTAGGTGCATGACTGACTGTATGAGTGAGTGATTTAATGTGTCTCACTGAGTGCATGGGTTAGTGACTAAACTGTCTTAATTTGTCCATCATTATGTCTGTTGTTCTGTAAACTGCTGCATGTGTTGATCAGTAGCTATATGAGTAACTATATGGGTTATTGATTGGTTGCCCATGTATTTGTATGGGAGACTGAGTGTGTGTGTGGGTGTCTGGGAGGTGTATGACTCTGTGCATAGATGTGTGAGCAGTTGATTCACTAGATGTATGGGTTCAAATGTGCATGTGGAAACAGCTGTATGGGCGGTTGACTGTGTGCATGAGTGTATTGGTGAGTGAATGGATATCTCAGTGCTACATGTCAAAGTAAGTACATATGTAAAACACAGTACATGTGAGAGTTGACATATATAAATAACTGTGCATAAGAGCCAGTGAATGTGTGAGTGGCTGAATGGATCATTGTGAACTTGTATCCAGGATTGTATAAGAGAGTAAATATGTGTTAGTATGTGTTTGAATAAGTAAGGTGTGTATAACTGTATAGTTGAGAAAATGGAGGTGTGATTGATTCTTTGCATGACTGACTAGGTGTGTGTGTAACTTCATGGATGAGTGACAGTCTGTGAGTGTCTGTTTACACTGAGTGTATCTAAGGTTATATTAGAGTCTGAAGAGGTTCATCATATTATCACATGAATGATGTCATCAGTGATGTGATCAGTAATGTCAAATGAGATGTCATCAGTGATGTCATCAGTGATGTCATTTGAGATGTCATCAGTGATGTCATCAGTGATGTCATTTGAGATGTCATCAGTGATGTCATCAGTGATGTCACTGACCATGTCATGAATGATGTAATATGTGACATCATCAGCAGTGGATTGCGGGTGCGCGATATATAGTTAGTGCAACTAACTATATATAGAATTTCATTGGTTTTATGTCAATAAAATGTCCAGCTAACTATATATGGTCTCTAACCTATGGTTTTTTCAGTAAATTTTCAAGGTTTTGTAAATGCAAATTCCTAACTATATATGGTCTATAACCTATGTTTTTTTCAGCGAATTTCATTGGTTTTTTAAAAGCTAATATCTATATCTGTAAAATATATTCTTTATTACGTGACGTATCACGTAGCCACGTGAGACGCCTCATGACGCGTCGCATAACTGTGACGTATCGGCTCTGCAGCGCAAACAAAACCCGTAACGTAAGCGTGCCGGAGCATGCTTACAGATATATATTTTTTTTTTAACCTTAATTAGACAAAATCCACACGTGCACATATCTTGAGGCCTTGCAAAGGCACATCAAACAAACAGTACCTACAATTTTTCAAAGTTTGCTGGAAATCTATTCCCTTAATTTTTTTTTTTACTGTTTCTCTTGTTACGCTTACCGGGACGCTACCCGGTACGCGAACCGGACGCTCCAAAAACACAACATGGCGGACTCCCGTTACGCTGCCGGTTAGCTGCCCAGTTCGCGTACCGGGACGCGCCTCTACGGCGAAAAATCGCAATTTTTTTTTTTTTTTTGGTCCCGCGGGGCACTTTAATATCCCCCTCATCAATCCTAGGGGGTCAGGAGGGGTCTACCTTGCCCCCTTTCCTTCATTCCCCCCTTTGTTTTTCACCACATCTTGTCTCTCGATCCTACCGAGAGACAAGATGGCGGCCGCTCCGGACTGTTTAGAATGTTGACAGACACCGGAGAGCCAATCAGCTTCGCTTCGCGAAGTTCCGTTACGCGTCAGGTACGCGTTCCGGGGCGCTGCCCGGAGCGCGCTTACAGATATATATATTTTTTTGAACGTTAATTTCTCAAAATCCACTGGAGCACATATATTGAGACCTAGCAAAGGCACATCGGGCTACCAGTCCCTACAATTTTGCCAAGTTTCGTGGAAATCCATTCAGCCGTTCGAGCTAAAAGTGAGGCCAACCGCCCTATGGAAAATTGCATGGGAAAAACGCATTTTGGGACCCCCTTTTTTCTCGGCCCCCCCTTGACGAAACCCCCCCAAATTTCCAGGGGCTGCTCAGAAACAAAATGTTCCATTTTCCTGAAAATTTCAGCCAATTCCGTCCTCAAACCCCAAAGTTATTCGACATAGAATTTTCAAAAATCCCATAGAGAAAAAATCCTAACTATATATACCTACTGGCTATCGCCAGTAGGTAATATATTATTATTATTATTATTATTATTAAAACTTATATAGCGCGCAGCTACCCTAAGGCATCCCGGCGCTATGAACAGTGCATCAACCGTGGGACCATGAAATAGTAGTAACGACTCACACGGGGAACAGATGTGTTTTCAGACCCCTGCGAAAGCGCAGGGTGCAGGTCTCAGCACGAAGTTTTAAGGGGAGAGAGTTCCAGAGCGTTGCTGTGTGCACAGAGAATCGTCTCCCGCCCGTGCGTGATCTTTTTACTCTCGGGACATGGAGCAAACACCTCTGGTCAGACCTCAGCGCTCTGTTAGCTTTGTAAGGCACAACCAAACTCCCCAGGATAGGAGGTCCACTGCCCTGAAGAATTTTGTGTGCGATGGATAGTGCCTTAAACTTCACTCTCTCCCGCACTGGTAACCAGTGCAGGGCCTTGAGAGCGGGTCTGGCAGATTCTGTTCGGGGGATTCCCATAAGGAGTCTGGCCGCCGCGTTTTGCACCTGCTGAAGTTTGTTAAAGGTAGATTCAGGGGCGCCCAGAAACAGTCCATTGCTGTAGTCTAGGCGAGATGTTATCAAACCCTGAATCAGCAACTTCCTCGATGGAAAGGGAAGGAGCGGGAGAATTTTACGCGCGGCCCGCAGCAGGGCAAAACAGACTCCCGCAGTTCTTTTAGCGTGAGTTCTGAGGGAAAGATCTTGCTCCAGCCAGACTCCCAGGCTCTTAATCTCCTCTTTCATGGTTGGGAGGTCACCCATACAGCTTGGCCAGCATGGTAGTGGCAATGGCGGAGCTTTGTTTCCAAGCAGCATAATCTCTGTTTTAGAGCCGTTCAGCTTCAAGGCTGAGCTGCTCATCCAGGTGTGGACGTCCACCAGACATGAGTGCAACAAGTCAGGATTCTCCACCAGTTGAGGAAGGGCGACCACCAGCTGAGTATCATCAGCATAGCTGATGATTTTGATGTTATAAGGGGTCACCACATCCTCCAGGGGGGCCATGTAGACATTGAATAATGTCGGGCTCAAGGACGAGCCCTGCGGCACCCCCCACTGGAGAGAAATGGATGGAGACTTGTTGCTTCCTTCCCAGACCTGGTAGGACCGGTCTTCAAGAAATGAGCAAAGCCATTTCAACGCGGCTCCTGCCACACCCACCTCTGACAGCCGTTGGGTCAACACCTGATGGTTGACGGTGTCGAACGCAGCACTTAGATCCAGGAGGATCACTGCCACTGATCCTCCCGAATCTAAGATGCGTCTCGATTCTTCAACGACTGCCAGGAGGGCCGTGTCGGTGCCCTGGCCGGGACGGAAGCCGGTCTGCGAGTCTCGGAGCAGACCGTTAGACTCTAGAAAGTTGGACAGTCGATGGTTTGCAAGCTTCTCAGCAATTTTGCTGAGACCTGGCAGCAGAGAAATAGGCCTAAAATTGGCCAACTCCGCCGTGTCAAGGTTAGATTTTTTTAAAAGTGCCTTGACCACGGCTTTTTTCCAGGTGGGTGGCACCAAACCACGGGAGAAAGAGGCGTTTATCAGGTCCGTAATGGGCCCTACCACCGCGGTTGCTGCTTGCTTTAAAATTTTAAAGGGAACTGGGTCCGTAGGGGAGCCGCTTTTTATGGAGGCTATGGCTTTTAAGGTTTCACTTTCTGAAACTGGGCCGAACGTGTCCAAGGAGATAGGGCACTCTTTCGCCTGAATTGGGGGAAGCTCTTCTTGGGTCCCATGAGGTTTAGCGGTCTGGGGTAGAGAGTCCAATATATTTACAATTTTAATATGAAAGAAATCGGCCAACTCCTTGCACCTCTCAGGGTCATGGGTGACTGCTGGTTCGGGAACTTTGAGCAGTTCTTGCACCACCTTAAAGGTTTCCCTGGAGGAGTTTGAGGCAAGTTGTATTCGCTCCTCAAAGAATTGTGCTTTTGCCAAGCGGAGGGCTGCTTTATAGGCTCTAATCACTGTCCAGTAGTCCTTACGCTTGGCAGCATAACATTTCTTCCTCCAAGCCCTTTCCAGTTTCTTGCATCCTTTCTTAAGCAGGCGGAGCTCAACCGTGAACCAGGGAGCGGAACCAATTCGTTTCTCCCTCTTCTGTAAGATTTTCACCGGAATGAAGACATCAAGCGAAGCGTTCAACCATCTGTTGAAGTCAGCATCTCCTTTAATCGGGTCCGACTCAGATGGAGGTTGTGAGTTTGCCAAGTTCTGGGTCCAATCACCAATCGGTAGTCTGGACCATATGCGGTCCACCACAACCTCTTGATATGTCGGTGTTAAGGGCAGATTGACTTGCCATTCCACCGAAACTAAGGAGTGGTCTGACCATGGAAGCGGAAGGGCTGGTCTGGCCTTCAGCCGAGGAATGTTCGAGAAGACAGGATCCAATAAATGGCCCTTCACATGGGTGGCTCCTGTGTTGACTAACCGGAGCTCACAAGCAGTCAGATCTCCTTTAAGATCTGCAGCAGTCGTGTCTGCAGTGTCCTCAAAATGCAGATTCAAATCCCCTAACACAATGAAGGTAGAAGTGGATGTGGCCAAGAGTGTTACCGTTTCCATCACAGAGCTTACAAAGTTGCCGACCCTACCAGGGGGTCGGTAGATCAGCAGGCCAGCCAGTGTAACCGTTGGCGATATCTGTATAGAAAAGTGGCAGCTCTCACAATCAGCCACAAGACCCTTCCGAACCCTGCAATTAAGGTTATCTCGATAGATAACAGCGAGTCCACCTCCTCGTCCCTCAGGTCTATCCAGATGACATATGAGGAAGCCTGGGGGGAGGGCAAGTACGATGTCAGCATCAGAACTGGAGGTAATCCAAGTTTCTGACAGAAACAGGATATCCAGTTCTTGCTCTTGAATAAGGATATTAAGTTCCACGGCGTGACACGGAAGTGACCTGCAGTTAAGCAGGCCCCAGAGCAAGGTGCTTTTACCTAAGTGAGGAGGAAGCAATGCGTCCGATCCTCGTAGGGGTGATCCCCGGGCACCCATGTTGCTGACAGGGTAGTTTTCAGAGGGCGTAGTGCATAGTGCAAGAAGCTCTTCTCGTGAATAAGTACGACGCGGTGGCGGTGATTTTGGCATAGTACCAGGCCCTAGGCCCGTCTGAGCCCGGACGAGCCCAGACGGGCAGGACTCTGGCTGGACTCCGGCGTGAGTCCGGCGACTCCGCTGCGCGTCTCCGCTGCGCGTCGTCATGGCGAGCTTTAAGTAGGGCGTGGAGTCCGGTCTACGAGGCTAGTGCGCTGGCCGAATGTCGCCACAAGGAATCCCTGCCTCACCCAAGATGGCGGTCGCAGTTCCCCAGTGTGTCAAAGAGGTCTAAGTGAGTCCGCTCCCAACAGCGGTGCTTGTTGCCTTTTATATGAGGTAAGCGCTATATGTCAGGTACCTAAAATGCAATTTACACTATAAAAACGAAACAATTTTAAAAGCGCGAAAGCGCTGCCAAAAGTAGAGACAAAAAAATACAATTGCACTATTTTAAAGGAAACAGTTTTAAAAGCGCGAGAGCGCTGACAGATGTCCTGTAAGCGCGCCTAAATCTCAGTGGAGCGCGGTTCAAGTGCCTTAGTTCAAGGCCGAGCGAGCCTAAATGCTCACCTTAAGTAGGGCGTGGAGTCCGGTCTACGAGGCTAGTGCGCTGGCCGAATGTCGCCACAAGGAATCCCTGCCTCACCCAAGATGGCGGTCGCAGTTTCCCAGTGTGTCAAAGAGGTCTAAGTGAGTCCGCTCCCAACAGCGGTGCTTGTTGCCTTTTATATGAGGTAAGCGCTATATGTCAGGTACCTAAAATGCAATTTACACTATAAAAACGAAACAATTTTAAAAGCGCGAAAGCGCTGCCAAAAGTAGAGACAAAAAAATACAATTGCACTATTTTAAAGGAAACAGTTTTAAAAGCGCGAGAGCGCTGACAGATGTCCTGTAAGCGCGCCTAAATCTCAGTGGAGCGCGGTTCAAGTGCCTTAGTTATATATATATATATATATAGTATAGTATATATAAATAGTAGTATTATTCTTTATCAGTTTTTAGAAAAAATCATAAAAGCACAGAGAGATATATATATGATAAAACAAAAAGTACTTCAGGTCGCAGTAAAAGACCGAGTAGCCATACAATCTTTCAATCTGATAATAGTTGTACGCATTTGGACATGAATGTATTAATACATAAGCGGATATCCTAAAATGACATATCTGTAAAGTGCTTCTGTGCAGTATAACTCCTATAGTGCTTACCTATACATTTTTAACTGCACTTAATTTATAGCTTGAACAACCGTAATAATACACGTCAATAGATGTCATTTGCATTATACTTTGAGTGGTGCTGGGGCAAGAGTTGTTGGAAGTAGTCTAGTTTTATTTTCAGCTCCCTCATATAATTGTTAACGAGGCCTAAACAATAACATTCTCTAGTTAAAATTTCTGAAAATTACCTTTTATTTGGGAACTAACCTAAAGTGCTTTTTATGCATTACATTTCTTAAAGTGCAATTGGAAAGTTTCTTAACCCTACTGTCTGTAGCTAGACAAACTCAGGGAATAGCATCGTTCAAGTTAATTATTATATTAAAATTTATAAAATACTGTACATTATCTGTAAACATTACTACTCTTCAATCAAAGGTAGAATACAACTTTGGAATACAACCCATTAAAAGCCAAAGAACAGTTTCATAACCTAACTAGTAATTACAAGTTCTTGTATCTCGGCTGCCAGGTATATATGTCAGGTGTTTAGACGTGCAAAGATTAGCCACTCAGGACTGTCACTTCTGCGAATTCTAATAGTAGCCCTCGGGTGTCTTGTGGATAAAATGCGACAGATCGGGACTGTTAGACAGCGCCCCGGAGGGTCGGCCGAATACTGGGGGAGAGGCCTCCGATGAGGGCCGTCTCCGGCGATCGTACAGACAAGTCCCTTCCCTGCCCACAGATAGACACCACACAAGGATGAGATCAACACTCTTTATATAGGGTTCTTGCGGCAAGGCTATCAGCGGTACAGGAGATTCAGGACTCGGGGGTCCTCTCAATTCTAGTCTCTGTAGGGAGAGGGGGTAGCGGGACAGTCTTGGTACCGGGTCGGTACAGGGGGGTGGCAGGAGGGGAGCTCACAATCCTCGAGCTTAGGAGTCTGCAGGGTCGGGCCGCGGCAGCGCCAGCAGACCAAGACGATGGTTTACGTTGCAGAGGGCCGCGGCAGCGCCAGCAGGCCAAGATGATGGTTCACGTTGCAGGGGGCCGCGGCAGCGCCAGCAGGCCAAGACGATGGTTTACGTTGCGGAGGGCCGCGGCAGCGCCAGCAGGCCAAGATGAGGGTTCCACGAGGCAGAGGGCCGCGGCAGCGCCAGCAGGCTAAGACGAAGGGTTCACAGGGCAGGGCTGGGGCAACGCCAGCAGTCCGTCAAGGATGAGTTCTTCTCGGTGTCTCTCGACTCCAGGATACAACTGCCTTCCTGGTCTGGGGCTGCCCCCGTTATAGGTCGAGTCCCCTTTGATGTCCGGACCCTCGCGCCTGGGGGTCGGGAGGTCCGGAATCAGGGAGTCCCGACACCCAGCAGGGGGGTGGAGCCAGCCCCCAGGGAGGCCGGGGGTGATCGACACCTGGCGGAGGAGAGCCGTTGACGCCTCCTTCTCCCATCGACCTGCCAAGTGGTCTCTTTACCTCCTGTGTGGCGGTTGGTGCCTCGATGTCCGGGCCTGGCCAGGCCCAGGGTTGGAGTCGAGTCGAGGCCACGTGGCCTCGTGCTGTAGTGCCCAAAGATGGCTGCCGGGCCGGGGCCATGGTGCTGACGGGGACCAGGGCCAGCCGGTCCGGAAGGGTTCAGGAGCTGAAGTCCCGTTGTGGACGGGTTGTGTGTTACCTCGGGGGGTTGCCGGGGTGGCTCTTGCTGGTGATTCAGGGAGAGCCTGGGTCCGGGGCCCTGTTGTGCGGGTGGGGAACGGCTCGGCTACGAGGCCTGTCCAACAGGGACTAACCAAACTCTCCAGATAACAGTATACCTAGGACAGAAGGATAAAACATGTTCTTCTGTTTCAGAGCTAGCCGAACATGAAGGGCAATTTGGAGAGATGTTGCCACCATTCCATCTAGTGCAAAAAAAAATTACTAGCAGGATGTACAATCTAAATTCCAGATACAAAGATTTCACTTTAGGAGGTTCAATACAATTCATGAATTCCTCACAGTTCATGTTATCTTTAAAATCCAGGAACCTCCCTGTAAGCTCCCCAACAGTCCTGGGATTCAGCCAATGACCACTGATATAGTCCCATTATATCTTTTTAAGGCTGGGTAGCTCGTCTAGGCTGAGTAACACGACAGTATCATTGATGCTGCGGCATGCACAAAATAAAACATTTTTCCTTCTTTCCTCCTAAGTTATTTAATTAAAGGGTCAAGAAATCTCAAACGATCTACCTCTATCCTGAAGATTGTCTCACTGATGACACTACAGAGACCGAACCATCGACGCTAAACACATTCCTTTACGTTCTCTAGTTACTTTTAATTGATCAAATTTGAGTTCTGAACCCTATGTATAAGTCAGACCCATTGAATTGAACTAATGAAGATGGGATTTTAATATAAACAAAGTACATCCAATATGGGGATCATCGTTTTCAATGCGGTTTTTACACCGCAGTGCCTTTACCACGCAGCTATTACAACGCAAGTCGTTACTACGACTTGCGCTGGATGGCACTGTGAGATAAGGAATCTTGTAAATTTATATTCCAACACCTTCCCTACTGTTACGGGGACTGGTGTTGGAATATAAAATTATAAGATTCCTAAATCCACGCCCTCCAACGCAAGTCGTTGTAACGACTTGCGTTGTAAGACTTGCGTGGTAAAGGCATGCGTTGTTACAACATGCGTTGTAACAACGTACATCCGTTTAATATATATGTTTTCTGTTGTCAATGTAGGTTTTTGATGTGAGTTTTGTTATTTTTGTTCCCCCACTCCAATTGTTTTTGTAACATAAAATGAATTACCTTTTTTGATATGCCCGGTTCTTGTAATTGTTTTTCTTAAAAATTTCTGCGAATTTACTTTGAGACATTTTTTCAATGGTGGTCATTAGATGTCACCTTGACTAAGATATAGTTTCTTAGTCAAGGTGACATCTAATGACCACCATTGAAAACATTTTCTCAAAGTAAATTCACCAAAATGTTCCCTTGTAGGCGCCTCTACGTTCTTAGTATTTCTTTTTAAGGCACATGAGAGTGTTTTTCTGGATACAATCAGGGTTTGACCAGAGTTCACTCATGGCCAGTCTGAACAGCCAATTCTTGACATAATTTAACCAGGGTAAAAACATTTTAGTATCAAGCGCAATCACATCAAGAAATGGAGAGTGGAGAATTATTAGACCAAATTCTGATCCACTAAGCTAGAGCTCTAATGTTGACACATGCACTATGTTTTTGAGACCTAGGTTCCGGCGAATAGGCGGTTAATGGCACATTCCGAGGTAGTTCAAGAACCTAGCTCATAGAGATGCGCTCTTTCATTATTTAATCCCCATATCTCTGCCCCCTATAGCGTGGCTCCAAAACCCATAGCCCGATATATATACACAATACTTACAGGGGCTTTCAACCAGCCCTCTTCATTCATGTGTACGCTGAGTCCTTCACATTTATCTTTCACCCTTTTGTAACATAGAACAATGTTAGCCCACTTGAGCCATAGCTAACATCACTGTGAATGGTGGCATTCTGCTCTTTCACACAAGAACAAACACGCACAAATAATTCCCTTCAGAGCCAGTGGCTACAGTGGCACTGAGTTCTTTCTATTATGAAAAATACATCTTTTAGCTGTTTGTCCTTTTTGGGTTTCGCCTGCCGAAAGGCTGCGCTCTGCGCAGCTTTTCAGCGCAGGTGAAATCCTATGTCGACACTAAGCACTTCGGGAACGTCCCCCGGCTCTCATTGGCTAGCTCCATAAATGGAGGCTAGCCATTGGGTGCCGGATCTGTCCGTCAAGGCCGGACCAGATTCGGGGGCGTTCCCGAGATTTTTTCCCTGGGCGGAGTTACGTTTTTTCCCGTTCCCTCCCCTTTCCCGCCGTCCGTGTACTCTCCCGCCCCCTCCCACCGTCCGTGTTCTCTCCCGCCCCCCTCCCGTCGTCCGTGTTCTCTCCCGCCCCCCTCCCGTCGTCCGTGTTCTCTCCCGCCCCCCTCCCGCTTGTTTTCCTGACGCTGGCCTCGCAATGGCGCTGCGTCTCTCCTCCCCCTCCCGCTTGTTTCCTGATGGCGGCACCGGCCGAAGATGGAGGCGTCCTTTCCCTTGCCGCAGAGCTCAGGGGCGCAGCCTGACCCTGCTCCAGAGCTCTCTTCTGCACAAAGTATCTCGGTGCCAGCCAGCCGGGAGGAGGGGGAGGCTGGATCCGGGTCCACGCGGACGGCGAGGGATCTCCGTGCACCATGTTTGCTGCCTGCCTGCTGCTCGTCGCTCTGCTGCTGCACGCCCGGACGGAAGGTAGGCACGGGGGCGCCTTGCTTTTCAAAGACGCCGCCTTCCCGCCCCCCCTCCCGCTGACCGTGTGCTGTTCCCGCCCTCCCCCCCCTCGCTGTCCTGTGCTCCGTTCCCGCCCTCCCCCCCCCTCGCTGTCCTGTGCCCCGTTCCCGCCCCCTCCCGCTGTCCGTTCCGCCCCCCCTCCCCGTGTGTCCGTTACCGCCCCCCCTCCCCGTGTGCCCGTTACCGCCCCCCCTCCCCTTTCACTCTCCGTTGCTTGTTTTAATATGGCATTATATGCAGTATGAGTCACGGCAGCTGCATGACACATTCTGTTTTACAGCCGGGCTCAGAACGCTCTGCGGCCCGGATAGGTGCGTGACGTGGATCGCTCATACGTATGTGCTGGTTTATGTGCTTGTTTTAATATGGATATAGTGCACGGATATTAAATCGACGGCATGCAGACCTACTCCAGGGCCCTTGGAGGAACAGACTAATTATGGAGAGAGGAATTGTGTTGACTGGTCTGTCTTGGGGGCAAAGATGGTGAAAAAAGTGCAAGCAAGTTGTGTCGTTAAAGCAAAACATGCTGTTAACAGAGAGGCCACAAGCAGGAGAGTTCTTTATCTCAAGTAAACAGGAAAATCCCAGCTCCCAAATCTGCTCCCAACCCCACCTCCTTTCCTAAACGTGTATCTATGTATGTGCTGGTGTGTTTGTGTGCACGCATGTGTGTGTGTAAGAGAGAAACAGAAAAGTGTGGGTGCGAGAGAGTGTGTATGAGTTGATATGTGTTTGTGCGTGTGAGAGGGACAGAGAGAGGTGTGTGTTTGAGGAAGTGTTGTGTGGTGGGTAAGAAATGACCTGCCGACGTGGGGAAAGCAGGTTCGAATCCCTGCTTCGGCTCAACATCTTTTCATTCTGGGCCGATCTGATCACATAATCTCCCAGCGCAAAAAAAAAAAAAACAATAAAAATCGTTCCTTGTGTAATGTAAAGCACTTTAATGCCCTTGGGCCAAGTTAACATTATGTGGAACTGTAAACAATAATACAATACAAAGAAGGAGCTAGTGTTTCTGTGTAAGAGTGCTTCTTCTGGCAGCTGCATGTCTTTGTTTTTTGTGACGAATGGAAAGTGAGCTGTCTTCTGTCAATAAATGATAATGTGCAGATTATTCTGCAGTGCTGATTAGAGAGGTGTGTGTTTGAGGAAGTGCTGTGTGGTGGGTAAGAAATGACCTGCCGACGTGGGGAAAGCAGGTTCGAATCCCTGCTTCGGCTCAACATCTTTTCATTCTGGGCCGATCTGATCACATAATCTCCCAGCGCAAAAAAAAAAAAAAAACAATAAAAATCGTTCCTTGTGTAATGTAAAGCACTTTAATGCCCTTGGGCCAAGTTAACATTATGTGGAACTGTAAACAATAATACAATACAAAGAAGGAGCTAGTGTTTCTGTGTAAGAGTGCTTCTTCTGGCAGCTGCATGTCTTTGTTTTTTGTGACGAATGGAAAGTGAGCTGTCTTCTGTCAATAAATGATAATGTGCAGATTATTCTGCAGTGCTGAATTTTTTTTTTTAATGCAACCCATTTTGTTACCTCCTCAAAACAGTCACTTAATATTTGGGGTGCTCTTTGAACAGCGGCTGCACTGGGTCAAGCTGACTGCTCAAATAAAGGGATGCAACACTTTAAGGAATCATGATGCGATGGCCATTAACATTTTATGATGTAGATCAAAGTTTTGCAAGGAGACCCCTGGGCGGGAAGACTATGAGGCCTTAGCTACTGTCAAATACGTGCTGTAAGGAATATGTACAGAAGGCATGAAGTGATTGACGCTCGCCCCCACCTACAGTTATTTACTACACAGTATTAGAGGGAAAAGCGGCAGTGTTACTAGAGTTGCTTTGTAAACCTGCCCTCCGGTCACCAAACCCTAAAAGCATGGTTGCAGCACCCCAGCCTTCAATTAACAAATGCACACCCAGCCCCAAGACCGGTGTGCTGTGCTGAAGAGTTTCAGTTTGTATCAGAGTGTATATATGTTGGGTGGGAGCAGATAGTGTTTCTCTTCCTCATGGCTGTGTGTTCAGGAATCAATTTAAGTATGGGTAACCCCAGCATCACCCTTGTGTTACGGGAAGACACTCCGGTTGGAGTAGCTGTTTACAAGTTTCGATCTAGAGATTAAACTATTGGCATTGTAAATGACAATGCCATTTATTTATCTGTTTTCAAAACCAACACATAAATACAAATTTTGTCATTTACAATGCCAATAGCTCAAACATTTCAAAAGGCGAAACCATTGCATTGTAAATGCTTGTTTAAATATTAGTGAGGGCCCGACAACCATCATTTAAAAAAAAAGAAATAAACTTTCCAAAGGCATTGACAAACTTAGAAGGGTGACAGCCAGTGCCAGACTATTGACTTTTCCAAATGCTTGTTCAAAATGTATTTGACATCTTTCTTTCATTCTACATTAACATTCTTCTCATTTTTAATACTTAATTTAAACAGATGCTCAATTGTATTAGATTACTAAGAATCTACTTGGAGATGTATGATGGACATATTAAAAGTTATACAAATCTCAGTTAAAAACCATAGTCAGCAGAACTGGTTACCATGTAGAGGCTCATACAGAGGTACTGCTGTTCAGTTTATAAAGCCCTTTTATGATCAACAAGCACACAGATTACAGTAATCTCACATGCTCTGCCTCACACATAAAAATGTCATGAAAATGTATCAACAGAAATGAAGAAATGCCAAGACACAAGTCAAACAATAAAAGCCACAGCTGTAAGTGCTCTCTGATACCAAAGATGTGAGATTACAAATGTTTCCTGCATTAAGCTATTTTTATGCGGGGGAGAGCTGCAAATATATCAAGTGTAGTACAATAAGGCAAAGTGACACCATTATCCCGGGGATATCCACAACCACACCCCAAAAATCTGAAGGACAAACCAGGTGCACCTTTATGTCATCGGAGGCAGATATAGGCCCATAGCGCCCCCAACATGTTAACGTCAGGCATAGGCACATATCAGCAAGTGTGCCATGTCAAGTATGTCCACAGTATGTCCAAGTAGGTCTCTATGATGCCAAAGACAGCCATTCATATGGCCACCTTGACTACTAAATGGCTCGGATGGGCCACTATTGTTTAAGGGATAAAGAGCATGCTGCCAATAATGCTCATGGTATGTACATGAAGGAGCACTATTATGTAAGGTAGACTAACATTTGTACAGAGTGCCCACAAATATTAATGTTGCAGTAGGTTTCAGAGGCCATTGCCCGACTGGGGAGTGGAAGAGTTCCCGGCCCCAATGGCATGCCACCTGAGTTCTTCAAGCTCTCCTCTAGCCTGGCAGACCATCTCCTCTCACTGTTTAAGGAAGCAAGATAGGGGTAGAACTTTTCATATGACCTGAGGTTACCCACAATAGTAATAATACACAAAGGACGTGGTTATGAGTTAGGACTATATATGTGCAGAGACACCAGTTCGCCGGAATTAACAATGTAAGCTTGAATCCTCGCACGTATATCCTCCTATGAATGGGATTGGGAAAACATGTGCAGAACCTGTTTTCCTAACCAGCAAATAATTCCCATGTCCATGGCATTTAACGCTCCTGGCAGTGACTGTAGGCTAGGAGGCTGTTGTGGTAATGGGATGGGAAGTGTAGGTGGGGAGTGACTGAGAGGGAAAGGGAAGATGTTGCCTGTCAGGGGAAGGTTACCTCATAATTAGGTACAAAGAGGGAAGAGCCAAAATCTATGAGTTGTTTATCAAATATCCCTATTGTACCCCAAAACTAAGATTCCTGGTGAATTGCCTTCACAAGGACCATATAATATATAATCCACCCTGGCCACTTGGTTTATGCCATAGAGGAGCGCTAGGCATGGCTTGTGGCATTGAGCTGACTGTGGTCCTTTATAAAGCTGCAGCCAAGGCCCTTGACCACATTGAGAGGTTGTTCATTCTGGTGGTTCTGGAGCAGGTGGGTATAGGACCACAATTTATATACTGGATCAGACTAGTGCATACTAGTCACTTGGCTGCAGAGCAGGTGAATAGTGTTTTGTCGACACTCTTCTCCTTGGAGCGGAGCAAAAGGTAGGGTTCACTCCTTTCACCTGTGCTCATTGCCCTAGCATTGGAGCTACAGACATACTGGTTTAGGAAGAACGCTCTGATGAGAGGGCTTCGGTGGGGTCCACAAGGGGCCAATAGAATACATCGATTATGTGCTGCTTTATCTGGCTGACGCAATAGACGTTTTGAAGATGATCCACTACAAATTCTGAAAATTTGGATTTGGCAAGCAGTCTTGGTTTAGTATTATTGGAATAAATCAGTTCTGTACCCCCTTTCAGCCTCATATCAGATGTCTAAATATTCATCCCCCATTAGAGTAGTACCGGCTGGATTAAGAGACCTCAGTATATATGTGATGAGAAATGAGGGTGTATACCATAGGAATCAATCAATCAGGTTTTTTTATAAAGCGTAACAACTCACCTGTGAGGGTCTCAAGGCACAGAGTGTGGGGTGGAAGGGGAGGATTTATGGTTCAGTCGAATCAATCAATCAAGTTGAATCTCTATTTAGGCCCTGTTGCCTCCAAGAAGAATGTGTGACTTTGGAGGTCACACCCTCTGTCACTGATAGGTTGGGCGACAGTAAGTAAAATTAGAGCACCGTCCAAGTTCCTCTGCATACCCCAGAAGATGCTACACCTGGTTCAGAAGGATTAGATGTCTCCTGCAGCATGCTGTGACTGTGGTATGGGCCCCGAGGATCAGTCTGGACATTCAGACTTGTGGAGTCTATGATGGAGGCATTGAACCCTCTGGATGTACATTAGTATTAAGGGGTGTCACACCTGGCGGAGGCAAATGAATATGTCTTCTCATTCCAACAAGAACATTCCTTAAGGGTAGACAGCATGCCCTGGGCCCCATGGATATCCAGCAGTGCTATGTGATGCCTTTGTACTCACACAACTGCAAGAGCACACAGGCATGGTGGTCAGGGTGTGGAAGGCAAGGACAAAGAAGATGACGCTGGGTATTACTTTCACAGAGTTTACTTCCCTGTGGATGAGGACTGGCATGAAGAAAATTGGCAACTGTACGGTATTGGCTGCTGGACCAGGTATCCTCTCTGGGATTGATCTCCCGCATCTACAAGCCTCTCAAAAGAGATTGCCGCATTGACACAATAGGAGTACGGAGCAGGTGGGCTGCTGACCTGCCTGAGCTGCTGTCTGAGAGTGCCTGGAAGAGGGCATTCCCTCAAGTCGAGGAGATGGCGAGCAATGAGAGGTTCAAGCTCACCCAGTTCTATTATGTGGAGGTGGAGGAGTGTGGCTCAATGGTTAGAGTGGCAGACCCTGATGCAGAGTTCTGGGTAGGGGACCAGGGTTCGATTCCCGCCTCGGCGGGGTCTCGGGCTCAATTTCCTCGGACCTGTTAATTCTCGCCTCGGTGCCTATTCTAATCACGGGCCTCACGCTGTAACTCTGGGCAATAGCTTGCTTAGCCTCCACACCGGCCCAAACAGTGCTAAGGATGCCTGGCTTCACCCTGGGGTGCCCAGGAGTGGACACTTCACAGGGAAAGCCAGGAGGGGTTCCACAGCGGTATGAGTATCAGCGCCAGGAAGCCGAATAGGCGACACCGCAAGGTGACCGTCTGGTGACAGCGCGCTCTATAAATACCATGACATTTACATTTACATTTACATTGTCTGCATCAAACGAATATGGCCTCACAGTGTCTACATAGAATCAATGGAGTTCTGTCGGGTGCATGTCCTAGGTGGGGTTTCACTCCGGCGTCCTTCCTCCACATGACGTGACAATGTAGCAAACTGCACGGGTTCTGGGGAAAGGCCCTATGGGTTCTCCGGGAGGTCACAAAGGTGCCTGTAGAAACCTCTGTCATTCACTGCCTACTTGGGGTACTACTGATGTCTAAATGCGGTGTCAGAATGAATAACTGATTCGCTCTCCTGGGGCTGGTACTCGCTAAACAGCAAGTGCTATCCACTGGCTACAACCCGTTGCACCGATGGTTCAGAAGTGGATGGAGGACATGCATGAACGGGGTGTGGCTGAGGAGAGGCGACTTTGTGCAGTACGCACAGATGATAATGCTGAGCGAGATCTGGAACTCTTTGTGGATATGTTGGATAGTCTGGCGGTTGATCTCCTAGAGGTGGGCTCTGCACATCACTCCCAGACCCTAGGGCCGGTGACTTCCCATGTGGAAGACTCGGAGCGCGTGCTGACGGACCAGATCTAACTGGATGCATGCTCCTGGTTGGGTCTTGAAATGCCTGTGCCTTACCTCCCCCCCACCTCTTGCTACCCGGCCCTCTCTGCTGCCCCCACTTACTCCGTCTTTCCCAGGCCCAACTTCTGAGTGGTGTGTGCGAGCGGGGGGGGTGGGGGGTGTTCTTTAATAGAAGAGTAATGATACTTTGGCCACCTGTGTTGCCGCTGCTCACTATTATGTTTTTATGTTTTCATTGGATGTTTAAGCTGTTTTTTATGTAATGCTTGTTTCAGGTACCTCAGCAAAGTTTGCTGTTCTGTTGTTGGTTTTAGTGTGGGAACAAACAATCCTCCGCTAAAGTGACAGCATATGTATTGTCGCATTGTGCTTAACTTTTGTACCGATTACAATAAAACATGTTAAAAAACTGTTGGGTTTTGGGATATGATAGCGATATCTACCATAAGGAATGGTTGAATTGAAAACATGTGAGCGACTATGAGTAAAATATGAGGTGAAGCACATTGAGATGTTCCGGTATATTTAGGTATCAGTTTTCGGTTCTAAAGGTTGCCCAGAACTCTTATAGATCTGCACTAGAAAACAGGGTATTGTTGGCTCTACCAAAAATAGTGATCTTACTATTCTATATGACCCTATTCAACAAAATTGTGAAAAAATAGCCAAACTGAGGTTGCAGTAGGTAAGGAACTTTGGCAAATTGGATAATGCAGACTATAGTACCCGTGAAAAGTGCCCATTAGAGTAGGATTCAGACTGGTATAGTTTAGGATTCTACATTTCCTTATTGAGCAATTCCACTGAGGATATCAAAGACAAATACCTCAGGGGCTGCAGTCAATCTGGAGATTTGTTCCACATTCTACGGAAATACTCAAACTGAGACGCAACTCAATACTTGAAACCATTTATAATAATGGGGGCATTGAGTTTCCAACCTTTACAAATTGGTGTTCCAATACAGATTGGTTCATGCTACCTAAAAATATGTTAACAAAGGCAGCAGCTGCCCTAGGAAACATGAAACATTTGGGGTCCATGGTCAAGATATAGAGAACGACTTAGAGAGTGAACATCACATTGTCAAGAGAAATGTGGGGCACACGTAGAGGGAATGTGTGGAGGGCAAATGGTTGGCTGATGTACCCATTCTGTAACGTATTCTGTGAGAAAGAGTAGTTGGTCTTTATGTAATCTGTCATGTCCAAAAAGATGTAATTTGCACATTCAAGTACTGATGCCAGTTACAACCACACACAAAGATTTTCTTGTGAATAATTGCTTACTGTTCATATAAAGTTTCATAAGAACAAAATACCCACAAACTATCACATATGTACCACATTTATAGACAGACTAGCCGAATGTTGTCATTATACCCACAATATGCCATGGATAACCACTATTACACCACGTCGATGCCTGCCTTTGAAACGCACGCACTCAACCTGGAGAGAATTGGCAACTATTATGACAGAAATAGCAAAATGTTGCTATGAATACCCACAATTTATCAAGAATGGGCCACTGTATGTTTCAGCAAGGATAGCCGAAATCTTGTAAGAATGGGACAATTTGTTGAGGAGTGGACACGACTATTCCATGTACTCAAAATGTTGCCAAGAATGTCCGCGATATATAAAAAAGAGGCTTCTAATGTGCTAGTTATAGCTAAAAAGCTCTCAAGAATGACCAAATGAATACAAGATTTTTACTGTTATTAAACCAGGGATTGTCGCATGGAATCAATATGCCAAGGAACATAACATCCAAAGGACACCATTAAGCCGTTAGCCCCTATCACCTGTTTTGTCCAAGCACCAGCACATCGACACTCGCACACAAACATACTAACAAACACACTGAGACAGATAGACATGCACAGGCTTCTATATGGACATACTCACTTGAACTCAATCACACACAGATATGTGCAGTACTTAGCTCTTGCCTCAACATCTTCACTTAACTATCAGATAGCAACAGTGATCCTGGCTGTCAGCGGGGCAGTTCTGCAATGGTCACTGCATCCCTGTGTCTCCTCAGTCTTCTGTAAGTGATATCACTCACATTTTCTAACCTTTGTCTATGTTTTCTACTGTCCAGAAGGTTTGATTACTTAATAGTTTTAATGTCTTACCGCATACTGTGACCAAATTGATTTTAACTCATGATTTTAGCCAGGACCCAAGTGTACTGAAAGTAATTGATGGTCATAATTTTAGGAGTAGATACTCGGTAGGGGGAGTGCACAACAGAATCCAGTGCTCAGCCCTCCTTTAGAAACAACTCTGCTCAACACTCACTGAATCTAGGTGGGTACCAATGAACAGATTATACCTTGCATGCCCATGTATTGCCATGCCATGCAATGGATGCCCACAACGTGGAACAAATACCACCAAGACGACAAGAACAACACTATAGCAGGAGGGGGCATCACCATGCCAAAGATATGCCACGAATTGTGTCTCTCCATGTGGTATTTTTATAGTGAGAACCTAGCCAAATAATTGCACCAATCTGGCATGGCCATTCATATTTTGCCTGCAGTGGCCTACAGCCATATTACGTTTTGATACTTTTGATACTCATGATGTCACTTAAACTGCTTAAGATCTATCTGTCATTGCTTACTGTTTTACGATGTACTACACAATGCTCTTAAATTTAGCTTGGTTTGCCCTATGTAATACAAGGCTTTAATGAAACAATTAAAACACCCTTGTGAAACCGAAGACCGGTCTGGAAGAGAACCTACTGGGAAAAGAAGGTGAAAGTAAAGATGCTGTCACAATTGCCGGGCAGAGGCAAGTCAGTCCCTCATCATCACAAGAACTCTTTGTACTGCTTGCATTGGCCAAGCTCACAGTGACCAAGCTAGTGGTGGAGCCATTAGCATAGAATAATCAGAGGTTCTCTCTCTCCTCAGTATTTTTTTTTCAGAGTAAGCCCAGTATTGGGCCAATGTGGAGACTTCCATTTCTCCTAACTCCTTACTTAAAAGAGATCCTTAAAATATGATTTCAGACAAAACTGCATACGGAAAGTAAAAATCACACCAGTAAAATCACGCCAATCACTAAATTGATGCCCTAGACACTAATAGACTTCAATTTACTGTTTAAGAGAAATGAAAGTGTAGATTTAACACTGTGACATGTGACACTTTAATCTCAGTGACGTCATATAGGATTAACATATTCTGCATCATGTCCCTATAAATCTGTATTTTCTCAACCGTGCCGGGCTTTCGCCATAGCATAGGAAGCTTACAAGATGCTGATTATTAATAAAACACAACTTTCAGTGTCAGTCTGGTTGCCTGAATCAGCTCAGGCGCATCTCATACCAGAAGAGCTACCGGAAATGCAGGAAATGCATCAGTTTAGGGAAAATCTGAGCCTTGCAAAACACTCTTGACTTTTCAGGTCAAGATCAGTGGTGTTATTGTGGGGTAATTGAAGGGGGCATGTCGCAAAGAGAGGTTGTCGGTATCATTAGTGAGAGTGTACACAGGTGGAATGATCAGGTTGTTCAACATTACATCCAGGTTTCAAACCTTAATGGGGTGCTGCAAGGTGGCGTGGCTTTGAGCAGGGCAAAGGGATGTGGTGAGGATCCAGAGGGCCTACAAGAAGGATCTTACTCTTCTGAATGTTCACGCAGAAACACCTTTTTGGGATGCTTCAGACAATGGCTACAAGATGGTCTTTCCCTAACCCTTCTTCGAGTTTAATTTTGAGATATGCATACAAATGGCGTCCAATTTCATAGGACCCAATAGGTAGGCCTAGTCAAGTGGATGTTGAGAAGACTATACAAGAGACAATAGCATTTGGAAACTATGCATGTGATTCATAATAGCAGAAGATATTGTTGTATAGTTTTTGACTAGAGGAAAATGGTTGACCAAGAAAGGTGTGAACCATATACGTGCAATGCCCACACCTCCAACAAAAGATGCCAGGCAATGGCACTCAATCAGATTTCAGAGGACAGGGGTGTTGAACGTTGAACAGAGATTAAGCAGGGTCAAGCACATATTTGACAGTTTTCCCATGTAGTAAGTAGCTCTTAACTAATGCCCAGTAATTTGTTTTTCTCATGCCTTTAAGGAAGCATAAACCAGATTGGAGAGCTTTCGTCAGATGATAAGTGACTTCACTGGAGGAGAGCTGTTAGGTTGCCACCTTTTTAGCTGTTAGTCATTTAGGGCCTCATTTATGAGGTTTTGGCGCAGGGCAGCGCCACAAGGAATCTAGCGGCGCTGCCCTGTGTCAAAAGAAAAGGAGCAGGAGTGTGTCGTGTCTAAGAGATACAGTGCATTCCTGTCCTTTTCTCAAGTGCTGGCACACAATGGGCTGCCATGGTGGTAGGGTGCCTGAGTTGCGGGCGGATTGATTTTGTGCACCTTTCTACCCAAAATCACTCAATAGAAAGAGGAATCAAGGAGGAGAAATTAAAACACTTCTCCTCGTTGTGCCTCCCTAATGCCACCACTGGTGTGGAGTGAGATATTTGACGCATTCCCAGGTTTACGATTCCTCATAAATCTGGGAATGCTTCAGATTCCGTGGGTGTAGTGTGGGAACACCCACAGCAACACCCATGGAATGAACCTTTCACGCAGTGTTCTGCATGAATGGTATTTTTGAGAACAGTGGTCCCTAGGAACAATACAGACACACTATTTTGTAAGTGGTACACAAGCCTGCATCCTACTAAACCGGGAGGGACAAACAATGGAAAACACAAAAGGCTCAGGCAAAGCTGTAAGTTTGGTGAGCATACAATTTTCAATGTAACAAAAAATCGCAAGGGAACACCTTTACACATAAATAACTATTCAGAGCAGTGCATAAGGTGTATAGGGTGCCAACGGCGTTTTGATCCATATACACAATAGAAGGATCATCATCAGGACATTTAAAATAATAATTGCCCGATTGCTTACGATGATTACTGGGGCCTTGCACCTTCCTATTTGAATCCAAAATATTAAATATCTGACCTCTGTCCGGCTGGACAAGTTATACAAATATAGCACTGACTGGGTCTATATTCATTCCCCCGTTTCTATTGTTATTTCTCTAGGGACCGCTATTCTCAAAAATAGCTTAACCCGTTGACCACGGCGCAAATTCCACCACGGTGCGGCGCAAATTCTGCCGCTGTGCGGCACGAATTCCGCTGCGGTGCAGGTAAATTAATGAGTGGGCAGGGTTCATTGTGATTGGTTGTATTTGGAACAAAGGCTGTTGGCGATACTTGCTGATTGTTTCTTTAAAGACAACAGGATTTTGCTGTTTTCTGACTCACAACCAGTTGAAAACTCATTGGGAGACACAAAGGGTTAGGCAATATGTTCACGATGCAGTTAGTAGTCAGCGTCAAGCTTCTGAAGATGATGAAATGTTGCATCTGAAGATGACACAATGTGCGGGTGAATTAATAAATGGGTGGGGATCGGACAGCCCTCAGCCGTCCTCCGCACACGCTCACTGTGACGTCGGACGGCCGAACAGGTTAATTCCCAAGGTCCCTGGTAGACCTTACTTGGGTTCCCTTGTTTCTTCTCTATATGTTCTGCGTGAAAGGGGCAAATATTTACAAGGCCATCAAAAGTCACATAAAGTGGCTTTGCGTAGCCTTATGAGTTTGCTGCAGCACAATGTGCCACTGGTGCATCAAAAAATTGACGCTTCGCAAGTGCCGCAAGGGGACTCATAAATGAAGCCTTTAACCTTTAGTTTTAGCGATTTGTGAAAGCTGCACCAAATCTTGAACATGGAGTGAGGCTACTTTGAGGACTGATATGCATGTGAGTCTTTGAGGCTTTGTGGCAACATTGAAGCATCATTGAGATTGGTTGTATTTGGAACAAAGGTTGTTAGGCGATACTTGCTGATTGTTTCTTTGAAGACAACAGAATGTTGTTGTTTTCTGACTCACTACAAGTTGAAAAGTCATTGGGAGACACAGAGAGTGAGGCAATATGTTTGCGATGCAGTTAGTAGTCAGCGTCAAGCTTCTGAAGATGATGAAATGTTGCGTCTGAAGATGACACAATGTTCTAGCAATCTATAGACTTGGAAATATTCTTTACAGGAATTCTCTGCATACTTTGTCAAAAAATTTGCTATCTTTGATCTGATCTAAGAAAAGCATATGTTTCTACTTATTAGGTCTGGCTCATAGCGCTGCGGTCTCCATGGCCTACTATATTCCAGTTCTTTAACATATACATAAAGGATGTGCTTAATTTGAGCTGGTGGTTTCCGGTGCTCAGCACCAGCACTTAATTATTAACACCAGTGCTTGAGCACCAGTTAAGGACACATTCATTTTCGGTAGGCACAACAAAATTAAGTGATTCACCCAGATAGGATGTTGAGCTGGCACAGAGTCTCAAACCTTGTTCCCCATCTCTGAAGTCGGCAGCTCTGGTCGTTACGCCACATCCCCTCCCCACTTGTATGGTTTGCTGGTTCTGTGTCAGGGAACATGAAGAGGAGAATTGGGCAGGTCGAAGTAGAGCCCCGGCGCTTATTTTTTTTATAAATTAACCACTGCATATAGGGCTTTGTGTCTTCCCAGAGGAGTTTTCCTCTCTCACCTCATGCTATTGTGTATCTTTCTGCCTGCTAATGAGTATCTGCATTGCAAGTCAAGAAGGGATGTTTTACTTATCAAAAGTACACTGAATCACCATGCATTAATATCATAGATACATTATATACATAGTCATTGTTTTAGTTGCTCTTTCGATGCTGCAGAAGTTTTAACATTTTAATCAGGACTTAGAATGCAAGTTAGACCATTTAGTTTTGACAATACTGTTATAGTGTGTACTTGTATAGTTTTCTGAGCTCTGCGTAGCTCAGCCCACACTGATCAAATGTAGTGGCGGCTCCTCTATTATGGTAGAGGAGTGTCACCCTCCTCCTACTAGCAGATGCAAAAATAGAAAAATAAAATTATAATAAAACATGTTTATTATCATTGCATTTTTCTTCACAGGGCTGAGTCTTACCTTAAGGGCTGGGCCATCATGATGACAGGCATGGAGGAGGAGTGGTGAACACTGCTGCAAGTGACCGGCCATCTTAGGACGGCCAAACAGTCATGGGCACTGAGTTTTCTCCAACCAGAGCTGCGTTGCTGGGTTGATGACAGCAGGCACGGGCTCCCTGTCTCTCTGGGAGTGCAAGTCCCCTGTTATTTAATATCTTCTATGTTCAACCTTTAGCGGCGGTAGCCAGCAGCAGGGGTTTGACCATGGTATCCTACGCCGACGATACTCAGTTGGTGGTGGCACTCTCTAATAACACCGAGCGGGACGCCCGTAAGTTTCAAGGTGACCTTGCGGCAGTGGCAGAGTGGATGCCACTGCCTCCAACTGAATTCCAACAAGTCAGAGGTACTGTTAGTAGGTAGGGACCATGGTCGGTGGAGTGATCTCTGGTGGCCAACCAGCCTAGGTAAACCCCTTCCCCAAAACAGGCAGTTAAAAACTTAGGGGTTTGGCTGGACTCCTCCTTAAACTATCGAACCCCCCCCCAAAAAATGACACAGACCTTTTTTTTTTTCTTTTTTTGCATATTTATAAAGCGCACGGCTACTCCCTGGAGTGTCCGGGCGCTGAAAGCAAATCATGCGTCACTTAACATAAAGCAAACCACCAAGGTTGAACGGCTTATTGCTGAAAAACCCATGTTCTAAGACTTTTCCTGAAAGTCAGGAGGTCTGGGCTCTGTCTTATGGAGAAGGGAAGGCTGTTCCACAACCGTGCAGTCACCACATGAAAGGATCTCCCACCTGTACGAGACAGTCGCACCCTGGGAGTGACAATCAAGAGTTGTGATGAGGATCTTAGGTTACGCTTGGGGAAATAAGGCTGAAATCTGTCCCTAAGATAGGGTGCTCCAATCTTGTGAAAGTCCTTGAAAACCAGGACCAGAGCTTTAAACTGAATTCTTTTCGCACAGGGAGCCAGTGAACTAACGACAGGAGTATGAGTTCTGGAGCCTACCAAAAAAATGGCTCTGGCTGCTGCATTCTGAATCACTTGTAGCCGGCCCAAAAGATATTCAGGAAGGCCGAGATACAAGGGATCCACATAGTCCAGTCTGGATATTATTAAGGCCTGAACCACTGTCTTCTGTAAGGGATGGAAAGCAAAGGGAGGAAGTTTCGCAACATTCTCAACAGCCCAAAACAAACCCCGGCTACCGAGTGTATTTGAGCCTTCAAAGAGAGAGTTGAGTCCAGCTTAGTTCCCAAATTCTTCACAAAAGAAACAGCTGACACAGGGTGGGACATATCCTGAGGCCTATGTGGGTAAAAAATCCTAGGACATCAGCAAAGAAATCTATCTGATCTATCTATCGTCAATCTTCACATGTGAAGATTGACGTATTAGATAAATATAATATGTACCTGTTGTCTAAATGTGTTTTTTAACTTTCTCTTATAAACCCAAACAAAAGTTTAGATATATAACCACAAAACCATGAACTAATATATGTCTCTTGTTTTCTTGGTTTCTGTATATGTATTTCCAGAATATCAGCAGAGACTCCTGAAGAAGGCGGTTTTCTGCCGAAACGCGCGTCGAGAGTTTTTTTAATGATTATAAATTTTTAGTACTTTTTATGCCATTGATTTATATGAATGTATTGTGTTTTGTAAAGTGTAGGATTTATAAGTTATGTATTGATTTGTTATACCTATGTCTGTCTTTTTATGAATTATATTTGTTTATTCCATCATATAGGGTAGATTCTATATGATTTTTATTCATACTTATTAAATATATGTTTATACACAGTTCATTTTTCGTTCCTTCTTCACACTACTGGTTATGTAAAAATTGGTCATTTTCTTTGCTGATGTCCTAGGATTTTTTATCCACATAGGTGATTACCCTGCCCTAGGAGTCTGTATTGATACCCAGGGGGTCCTTGTTTTCTTCGCATACATATCCTGAGGCCACCACTCCAACCAAGTGTCGGGTGGCCGATGTCCAAAGAAGATAATCTCCGACTTTCTGAGTTACATTTAAAATGGTTATAGCTCAGCCAAGAGAAGATTTTAGATAGGCAAATATTGATCAAGTTGCCATCAAACTCAACTCCTTTCTCGCAGGTGAACAGCAGCTGAGTGTCGTCAGCATACGACACTATCTTGGCCCCAAATTTCTCAGCGAGAGTGGCCAGAGGGGCCATATACAAGTTAAACAATGTACGGCTCAAAATAGAGCCCTGAGGCACCCCTACATTCAAAGGAAGAATCTCCGCCGAGAAAGGTGGGGTCCAGATGGTTTGAGAGCGATTGGCGAGGAAGGACGTGAACCATCTCTGTGGAAAAAGGGTTCAGGCAGATCAGGTTGTTTACCCCTTTTCTAGGTTTGCCCGGCGTTAGCCGCTTCTCACCCAACTTACGATTACCCAAATAAAGAGGCAGGCGCTGGAGACTGGAAGGCAGGAAACAGGAGTTTATTTCCGACGGAACAGAACACGTCAAATCAGACAACAGGGTATCTTCTCGAGGTGCTCTCTCGACATCTCTGAGGCCTGGCCTCTTATACACTGGTTTATTACTTTATTACATGCAACACATTCTTAGTAATGCTCGGAAGTCCAGAGAATGGCGTCTTTGGAATCCCCGGTTCAGGTTCGCTCACACACATATCTACAGTAGGAGTCCCCACCCCTAATCTCAGCATGCTGGCTATCGCACCGCTGGGTATTCCGCTGGGAACAGAAATGCGAGTAATCGATCGGTTCTAGGGGTGTGAGGGCATTGATTAATCCCCACTCCTTTGAAGTGAGGCGAGGTCCTACTGTAGATGCAATAAACCGCATCTGTTGGGCTAAGTGAGGGCCTGGGGTCGGGCCGAACAATCGAGCAAGGAGGAAGAGGTTATCAAAGGGCCCTGTTTCATGAATGAGATGAAAGGGTGTGAGGGGGTTCAGTGCGGGATGTGGCTCGGAGGCAGGGTCACGCTGGAGGTGCATTTAGGGCCAAGCAGGAGAGGCTGGGGCTGTCGAAGAGGGGGGGGGTGTGCTTGCGAAGCCGGGGTGTGAGGGGGTGAGACGCGCTGGCTATCGGCAGTGGGCAGAGGGGTCATGGCATTCAAAATGGCTGCTGCTTACGCGCAAGCATGGATCCGAAAGGGGACAAGATGGCGCCGATAATGTTTACGCTACAATATAGATTTTAACAGTCCTCCCTTTTTAACATATCTAGCCAGCTTGTCAATTTACGTCAATCCCCATTATATTTCTTATTTCGAGGTCATACAATGCTTTCATGTGTTCAGTTTTGAAGTCCGAAGTCTTAGGGCACATGCAGTTAGCAATGAGCGAACACAGAGGTGGCAAACATTGAATACCTAGGCAACACCCACACAATATTACGACCGGTATCAATATAAATGTGAATAACCTCCATCCCCAGTCCTTCAAGGTGCACCCCAAAACCAGCTTCCAAGCGACCATCCTACCTGTTCCTGGTGAACCTCTGAGGAAAGTCTGTGGAGGTGTTCGATTGCTTTGTAGACTGAGGGCGAGTTATCTGGCACGTAGGTGCAACAGCTGGACCCAATGATGCGGCATGCTCCTCCTCGGTCAGCTAGAACCACATCTAGAACAAGGCGGTTCTGAAGAGCCACCAGGCGGACTGCCTGAAGTTCGGCCGTATTGTTAGTGAGGATGCCAGCCGTGATGTTCATGGTTGTTTCTACTGCCTGGGTCAGGTGGCGGATGGCGCGGCTGTTTGCCATTGGGCCCCACAGAGAAACCAGTCCTTTCACTGCATCCAAGAACTGTGCTCCAGTGGAGTCGGCTTGTTCAATGTCTTTTGCGCGCTTCTGTCTGTGGTGGTTTGCTGGGGCCACGTACGTTGGAGGGAGGACGAAGGCGACGTAGCAGGTACCCCCCCAGCTTTTTGGAAGCCAAGAGTAGGCTTTGGTGCCGCAAACAAAGTACATATTCGGAGAAGCAACAAAGGAGGGGGGATCGATGGTGTCCAATGTTCTGGTGATGTGGCAGGAGCTGTGACCCACCGGCTGTGTTCCCAGGCCTTCGAGGCACACGAGGCCCGTGGCATTGATAACAGACAGAGCCACCGTCAGAGTGGCAGCAGTTCGTTTCCGTAAGTAGGAGAAGGTGGGTCTGGCTGGATTATGGAACACCTGCATTTCGACTCATTCCTTAGCATGGATGTCCATCTGGAAGGAGGAGCCAGAGGTCAAAGGACAAAAGGGAGCAGAAGTCCTTCCGGTTTTGTTCAGCCAGAACCCGTGGTAGAAGTGCGACACTGTCTGACCAGAAGTGGCGTTGTCCCTGTAGCTCTCTTGCAAGAGGGTCAACCAGGCAAGGCAAGAACCGTGAACTGAGAAAGGGGAAGGGATGAAAGGGATGGAGTGTCCGGTGGCATGCGGGAGCAACCCGCAGATCCAGCAGTTTGTGGCGTTGGCGGCAAGGTTGTGTTGGTGCAACAGTTGCACGAAGGAATTGTTCCAGAACTCCTTACGCCTTTCTCGGAGCTGAGGCGAAAGGGAGATCAGGTGATGCTCCTTCGTAGTAGTTGGCTGTGCAGTGGTCAGCAATATCCGATGAGCGGGTGCGCTCTCTTCCACGATCCAGAAAGAAGTCATGAGGAGGAGGCAAAAGAGGAGGACAATGAAAAGAACAATTGTCTTCGATTTGTGTATACTGTCAGTCTTTGGATTCCGATAACGGGTATTTCCTGTTGCTTCCGTTGTCTTCTTATCTGGCGCTTCCATCATCTTCAAGGTGCTCGGTAGTGGGCAGAACCACTGACTTCGTTTAACCTCTCTTCGGGTAACCCTTGGTTGTGTTTAGGCTACCGTTCTGAGATTCAACTTAGTCTATGGTCTACTTAGCCGAAGCTCCCTCCTTTCGACGCAGGAAATACCCTTCCCTGGATGGTACAGTGGGATCAGAGAATTTTGCAAGTTCGAGTGCCTCGATATCAGGATAACAGTTCAATGATGGCCGGTCTTTGTCCAGCAGTTCTTCTTGGGTGCTGACGTTTTCTGTTGTGGTCAGGGTCGAGGAGACCTTCTTACAGTGGTGCGCGTGTAGCCAGTGTCGCTTCCCCTCCACTCGAAGAGCCGTTCGGGTGGTAATCAGTACTTGCCAGGGGCCCGTCCACCAGGGTTCCAGACTCTTTGTCCGTTGGAAATTCCGGATCAGCACATAATCTCCCGGTTGGATATCGTGACCCGGACCCCTGGAAGCACCGGGGATGGCCTGCTGCACCTGCTGATGAATGATAGACAATGTTTTAGTCAATTTGCACAAGTAATCAGACAGTAGGACGTCCGGGACATCGTGAATGGAGGTCGGTTTAGGGGCAGTCCAGAGGTTCATCGGTCGCCCAAATACAACCTCGTAGGGGGTCAAATGGTGCTTAGTGGGAGTGGAGCGCATCGATAGCAACGCCAGTGGGAGGGCATCTGGCCATTTAAGTCCCGTGGTGGCCACTATCTTTGACAGTTTTAGTTTCAGTGTGGCGTTGTGTCGCTCAACTAAGCCAGCAGATTGGGGGTGAAAAACTGCATGAAACCTCTGTTTTACACCCAACCCTTTCAAGATTAGTTGGATAACTTCAGCTATGAAGTGGGGGCCGTTGTCGCTCCATAGAATTCGACAAAGACCGTAGCGAGGGAAAAACTCCTTCAGCAGTACCTTGGCAGTGGTCATGGCAGTGTTATCACGGGTTGGATAGGCTTCTACCCATTTGCTGAAAGCACACACAATGACCAATACATACTTCAGGCTTTGGCATCTTTCTAGTTGGATGTAGTCCATCTGGAGGACCTCAAAAGGGTGGTCGGGGACCCCAAACCCTCCCCGGGGTACCACAGTTCCTTTCCCAGGGTTGTGTTGCAAACAGATAAGGCATTGCTGGACCAGGCGTCTGGCTGAGTCGGGAATCTTGTTGTTGTGCCAAACCCTGGAGATGAGTTCGATCATGGGGGCAGATCCTATGTGTGCGGGGGAGTGTGCCATAGTCAGTATGGGGATCAAGTATGAATTGGGTAGCAACCATTTGTTGGTGTCCTTTGTCCGCCAGC
Source organism: Lissotriton helveticus (assembly GCF_964261635.1). Taxonomy (NCBI): domain Eukaryota; kingdom Metazoa; phylum Chordata; class Amphibia; order Caudata; family Salamandridae; genus Lissotriton; species Lissotriton helveticus. Next base: position 1,913,354,598 of record NC_136065.1, on the reverse strand, counting down.
AGCCTTCCTCATCTTTCAATCCCACCCGTGCCCATTCAGTCAATTTGTGTGGTGAGCTGGCCATCTGAATGTCTCTAATCGTTTCCCTAACGTCAGTCCATTTTTCTGCTTGTGACCTGGTCACATACATATGTGTTGTTGTCCTATTCTCAGCTGTGGTTCGGGCAGTGATGTCGGCCAGCGCGTTTCCCTGTCCGACTAAGTCTGTCACCTTCTTGTGTGCCTGACATTTGATTACCGCTAATCGTTTGGGAAGGAGAACTGCTTCAATCAGGGCGGAGACTAAATCTCCGTGGAGGATGGGTGTGCCGTGGGACCTCAGGAATCCCCTCTCCCTCCATAAGAGTCCAAAATGGTGAACCACTCCGAAGGCGTACTGGCTGTCCGTGTAAATGTTTGCAGTAGTCCCTGTCGCTATAATACATGCTACTCTACTCCTAGTTTGTTCGTCTGTGAGGGTCACACAGTCATGTATAGGGGGGACGTTCGGGTCGTTTTCGGGCAGGGGCAACAAAGTGGCTGGGTTCAGTGTGGTGCATCTTTTCAGCGTGATGTGGGGTGCAAGCAGAGTCAGTTCATATCCAGTCAGTCGGGCGCTAGTCAGGTGTTGCGTCTTAGTCTGGTTCAAGAGGGTGTCAACAGCGTGGGGTACTAACACCGTGAGTGAATTCGAGAGTACGATCCCCTCACTTTGCCTGATAGAGACGGCAGCGGCCGCTGCGGCTCGAAGGCAGGCGGGCAAGGCTCTCGCTACGGGGTCAAGGGTGGCAGAGAAATAGGCACATGGTCGTTGCTTTGGGCCAATGGTTTGAGTCAGGACAGACAAAGCGCACCCCTCCCTTTCGTGAGTGTAGAGGGAGAAGGGCTTTGTGTAATCGGGGGTTCCTAGGACCGGTGCAGAACAAAGGGCATCTCGAAGTTCTTTGAAGGACGATTGGCATTCGGGGGTCCAAGGGAGTGGGAAGGGGACATCTTTGGCTAGTAGGGAAAGTAGCGGCTTTACAATGAGGCTGAAATTTGGCAACCACTGCCGGCAGAAGGAGGTGAGGCCTACCAGGGAGCGGACTTGTTTCTGGGTCTTTGGGACGGGGGTTTCCAGAATGGCCTGAATCCGATCGGGTGTAAGCTTTCTCCCGTCTTTGGACAAGAGGTGGCCTAGGTAGGTGACCTGGGGTTGGCAGAATTGCAATTTCTTTTTGGAGACCTTGTGGCCGTTTTCCACGAGGAAGTGCAGGAGTTGGAGGGTGGCGGTGATTGCAAGTGGAGTGGTGTCGGCCGCCAAAAGGATGTCATCGACGTACTGTATCAACACCACTCCCTCCGGTAGCTGAACGGCGTCCAGCTGTCTCTTGAGGGCCTGGCTATAGATGCTGGGACTTTCTGTGTAGCCTTGGGGAGCTCTACAAAATCTATATGAGCGGGATTTCAACGTGAAGCCGAAAAGGTAGCGGCTGTCCGGGTGGATGGGGATGGAGAAGAAAGCGTTTTTGAGGTCAATTACAGTGAAGGAGGTGGCTGTGGAAGGAATCAGGGTCAGGATGGTGGCGATATCTGAGACTACAGGGTACTGGGGTACAACTACCTTGTTGACCTCTCGAAGGTCGATGATGAAGCGGTACGCTTTCTCATCTCCCTCGCCCTGCTTTTTCACAATGGGTAGGATGGGGCTGTTGCAAATATTGCTGACTACTTCCTCTACCACTCCTGCCTCTACCAAGGACTGAATTATCATTACCAATGCCTTCTCACCTTCGGGCGATATCCGATATTGTGGGAGTTTTGGGAGTATCGCATCTTGGCGGACAGTTATGCGCATGGGATCGATCATCATTCGTCCTACATAAGCGTCCGTTTTAGCCCACAGATACAGAGGTAGAGAGTCAAGTAAGGATGCGTCAACGTCTGAGATGGAAGACATGTGTAGTGCATGATGATGTCTGAGCAGGGTCGGGTTATCGTACAGGATGACCCGAACCCCGTCCTGTGAACACCTGATAGTAGCTCGGAAATGCTTTAGTAAATCAAGACCCATAATGGCATCGGGGGTGTTGGAGGAAAGCAGAAACGTCGTGTCAGTGGGGTTACTGTCCAAGTCGAAGGAAACCGGTGCGGATAAAGGGTTAGTGGAGGGCGTTCCATCAAAGCCTATTGATGTTATGTGTGAGCCAGACAAGGGTGCCCTTGGAATCAGTCGTTTAGATAACGCACTACGTGTCGCACCAGTGTCTACCAGAAATGGAGACTTCATACCTAGGACCTTAGCGGTGACGTAAGGACCTTGCTGGTCAACATAGAGCTCGACTGGATCCCTTCCTTGCCCTTGGCAGCCCTATGCAAAGTCGCGAGTGTTGTCGCAGTCAGACTGTTGGCACTGGTTCTGTCGGGGCGGTCAAATGTGTTCGGTCTGCCAGGTCTGTCATTGTTGGTGTCGTGGGTGTGCCCTCGCCCCTGCCCTCTAGTTTTGGGGCCATTTGCCATGTCTCTTGTCTCTTTATTTTTAAGCATTTCCAGGAGGACCGGGCATTGAGACTTCCAATGACCAAATCCTTTGCAAAACGCACACTGGTTCTAATCGAGGTCTGTTCGTGGAGCGCCGGGTGTGGGTGTGCGGTCTCTAGGGGGTGCATTTGGTTGGTAGTTTCCTCTATACCGTTCCCTTCCTGTCGTCACTCCTTGTAATTGAGCAATCATTACTCGCTCTTTCAAGTCCTTTTTCTTTTTCTCAGTCGCCCTCTCGTTCTCGTTCTTTTGGTGTTCGTAATACTGAGCCATCTGAAGGATAGCTGCAGGTTTGGAGGCCCCCCAACTACTCTCGCTCGTCTGTAACTTTTGGGAGACCTCTTGCGATAGACCCTTCACGTAGTTTTGCACGAATAGGTGTTGTCCGGTTGCAGTGGTCATGTCTTGGCCACTGTAGTCGGAGAACACCGTTTCAAATCGGGAGAAGTATTCTGATACGTCTTCCTGGGGTTTCTGACGGCAAGCCGTGACTACCGACCAGTCTACCTTCTTCTCTGGGATCAATGTCTTTAGCTTCTGAACTATTTTGTCCGGGAGTTCCATATGTCTTTTACCGGTTTCTTTCCGGGCTCCCGTTGCCTATCTAGTTCACTGAGTTGATTCCAGGTATGTCCGAACAGATCTGTGTGGTCGGCTTTTCGGATTTGCTTCCACACATCAGCCGGCAGACATAACCCGAAAAACAAGTCAATGTCCGCTAGAGTCATTATGGTTGAGCCTAAGGCTGTACCTAGTTCGGTATAAAATGCTGTCGGGTTCTTTCTTAAATCGGGTAGGGTTTGCCTAAAAGTTAAAATATCTTGCCGGTCCCATGGTTGATAAACCCAGTTGTACACAACCCTCCCTTTTGCATCTGCATGGTTGATATCGTCGTTCGTTCCCTGACCTCGTGGGGGAACCCAGTAAGGGGCGGCTTCTCTGATAGGCATCATGGTGTTGCCTACTTCTGATGAGGACCCAGTCGTTTCGGGAACTGTAATCTTAACTTCCGGTTTTTGTTCCGTGAGGTGGCGGAAAATCTCAAGCGTTTGCATGAAGAGGTCCGCCGCGTCACGCTCGGCCTCGTCCCCAATATCGACTTTTCTATATAACGCTGTCAGTTTAGTAGGACCCCGATTCTGATACCTGTCCTCATATGCGTTCAGGGTGTGGTAACTAAACCGTAAAATGAAATGCCGTCTGTGGCTGCCGGCATGCGAATTGTGCATATCCATCGTATATTCTTCGCTCTCCTTCCGTTCTACCAGTGCCTTTGCTATCTTGTCAATTCCCTCTCGCTCATCTTTGCTCAATCTATTCAGTCTACCCGGTGGCTGTTTGCTAGTCTTGTGTTCATCTGATGTCGTTACTAATGCTGGCTGAGCGGAGGCCGTGAGGGCTGGGGCACTAGCTTCAAGGTTATTCTCATTTGCACTTGGAGCTGGCAAGTGTTGTACTAGGGGTTGGGAGGGGGCATAAGGGGGGGCATATAGATGACCGGAGGACTTAGCAGCAGTTCATCGTCCGCCCGTTGTTTGGAGGTCAGCTCAGGGTAGAGCGTAGAAGGGGTCCTAACAGGACACTAGCCTGTCGATTCAGATTCCTGTTTTCGCCTGGCTTTCTCCCTTTCTTTTATATCTTCTTCTAGTTTCTTAGCGGCCAGGTGGGCTGCCTTTCGCAACTCTTTTCCTATTCTCGCTTCTTCTCTTTTCTTTCGTTGTTCTGCTTCTTTGCGCCACATGCCGAAACTATCAAGCATAGTGGGCGTGGTTTTATTGTTACAAAGGGCTGTTTCCAGCACGTTTATTTTTGTGTCATCGAAGGATCCTATCAGTGGCCACTGACTTTCCTGATCCTTTTTAGTATATTTATTCCATAACTTACTATAAGCTACGGCGACTAGTCCATATTTTAAAAACATATCCTTATTAGGGGTGCCCTCCAGAGGAGCCGGATGATCCACCTCTAATAAGCGGTCCGGGCTGAACCAACTACTGACCAATGGGGAGAAGATAGGCATGATGGGTTACAACGGGGACAAAAGTCTACACTACCTATCCTTCACTACTTCGCGAAGACTAGACAGAATATTTCTATTCTACAGTATTCGAAAATAGGGAATACCCAAAGAGAGAAACAATATCGAACAATTAATGTCCGTTCAATCAAACAATCAGTGGCGAGAAAGAAATAGGCACGACGGGTCACAACGGGGGCAAAAGCCTGCGTTTCCTATTCTTCACTATCTGCAAAAGGAGGACAGAATACTTTTACCCTTCCCCGTTTGTAGACAGAGAATTCTCGAGAAAAAAACAATCCTCGAACAAACAATGTTCGGGCAAGCAATCAATCAGTGGGGGAGAAAAGATAGGCACGACGGATTACAACGGGGGCAAAAGCCTGCGTTACCTACCCTTCACTGCATGCAAAGGAAGAGAGAATTATTTTATCCCTCTCAGTTTGCAGACAGAGAATCTCCAAGAGAACCAATATTTCGGAGAGCAATACTAGTATTTTCCAATCAAACAATCAAATATTTCCTAGTTTGTCGTGTTACACGACCTTACCCGGACCGTATGGACAGTTTCTCGTCTTCCGTTTCCAGCGCCCGATCGTCCTCTATTCTCTGTAATTGCTGTGGCACTCCTGATGGTTCCCAGTCAGGACCGTAGATCACTCGAGAGAGGTCTGTTCGGAACCAGTGAAGTTCGGATGATCGGCTGCCAGACGAGGGTCTATCGGGCAGGAGCTCTTCCCGATCGTTGCAGTCGTTCACTCCGTCGTCGGGACCTCTCCCACTGGATCCACGTGTCGCTGATGGGCCCCACGTTGGGCGCCAATTGTGGAAAAAGGGTTCAGGCAGATCAGGTCGTTTACCCCTTTTCTAGGTTTGCCCGGCGTTAGCCGCTTCTCACCCAACTTACGATTACCCAAATAAAGAGGCAGGCGCTGGAGACTGGAAGGCAGGAAACAGGAGTTTATTTCCGACGGAACAGAACACGTCAAATCAGACAACAGGGTATCTTCTCGAGGTGCTCTCTCGACATCTCTGAGGCCTGGCCTCTTATACACTGGTTTATTACTTTATTACATGCAACACATTCTTAGTAATGCTTTGAAGTCCGGAGAAAGGCGTCTTTGGAATCCCCGGTTCAGGTCCGCTCCCACACATATCTACAGTAGGAGTCCCCACCCCTAATCTCAGCATGCTGGCTATCGCACAGCTGGGTATTCCGCTGGGAACAGAAATGCGGGTAATCGATCGGTTCTAGGGGTGTGAGGGCATTGATTAATCCCCGCTCCTTTGAAGTGAGGCGAGGTCCTACTGTAGATGCAATAAACCGCATCTGTTGGGCTAAGTGAGGGCCTGGGGTCGGGCCGAACAATCGAGCAAGGAGGAAGAGGTTATCAAAGGGGCCTGTTTCATGAATGAGATGAAAGGGTGTGAGGGGGTTCAGCGCGGGATGTGGCTCGGAGGCAGGGTCACGCTGGAGGTGCATTTAGGGCCAAGCAGGAGAGGCTGGGGCTGTCGAAGAGGGGGTGTGTGCTTGCGAAGCCGGGGTGTGAGGGGGTGAGACGCGCTGGCTATCGGCAGTGGGCAGAGGGGTCATGGCATTCAAAATGGCTGCTGCTTACGCGCAAGCATGGATCCGAAAGGGGACAAGATGGCGCCGATAATGTTTACACTACAATCTAGATTTTAACATCTCAACACCGTGCCTCCTATACCGCTGTTACTAAGTCTTTGCAGTAATTTTGAGTGAGGCACGGTGTCAAAGGCCACGGAGAGGTCCAGCAACACCAAAACGGCATTGCCTCCTCTATCCAATGTAGCTTTAATGGTTTCGGCCATTCCCAGTAGAGCCGTTTCTGTGCTAAAATTGGCTCTGAAGCCCGACTGGCTAGAGTGTAGCAGCGCCTCAGTCTCCACATAATTTGTTAAGACCTGGTTTACAAATTTTTCTAAGACTTTTGAAAAGAAAGGCAGGAGGGATATAGGCCTGTAATTACAGGCTACCTCAGGGTCAGCCGACGGTTTCTTGAGTAGCGGGAGGATTTTAGCATGTTTCCACAATTGTGGCATCATTCCAACACGTAGAGCGTTGTTCAGTATAGAGTTCACACAGGGATTATTCACGTCCGCCAATGAGGATAAAATCTTCGCTGGGGAAAGGATCAGTGGGTGAACCTGATTTAAGAGTTTTCATGAGCACCGAAGATTGTTCCAGAGTCATCTCTGGAAACTCCCTAAGGGAGGCACTAGGACTGGGGCCCATAACTCGGGAGAAACCCTCAGCATCCTCCAGATCTATCGTTGGAACTTCAAAAGAATCTTGAATCAATTTAATTTTTTCATAGAAAAAGAGGGCCATTCGTTCAGTCCAGTCGCTAGTAGGTCTAAATGGTTGGCTCATAGCAGCCGGGGAGGTGAAACTTTTTACAACATTAAACAGAATTTTGCTTTTATTAGCCGCCAAGTCAATTTTTGTTGACAGGAAACATTTCTTTTCCTCACGGAGTTTTCAAGGCCAATTTATAAATCAATTTGTCTGAAGGAAGATATTTCCTCCGCCACTCTCTTTCTAGATGTTTGCAAAACCTTTTACTATCCCTTAAGGCCTCAGAGACCCAAGGGGCTGAGACTCGCATAGTTTTAACCTGTTTTAACGAGGGGGAAGCCAATTCATTGGCTTGTTGCTTCAGCCAACCCTCTAAGGTCGACACGTCTTGTTCCAGATCACCACTGAAGGGAATCAGTTGCTGTCGCAGCGCGCACTGGATGGCCTCAGGAGTCATCAGGTAGAAAGGCCTAACACAGTGACTAACCTTGGTTATATCTGGTAATTGGGGCCTTGCTACATCTTTACAAATATTAAAATTAATCAAAAAATGGTCGGACCAAGTTAAGGCTAGGGGGGCATCCATATAAATCTGATTGGAGGAGAACACCTGATCTAGTATATGCCCTTTATCGTGCGTGGGGAGACATGCAAAGGGGGTCAAACTGAAAATGTCTAAGGATTCAAGCAATCTAAAGGGATCGGGCTCCGAGGGTTCATACATATGGATGTTAAAATCCCCCAAAACCATGCAGTGACTGTATTTAGTTACAATAGGGGAAATGGCATGGCTAATAGAATCCAATTTTTTTTCGCCAAACCAGGTGGCCGATAGATTACTACTCCTGCTATAGATTGGTGGGCCGAGAGTGACAGGAGAAAACCCAGGCTCTCAGACCCCTCTATCTCCACTTAAGCTAGAGGAGTACAATTGAAAGAGCTCCTATATATAATGGCTAACCCACCACCTCTCCCCACAGGACGATCCTTCCTCAAAATCTTATAACCCAGGGGGATCGCATTGGCAATGGTAGGGTTTGAAGCCTGCGTTAGCCAAGTTTCAGTAAGAAACAGCAAATCGGGTAAGGAGTCAGTTAGATGATCAAAGATTTCCAGTTCATGTTTCTTTAAGGAGCAGACATTTAGTAGAGAGACCTTCCAATATGTATCTAGAACACTGAGTCCCCTACTCAAGGTGGGCAAATCCATATTGACTTTGTGCTCACTAAGAGGTGACCCCACTGACCATTCACACTCTTTACACCGCTGGGGGAAATTATTCTCCATCCTCAATGAGTGGAGTCTACACACCAAGCCCTTACCGAGATTTAGCAGATCTTCTCTGCCGTAGGCAATTGCCTGGGGGGGATCCCGGCTTAAACCGGCAGCATGACCGGCCCCGGACCCTTCCAGGGCACGGACGGGCACAGACGGGCGCAGACAGGCTTGCCTTTGGCTCGCCCGCTGCGCGCATACTCTACGCGCTCGCGCCTCGTCCCGTTTTGAAGGGGCCAGCTTCAACCACTAGACCGCGCCGAAGTGAGTAAAATGGCGGCTCGTGGATTTAGGGCTCCGAAAAAGACCAGTTCGATACCCCCTCCCTCCAGATTCAATTCTTACAGTTAAAAGTTTCCACGCAGCCGAGTAGTTTTAACAACAACAAATTTAAAACGGACTAAAGTGCAAAGCGCCCTCAGTTTTTAACAGCAAATGAGGTAGGATGTTGTTCAGTGCTCGAGATTAGCTTAGACCTGTTTTGGACTCCCACGGGGGCTCACACCCTCGCTGGGTTTTTTTGACGCATCCACGCGGCAGGTCATCATTCAGGCGACAGGATTATGCCTGTTCCCTCTATTTAGGGTCAAATAAGGCGGAGGTCTCGAGGTTGCAAAGGACACAGAATGCAGCTACAAGAACTCTCTTAGGTCTGCGTAAATGTTTCTCTGTGTCAAACGCCATTGGCCGTTTGCACTGGTGACCTGTGGCCAGGCACATTGAATTCAAAACCTTATGTATTGCCTTCAAGTTTTTGAAACTGGCCACTCCTCCCATCCTAGTCGATCTCCCGTTGCTTCTACACGGTCTCTCCGCTCTTAGGGTCAGCACTTGGTGGTGGTTCCCCGGACACGTAGAGTTCAGGCTGGTGACTGCTCTTTTCGCTACAGAGCCGCCACCCTTTGGAACACACTCCCTGTGCAGATTCATGGCCTTGATAATTATTTTGTATTCTGAAAGGCCATTAAGACCTATCTTTACCCTGCATCGTAGTCCTTGTCTGCCTCTTTGCTTTGTCAGTCTTTCCTGTACTAACGCCGGGATGCCCCTTTGCTGGGGTAGCTGTCGCGCTCTACAAGACACGATAACATAACATAACACTCCGGCCAATCCAGGCACTTCTTTCATGCTGATGGTAGCATGAGAGCAACTTCTGGATTGGCCATATGAGAGTCTAGGAGCCTGTGCTGCAGTGGAGCCAGAGGCAGGGGCTGCTCCTCCACAAAGGCTGAGGAGCGTCGCCCCACTGCTCACAGAGCAGAAGAAAATTTAATATAAAATTATAATAATCTTGTTATTATCATTTTCTTTTTCTGTGCTAATGGGCTGGGTGGGGTGGGGCTGGGCTGGGTTCATGGGAAGGAGTAGTTTGCACACCCCAAGTGTACATGACTACTTGGCCGGCCGTCTTGGCCCGACCAAACAGTCATGCCCACTTTGCATCTTCCCCACCAGGCTGTAATACACAGCCTGGTGAGGAACATACACAGGCTTGCTGTCCTGGACTAAGCGCCGATTCATGGCGCTCAGACCAATCACAATGCTGCTTTGCAGCATTGTGATTGGCTATGGGGAGCCTGGGTGCTTCCTCGCTCAAACCTGCCAAGAGGAGCAGTTGTTGGCTGTGCCTGGCTTGGGATGGTGCGAAAGGGTGGTTCTCCTGACGGAATAGAAGAACTTGTTGATAATCCTACTCTGTCCAGCAAGCTTACTACATATACCTGCCGGATCTGCTACTCGGAGTTGTGATTTAGTCATTCGTCTCTTCATTTCTATTTAATTATTCAGAGTTTTTGGTTGAACCACTTGTTCGCTTTGAATCTGCTTCTTTTGTGTTTGTGGCCCTTGAGAGGCATGTGTTGTCGCAGGACATGAGTGGTTATTGATTTACAAACGATTCGTGATATTAGTTGTAGACTTTGCTGATGGTCTATCGTGACTTTGGAGACACTATTTAAGACCAGAATAAAATTTCTTATGCAACATAAGTCCTTTGTTGACCTCTCATGCTACCAAGGATACATAGACAAGAACCCTTCCTCCGTTCGAACAAAAACACCTCTTGCAGTCCGCGTGTGCAAAATTTGTGAAGCTGGTATTCGCAAACTTTGTAAAGTTATTATTATTTTTTTTAGGAAAATCCAAATTTGAAAAAAAGAGTTCCGGTAAAAAAAATTGGTAGAAGGTAGTTTTGAAGATAAAAAAAAAAGAGCGGCAAATCACAGTGAGTGCTTTTGCAGAGAAAACATCCTCCAGGACCTTTTTGACAGTTCACCTGCAGTTTTTTTTTTTTTTTTACCTGCAGTCATAGTTTTATAAAGGGGTATTGATCTGAAGTACAGGCGTTTGTAGGAACTCTTATTACAGTCCCACACCATCCTGTCATGTCTAGCAATGTGACTACCCATGTCCCTCAGATCGCATGCGTAATTCAAAAAATTGGCTAAAAGCAGCAAACATCACGTTCTATTCATTCATCATAGTCGTTTGTGAACAGGACTGTATAGAGAGGAGGACCCCAGTAGTTAGTTAATTTGCGAGTGCATGTGCAAGTTCGTGCGCGCCCCCGCCCAATCCTCTATTGAATTGGCCTCCCAATCTTCTGATTACGATCACAAACCTGTTTTTCCCTGCCTCTCCGCTCTTTAAACTTAAGGAATGTTCATGACTTCACTATTGAGACTGTCACGCTAACATCTGTTTTGTTTTCAAGTCTTTTGTTGTTCAAAAGCAAGAAAAATAACGATTTACTACCTGGGAACAGCTGGTTGGACGAAGCTATTCAGTCACGAGAACCAGTTCGGCTGAATACTTCGAGAAGGTAAGGCTGGGGAGGGACGAACAACAAAGGCTGGGCCGTTTGGGGCATAATTACGGCTGAAATGTAGCGTGGCACGTAAAAAAAATAATTAAGGAGGAATCCGGCGGAGAATGAGCGCTTGAAGAAATAATGGTTTTTACAGTAGTTCGGCCCCAGGTCCTGGGTCGAGTGCTAAAATATGTTCGTAGTGCATTCCGTGTAAAACAATTACAGTGGAACTTCCAGTGAAAGCTACGACAGTTGACAGACAATACCACACATGGGCCTGGTCACAAAGGCATGTTGGCGTATGTAAAGTAGCACTCCTGTAGTGTTCTACCATGCACCTGTACATGCCTTTGGAAATGGCCAGCAAACACCTAAAATGGGAGGAGAATTAGAACACAATGGGGATACTCGTAAAAAATTAGCACAAATAGAATGGACTGTGCCCTCTTAGTATTCTTACAATTAAGGAGTTGGACATTTTGGGGCATATCCAAAAGGGCATGCAAGACTGAAAAAAACGCAGGGTGGGCCTGGGACAGAAATAGACGTCAGCACCGAAAATAAAATTGTGTCTCATCAGTCAATTAGAATGCTAAAAATGTGGCTCATATTTGCAAATTGGGACTTTTTAAACTTGAAAAGACATTCACTGTGACAGTATTTTAGAAGGTATGGGAGATTGCATGCATTTGTGCTTGCTGCAGGCAATGTTTGTGGTAATATTAGGGACTCAACAGCAAATAGCCCACCAGACCATAAAACAGGCCCACAAACATCCAAAATTATGTCCCACACACTGACCTATCAGGCCAGCCCTGGGGCACTTCCAGATAGCCGGAGAGGCCAGCCCGACCCTGTAAAAAAGTACTCCCTTAGTACTACTTTGTGTCCACAATTGTTTTTGTGAATCACCTATAGCGTCCATCCAACCTCCATAGTACCTACAGATGGTGAGTGTTGGCACCACCCCACTTTTCAGCAGCTTTAGCCGACCTCCTTTCCTGGACCATGTCTTTTTATTAGCTTGTGAAACCCTTCCAATCTCTCAACAAGAGATTAATCAAGCTCTTGCTTTTTTTGTGCTTTGAGTTCTAGGTGATCTTGTTCCCACTTAGAACGACTGGACTGCGTATTTGGACAGCAAGACTTCAGAAATGCAGAAGCTGAGTCCTCCACACCATCAGAGACTTTGGCCTAATTCCTAGCTAGCTCATAGTGCTTCACCCACACCCCCAGTGGCGTAACGAAACTTGAGGGGGCCCCCCTGCAAACTACATGGAGGGGGCCCCCCTCCCATTCTCCGTGCCAGCCTAGAGCTCACAGGCCAGCGACCCGCCACACTGCAGGGGATGCGGGGCGATTGTTACGCCACGGTCACCAATCCAGCCGTTATAAGTAACACTAGATGGTGGAGTTAAAGGTTGGGCGTAGTCTGCCCGCAGGCTATCATAGGTGGGGGTCCATTCATTACAGGGTCCCTGCCATCAGTATGCCGGGGAAGTTTGCCAAATTTTAGGTGGGTTTCTTGATGCAGACTCCTGTCATGATGTACAACATCGGGCCCACTCATCCTTCAGTTTGGACAAAAGTGCATCCACTGCTCCTTCTCGGTTCCGTTTTAAAACATTAGACAAAGCGACAATGCAGTATTTCAAAAGCAGATGTAACTACAAAGAGCACATTTTGATAATACATTTTTATCAGTAGACAATAGCAATCTTAAGAGGCATTGCATAGCTTCATACACACTGTGACCCTAATTCCATCACAGTCTCTCTCTCTCTCTCTCTCTCTCTCTCTCTCTCAGTGAGTCAGTCTCTCTCTCTCAGTCAGTCTGTCTCTCTCTGTCATTCATTCTCTCTCTTCAGTCAGTCTCTATCTGTCAGTCAGTCTCTCTCGCTGGCGGTCAGGTTCTCTCTCTCAGTCAGTCTCTCTCCGTCAGTCAGTCTCTCTCTCTGTCAGTCTCTCTCTCTCTCTGTCAGTCTCTCTCTCTCTCTCAGTCGGTCTCTCTCTCTCTCAGTCAGTCTCTGCCTCTCCCTGTCATTCTCTCTCTCTCTCTGTCATTCAGTCTCTCTCTTCAGTCAGTCTCTATCTGTCAGTCAGTCTCTCTCGCTGGCGGTCTGGTTCTCTCTCTCAGTCAGTCTCTCTCCGTCAGTAAGCCTCTATCTCTCTCTCTCTCTCTCTCAGTCTCTCTCTCTCTGTCAGTCTCTCTCTCCCTCTGTCAATCTCTCTCTCTCTGTCAGTCTCTCTCGCAGTCAATCAGTCTCTCTCTGTCAGTCTCTGTCTCTCTCTGTCAGTCAGTTTCTCTCTACCTCAGTCAGTCAGGCAGTCTCTGTCAGTCAGTCTCTCTCTGTCAGTCAGTCTCACTCGCTCTGTCAGCCAGTCTCTCTCTCTCAAGCCAGTCTCTCTCTCTCAGTCAGTCTCTCAGCCAGTCAGTCAGTATTCAGTCTCTGAGTCAGTCAGTCTCCATACTCTCTCTCCACTCTCTCTCTCTACTCTGTCCACTCTATCTCCACTGTCTCACTCTCTCTCCACTGTCTCTCTCTACTGTCTCTCCACTCTCTCTCTACTCCCTCCACTCTCTCTCCACTCTCTCTCTACTGTCTCTCCACTCTCTCTCCACTGTCACTCTCTCTCCACTCTCTCTCTCTCCAACCTCTCCTCTCTCTCCCTCCACTGTCTCTCTCCACTCTCTGTCTCTCCACTCTCTCTCTCTCCACTCTCTCTGTCCAACCTCTCCACTCTCTCTCTCCAACCTCTCCAATCTCTCCACTCTCTCTCTCTCCACTCTCTCAATCTACTCTCTCTCGGTATGTCTCTCTCTCCACTGTCCACACTCTCTCTCCAGACTCCACTCTCTCTCTACTCTCTCTCCACTCTCTCCACTGTCTCTCCACTCTCTCTCTCTCCACTGTCACCCTCCACTCTCTCTCTCCACTCTATCTCCACTATCTCTCTCTTTAGTGTCTCTCTCCACTTTCTGTCTCTCCACTCTCTCTCTCTCTACTCTCTCTCCACTCTCTCCACCGTCTCTCCACTCTCTCTCTCTCTCCACTCTCTACTCTCTCCCTCCCTCCGGTCTCTCTCCACTCTCTCACTCTCTCTCCACTGTCTCTCCACAGTCTCTACACTCTCTCTCCACTCTCTCTCTCCACACTCTCTCTGCACTCTCTCTCTCCACACTCTCTCTCTCTCCACTCTCTCTCTCTCCACTCTCTCTCCACTCTCTCTCTCCAGTCTCTCTCCACTGTCTCTCCCCACTGTTTCCCTCCACTCTCTCTCCACTCTCTCTCCACTGTCTCTCCACTCTCTCTCTGCACTCTCTCCCTCCACTCTCTCCACTGTCTCTCCACTATCTCTCTCCACTCTCTCTCTCCACTCTCTCCCTCCACTCTCTCTCTCCAATGTCTCCCTCCACTCTCTCCCTCTACCCTCTCTTTACTCTCTCTCCACTCTCTTCGCTCTCTATCTCTCTCTTCACTGTCTCTCTCCACTCTCTCTCCACTGTCACTCCACTCTCCCTCCCCACTCTGTCTTCACTCTCTCCCTCCACTCTCTCTCCACTCTCTCTCCACTGTCTCCACTCTCTCTCCACTCTCCCTCCACTCTCTCTCCACTCTCTCTCCACTCTCTCTCCACTGTCTCCACTCTCTCTCTCCACTCTCTCTCTCCACTGTCTCTCTCCACTTTCTGTCTCTCCACTTGCCTCTCTCTCTCTCCACTCTCTCTCTCTCGCTCTCTGGGGGGGCATGGGTAAATTACCGGCAAGGTACGCAGGCCATTATGTTGCACCCTCGTTCTGGTTAATTATAATGTTTAGAGGAACAACAGATGTTGCGTAAAAATGATAATTGCTGTACTTTCTTCATCTGCCGAATAAACTTCTTGTATACTGCAGCCCTGGGTGTCCCGTTTTTCATCGAAAATCCTTGATGATTTGTGGAGTGAATTGACACAGCCAGCTGGTGGCTGCAACGGGACCGCCCATGCCAGCCTATCTCTTAACCAGCGGTGGTGGGGAGAATATATATATATATATATATATATATATATACGCTCCATTTGCACCTGCCTGTCGCACTCCTTGGCTGGTGCCTGCTCGCCGGGGGTGCACCCGACAACAATATCGGCTCCGAAAATCCTACCCCGTCTCAAACGAGAATCAGGAAGCAGCACTCCAGGGTAAATACACGGTTCAGTTTTATTTAGTTCAAAACGCGCTTTCGGCACTCGGCCTTCGTCAGTGTTCACTGACGAAGGCCGAGTGCCGAAAGCGCGTTTTGAACTAAATAAAACTGAACCGTGTATTTACCCTGGAGTGCTGCTTCCTGATTCTCGTTTGAGACGGGGTAGGATTTTCGGAGCCGATATATATATATATATATATATATATATATATATATATATATATATATATATATATATATATGTATATCTATATATGTCATTCAGGTATGTGATTCATTTTTGAACACTCACTTTTTGTAAAACCCTTTAGAAATATAACTATCAAAAGCAATGTTGAGTAACAGGGACTCAAAAGGCAGCATTGTTCTTATATAAATAACTTTTTGAAAGCACACTCTCGTCTATAAACATTTTAAATTCGTAAGCACAATACAATACCTCACAAATATCTATGTATTCTCAGATGGAAAATCCCTGATGGGAAATCCATCTGGCTACTTACTAATGTTTTTACTCAGGTCAGTTACAGAGCGTGAGATTTAAAAGGGAGTACACTGGGAAATACAACCCCAATAACCAGTTGCAGGATTGCAGTGTTCCCCAGGAAAACATCAGGTGTCAAAAAACCAATATGGTAGCTACTACGTCGAGCAGAAACTCTTTGCAATCGGCCAATG
This sequence comes from Lissotriton helveticus, assembly GCF_964261635.1. Lineage (NCBI taxonomy): Eukaryota > Metazoa > Chordata > Amphibia > Caudata > Salamandridae > Lissotriton > Lissotriton helveticus. Next base: position 1,913,338,810 of record NC_136065.1, on the reverse strand, counting down.
GGGATTTTCACTAGGGTTGTGAAGATGTTGAAAATAGCAATGTATATGTACATAAGCGGCGTTCATTTGTGTTCACTGTACCCCTTGTTGTAAGCAGAACGGATATCGCTAAACACTGACTGTGTTATCCCGCCAGCATAGACCCATGCACACACGTACACGACAGCCATTTTAGACACCATGGCCTCTCTGCCCATCTGTTCCCGGCACCCCTCCCCGCGCGCACTGCTCATGCATCGGCCACAAGACCCTCTCCCTCTGCGTGACCCTGCTCTAAAAGTAGCCCTCCTACTTGACCCACACCCCCCATTTCATCCTAAGAACACCCTTCCCCTCAGCTGAAAACCCCCCCCGGCTGCACTCGGCCTCTCGACCCGGTCCCAAGTCCTAAGACCAAGCCTCGTGGATGTACATCCCCCTTTTCCCTGCCCAGCATAACAAAACCGTGATACACCAACCGAAGTGTCCGACCTTATCACCTGACCAACCTTTGACCTGATCATCCCCTCCTGCCCTCGTGTCCTGTAGGAATGTCCGGCTGAGAGATCACAATCTCTCTTGTTACATTCAGGAGGGGAGGATGACATCTGAGCGACTGGTATGGGAATAGGCCTGAAGCTGGGATTCAAAGCATGCCTTTTTCTACTTCAAAGCGTCTTTATTGTAATAAGGAATGTTTGTGCATCATAAACATGTGTATAAAAGACGAAGCCTCAGAGAACTTGTTAGAGCACCTCCTGAAGACACTATGCGAGTGTCCGAAATGACAGGCTCTCCTCATGAGAAATAAAACTCTATTCTTGTCTTCCTGCTTCCAGCGCCCGTCTCTTTATTTGGTAATTGTTCAAGATGGGAACTAAGAGGCGTCCTGCGCCAGCAGCCTGGGCATCAGGTGCGTTATGGGCTGACTTTTCCTCAATTGGCGCCCCAACGCGGGGTCCATCAGCGACATAAAGGTCCGGTAAGAGAGGTCCAGACGATGGGGTGAACATCTAAACGATTGGAGTATACCTGCCTTGAGAGGGCCCTCGTCCGGCTGCCGATTGAATGAACTTCACCAATTCTGAACGGACCTCTCTCAAGTGACCTACTGTCCTGACTAGAATCCCACAGGAATGCTGCGGTAAAAACATGGAGAAAGAGAACGATGGGGCGCTGGAAAAAGGAAGGCGAAGAATTGCCCACATAGTCCGGTCCGGGTAAGGTTAAGTAGGAGGTCTTTACGTCCGATTGGTAGGATGGCTTTATCCATCTGATTGATTGATTGATTGATTGTTTTGGAATCAGTATTTAAAATACTGGTATTGTTCATTGATTGGTTCATTTAGCCTCGGTTGCTACTTGAAGTATTGGTTCTCTTTGAGACATTCTCTGTTTGCAAACAGCGATGAATAGGAACGTTCCTCTCTCTTTGCAAATAGTGAAGGATAGGTAATGCGGACTTTTGTCCCCCATTGTAATCCGTCACGCCTATTTTTCTCCCCACTGATTGATTGGTTGCTCAGTTGCTCTTTGAGACATTCGCTGTCTACAAACGGGGAAGAATAGGAATATTCTGTCTCCCTTTGCAGATAGTGAAGGGTAGGTAATGCAGACATTTGTCCCCGTTGTAATCCGTCATGCCTATCTTTCTCCCCATTGATTGTTTGTTATCGATTTTTATCGATTATTGCTCTTTGAGATATTCCCTGTCTACAAACAGGGAGGAATAGAAATATTCTGCCACCCCCTTTGCAGATAGTGATGGATAGGTAATGCAGACTTTTGTCCCCGTTGTAATCCGTCATGCCTGTTTTTCTCCCCACTGATTGATTGATTGTCTGGACATTTATTGTTCAAGGAATAGTTCTTTTGAGGCATTCTCTGTTTGCAAATAACGTGGAATAGAAATGTTCTGTCTAGTCTTTGCAAGTAATGAAGGGTAGGTAATGCGGACCTTTGTCCCCCGTTGTAATCTGTCATGCCTATCTACTCCCCACTGATTGGTAAACTAGTTCCACCCGGACCATTTATTAGAGGTAGGTCATCTGGCTCGGCCAGGAGGGCACCCCTAATACAAAAGGACAAATATAAAGAAAAAAAAAATGCGGATTAGCCGCTGCATCGTGCTAGCAAATAAAAACAAGCATTTACAATGCAACGGTTTCGCCTTTTCAAAAGTTAGAGCTATTGGCATTGTAAATGACAATTTTTTTGTTTATGTCTTGGTTTTGAAAACAGATAAATAAATGGCCTTGTCATTTACATTGCCAATAGCAAGCACAGCCAGGGAGCAGACAAGCAAGCACAGCCAGGGGGCAGGGTAGCAAGCACAGCCAGGGGGCAGGGAAGCAAGCACAGGCAGGGAAGCAAGGACAGCCAGGGGGCAGGGAAGCAAGCACAGCCAGGGGGAAGGGAAGCAAGCACAGCGAGGGGGCAGGGAAGCAAGCACAGCGAGGGGGCAGGGAAGCAAGCACAGCGAGGGGGCAGGGAAGCAAGCACAGCGAGGGGGCAGGGAAGCAAGCACAGCCAGGGGGCAGGGAAGCAAGCACAGCCAGGGGGCAGGGAAGCAAGCACAGCCAGGGGGCAGGGAAGCAAGCACAGCCAGGGGGAAGGGAAGCAAGCACAGCGAGGGGGCAGGGAAGCAAGCACAGCGAGGGGGCAGGGAAGCAAGCACAGCGAGGGGGCAGGGAAGCAAACATACAGAACAGCTGTTCAAGACAGTTAATAGATATCTGTTTTCCCGAGTAGAACTAAATAAATGACAAAATCCTTCAGGACACACATGTATTCACTTAGTACTCAATGAACATCCCTAACGGGCACATTTGTACCAAATTGAGCCATTATTATTTTACATTGCCAATAGCAAGCACAGCCAGGGAGCAGACAAGCAAGCACAGCCAGGGGGCAGGGTAGCAAGCACAGCCAGGGGGCAGGGAAGCAAGCACAGGCAGGGAAGCAAGGACAGCCAGGGGGCAGGGAAGCAAGCACAGCCAGGGGGAAGGGAAGCAAGCACAGCGAGGGGGCAGGGAAGCAAGCACAGCGAGGGGGCAGGGAAGCAAGCACAGCGAGGGGGCAGGGAAGCAAGCACAGCGAGGGGGCAGGGAAGCAAGCACAGCCAGGGGGCAGGGAAGCAAGCACAGCCAGGGGGCAGGGAAGCAAGCACAGCCAGGGGGCAGGGAAGCAAGCACAGCCAGGGGGCAGGGAAGCAAGCACAGCCAGGGGGAAGGGAAGCAAGCACAGCGAGGGGGCAGGGAAGCAAGCACAGCGAGGGGGCAGGGAAGCAAGCACAGCGAGGGGGCAGGGAAGCAAACATACAGAACAGCTGTTCAAGACAGTTAATAGATATCTGTTTTCCCGAGTAGAACTAAATAAATGACAAAATCCTTCAGGACACACATGTATTCACTTAGTACTCAATGAACATCCCGAACGGGCACATTTGTACCAAATTGAGCCATTATTATGTAAGACTCTGGACAAAGCAGTCTTTAGTGAGCAAACACAACCAAACACACCTGGTCAGTCAGTGAAAACCGTGGGACTGAATGCAATGGATGTGCAGACCCCAAACAGCGTTACTGTGCCCTACAAATGGTAGGCATGCGCTTGGCAAATTGCACAAACATAACATACCATAGCACCTAGGAATTCTGCCCTGCTCTGCCACAATTCCAAGTACCGCAACTACTCAGCTGCCAGGTCCAAACTGAGGACTAGTTAACAAGAGTCTAGAAAACATTCTACATGTCATAGGAAATTGGTTTCACTGCAATAGGTCAAAATCAGAATATACATACAAAATCGACCATAAAACCACATTCTGCATGTTGTTAATAATGCACAAAAGTATAAATGCACAATACAACTTAAGCAGTGCCACACTGGATGTTTGTGGATCAAATTAACATTAAACATTTGCTCCAAACGAGGAGGAGATACGCAGGAGTATGTTATGGACAATGTTTACAAGATTGTGTGAATTTGGCCCCAAAATTAGGCATGTACAGGATACAATGTGAACTTTGAAGCCCAAATAACATTTTTGAAATCAGAGTGATGGAACTGCTTTGGCACAATCGAAAAGTGGGTATGCTTTAAAGTGTAATTTATTTGTAGGGTGTGTTTTTGCAGTTGTAATAAATGTAATGTTCCTCTCTTTAACTGGAAATTAGAAATGTGATGAAAAATACAAGGGCGGCTCCACTAATTGTTTTGATACAGCTGCTGTGTGACAAAAAAAATCAGAAAGAATGATTTTAATTGAGAAAGAGAGAAATAGAGGGGGCAAGAGGGGGCAAGGAAGGAAGTGGAGACACCGAAAGATAGGAAGGGAAAGAGTGAGAAACAAAGGGAGGGTAGTAAAAAAGAGAGGAAAAAGAGAGAGCGAGGGAGAGGAAAGCTAGAGGGGGATGATGAGACGAGGAGATTGAGGGAGAGAGAGAACTCTCAAATAGAGTGAAATTAAGAGGAAAGAGAGTAGGTAGGAGGGGAAAGGAGGGGAAAGGAGGAGAAGAGAGAATGTGAGGCCAGAGAAAGTGAGGAGGAGGAGAGATAAAATTAAAAAGGGAAAAAAGTAAAAATGGGGAAGAAGGGTAAGAAGGGGAGAGAGAAAAGTGAAAAGAGCGAGAGGAGCGAAAGAGTAGCAAAAAAAGAGGAGAGATGGGGAGTGTGTGGATGAGAGGGAGGGGGAAATGAAAGAAAGACAGCTAGAGAGAGGGAGAAGAGAGGGAAGGGTGACAGAAAAAGGGAGAGAGAGAAGCAACAAAGACAGCACCGAGAGGGGATAGACACGGAGCAGAAGAGAGATAGGGGAAGGGAAAAACGAAAGCGAGGAAGGAGACAGAGAACGAAAATGGAAATAGAGCAAAGACAGGCAGGGAGGCAGGGAGAAAGACAGAAAAAGAGTATGCAAGGCACACATTTCAAGTTTCATTCCTTTCTCGATAAATGTGAATAAAATATCCTTTAATGAATTTTTGCCACTTACATGTCACAAAGAGACAAGTTGTGGATGCATGTCGTCTTTGGTGGTCTGTTGTTTGCCCCTCAGGGTGAAGATGTAGCTCCTCCCCCAAGCTGCAACGATCACTTGACAGCTTATTCTAGTCGGGTGGAAGAGTGGGAACCGAAGAAAGGTCACCTAGGCAGAGTGCCTCAGTGCAGCCGAATGCTTCTTTTCCTCTGTTTCCAAAATACGGATACGAAAACGTGAACTGGTGAGAAAGAGGAAACAAGGGAGTCAGAGGGGAGGTTAGCGGTAGGAACGGGCACTACTTCCAGCTGGGAATCAAAGTCCCGCCATGCGGAGTGTGTGGATGAGAGGGAGGGGGAAATGAAAGAAAGACAGCTAGAGAGAGGGAGAAGAGAGGGAAGGGTGACAGAAAAAGGGAGAGAGAGAAGCAACAAAGACAGCACCGAGAGGGGATAGACACGGAGCAGAAGAGAGATAGGGGAAGGGAAAAACGAAAGCGAGGAAGGAGACAGAACGAAAATGGAAATAGAGCAAAGACAGGCAGGGAGGCAGGCAGGGAGAAAGACAGAAAAAGAGTATGCAAGGCACACATTTCAAGTTTCATTCCTTTCTCGATAAATGTGAATAAAATATCCTTTAATGAATTTTTGCCACTTACATGTCACAAAGAGACAAGTTGTGGATGCATGTCGTCTTTGGTGGTCTGTTGTTTGCCCCTCAGGGTGAAGATGTAGCTCCTCCCCCAAGCTGCAACGATCACTTGACAGCTTATTCTAGTCGGGTGGAAGAGTGGGAACCGAAGAAAGGTCACCTAGGCAGAGTGCCTCAGTGCAGCCGAATGCTTCTTTCCCTCTGTTTCCAAAATACGGATACGAAAACGTGAACTGGTGATAAAGAGGAAACAAGGGAGTCAGAGGGGAGGTTAGCGGTAGGAACGGGCACTACTTCCAGCTGGGAATCAAAGTCCCGCCATGCGGATCATGCAGGCTCGGTGCTAGTCGGGCGACTCAGTCTTTGTTTCGCCGGATTTCTGCTGTGTGACACGCTCGGACGGTGAAACCGCGCCGCGGCCCGCTGCCCCCGCCCTTCCCCATGCGCAGTCAATGATGGCCCCTGCCCCTACTCACTCACCTAGACTGGAGCAGTCGATGCCTCGGTCCGGGGTCTCCCCCGCCCCCTTATACACGCTGAAGAGCCAGGAGCCCTGGAGGTCCTGGAAGCTGCAGTTAGCCGGTGTGTCGGGCAGGGAGAGCCCCGGCACCAAGAGGTGCGGCAGGAGGCAGGGGGGCGGGAGAGGACACGAACGGCGGGAGGAGGGCGGGAGGGGGCGGGAGAGGACATGAACGGCGGGAGGGGGGCGGGAGAGGACACGAACGGCGGGAGGAGGGCGGGAGGGGGCGGGAGAGGACATGGACGGCGGGAGGGGGCGGGAGAGGACACGGACGGCGGGAAACGTGCACAGGACAGCGAGGGGGGCGGAAAGGCACACGGAGGGGGCGGGAATGGACAGCGGATCTGAATTCACTTTCAGTGAAAGGGGAGGGAACGGGGAAAAACGTAACTCCGCCCTGGGAAAAAATCTCAGGAACGCCCCCGAATCTGGTCCGGCCTTGACGGACAGATCCGGCACCCAATGGCTAGCCTCCATTTATGGAGCTAGCCAATGAGAGCCGGGGGACGTTCCCGAAGTGCTTAGTGTCGACATAGGATTTCACCTGCGCTGAAAGGCTGCGCAGAGCGCAGCCTTTCGGCAGGCGAAACCCAAAAAGGAAGAGAGAAAAAAAAAATATATATAAAAATCGTTAGGGAAAAGAAAAGGAATCGAGTGAAATCAGTAGGCCGCTGATGAGATCTCTTTTCAACCTCGCTGAAATGGAAACATAGGGAACAACCCCTCAGGAAATATGAAACTGGTGAGGAAAGCCGAACTCAACGCTATGACTTCGAGCCAGCTTGGCTCCACCACCCACCCCGCCCAATTAACGACAAACCTTAGGCGAATAATAGAAAATATACAACACTATAGCGAAGTAACAGGTGAACACGTTTTATTTTTTTTAACAAACAAAAAAACATTCAAAGCAACTATTTACATGACAAACGGCTGCAACGACAAACGAAACCCACAATGCATTTCGCCGTCTGCCTGACGCCGTTCCAGTCCTTCCTTCCCCAAAGTAGCAATGTTGGGCTACTTTGGGCTACTTTCTAGTAGTTTTTGTGCGTTTTAAAGTCTACAAAAACCGTCAGAGGCGGCCTGGGGTGGAAGGACCACTACGCGAATAGCCCGAAGGCGGCACCACGCGCCAAGACCTGTCCCCCGGATGAACCAAGGGACCCGTTCCTGGGGCCGGGGCGAAGAAGCGTCCGGCCGCCATCGGCTGTAGGCCCGGCCCGAAACGTGCCAGACGTCCCCACTTCTTCAATAATGGCTGCGACAACACTGGGGGGGGATGTCTTGCACATGCCTCCGACCCCCCCCTTCGTCCTCATCGCCTGGTCCGGCCATAACAAATGTCAAGCGAGATGCCGTGGGGTGCACCGGGAGGGAGAGGCGGCGCGAACGAGCCTCTCCCACCTCCCCAGGTGAAGGCTCCCCAGCTGCACCCCCAACGCTCCTCGCACCCGGCAATGGGTTCGTCCACTCTTACGGTGCAGCGACGCTCCACTCACCCAGCAGGGTCTCGTCCACTGTGGCGGTGCTGCGACGCCTCGCCCGACAGGTTGAAGCCCGTCTGCTCATTTGACCCCGCGATTGCCGGTAGCTGCCGAACTCTCAAAATGGCGGTCGACCCTGCAAGAGCAGGCCCAGCATGAAGGAATGGCCTGGTTGCTTGTTGATTAAGAAACGAGTCCCACCATCATAAAAGTTCTCCTCGACCTTGAAGATTCTATAGGAGCCGCGGGGGTCCCCGACCCCCGTAGATATCCCTGATGGGGAATGACTGCCATGATTGCCCGCGGAACGATGAAAATGTAGCCGCAGGACGTCGGCGCTCCCATGCTGACGCCAGCCTCAATTTGAATGACTAAAATCCTGCAGACTACAGTTCGGATCAGTTCCGGTGAAAAACCCAGTATGACCCGGTAGGGAAAAATGTTGCCTCCCTCCCCCCCCTTTTTTTTGACTGATGGTTCATACTGCCGATCCCTTTCTGTTGCCCTTTAACGGAACTTTTTGGACTGCCGAAAGAGGCTCTGGGCAAACCACGAGTTGGTAGAGGTTTTGACTATGCCTGGGTCTGCCTGGCTGCACCCAAAATGGCGCTGGTACAAATGAAACTTTCAACTCCTTGTTGTACCCCGATTGCTCAGCCTTGATGTCCTGAAATATGTATACAGTTTTTAAAAAACAATGAATTGATATGGGATGGGTATTGATTATGTGTTCGGACAATGAATTGAAGTGAGATGGGTGCTGATTGAACATTCGGACAATGAATTGTTGATAAGTTTGGCGCATCATGATTATTGAAAGTTCAAATTTCAACACTTATGATACTTGCTCACACTGAAGTTTCGATATGATTTTGTTGCACTTGTCGCACTTTTAGTATGAAATCAACGACCACCGACACCATTAGGTTTTCCACTAATAAGTATTCCCACATGTACAGTTCTGGCCGGCCCACGGGGTTGTAGGCCCGTATTTATGCACCAACATTTTTTATTAAAGATTTTTGGAGAAAAACGTACGTAGTTGTCACGTGTAAATTGGTAAGTTTCGAATAAATGACCACTGTTTCCGATATAACTGAATTACAAGTGAAATGGCTCAGCTCGATTAGTTAAGGCTTAAAAAGTATTGTACGCAGAAATACTGCAAATATGAATGGTCCAGGTTTTTGTTGTATGTACTTTGCACATTTTTGTACAGCCTAAAGCAACCGCTAAAAGACCCTGGAATTCAGCCTATACTTTATATGCTACCTGTATCAGGAAAATTGTGCTAAAAATACCCCTAAGTCGCCCCGAAGGAGTGCCACCTGGCCTCCCTACATACGATCCGTAATACCACACTTGGGTGACCTATGCTATCCATCGGCTTCCGATAATCATCTCTCCCACACTAAAAGGTCCATCTGGGCTTAAATGCCGAGTTGGCAAGGACTGCGTTCTGTGGAGATAGGCCGAGTATGTAGTAAGTAAAAGCCTTTTCGGGTTTATGCGCGCTGATGTGTTTTTAAATGCTGCCCCCGCTCCCTTCTTTTCCCTCTTTCTGCAGGTCACATTGAAACGTCGATTAAAATACGAAAAAGAAAATGGTGATCTAGCGGACGAAGAGACGGGAAAAAGGCGTTCGATTATGGTACCTACACACGATGAGCGAACAATACCCTGAACTTAGCGCTTGAGAGGACAGCCTGAAGCGGAAAATACAAAATGTGACTTCGCTTGGCACCCCGAATAATACAACCAAAAATGACGTGCACTTATGATTAAGCATTCTACACTTAACTAAATAGGGAAGGTTTAAAAGAATATTCTGAGGTGAGGTTTTCTCTAGTACCCTCCGTTTGGAGGACTAGGAATGTTGTCAGTGTTTAGAAATTACTACATCCTTTCCACACCCTCATGGACCGGAAACTTAGAGCTGCCCTATTGTTTTCCCAACTGACACCCACTGTTGCCTCCGCCTGGAAACACATTAGCCCGACCAGGTTAGTTCTTGACCGGTTGCCAAAGGCGTAAGTGTGTAAAACCACCAAGACCAGTAAAGGCAGCCGACAATAAAAGGAAAGAAAAGGGTAAAAAGAGCTTAGGATGCTAAGGATGCGCAGCATACAGGAAGAGATCATTATGGCCAATAACGGTTATATGTCTTGTCTTGGATTTTTGTATATAATACATGTACTGTCTCCCTCACCTGAGTATGTGTGTACGTAATGTATGGATCTACGTCATCCCTCTGCCTGTGTTTCCGTATTACTTAACCCCTGTTGTTCTGTGTTGTGCGCGCACTGAATGACCCATTATTGTACACGTCTCTCTCTCTCTCTCTCTCTCTCTCTTTCTCTCTCCATGTCATACGTGTACCAAATGGACCATTTAGAGTGCGGTCTCTCTCTCTCTCTCTCTCTCTCTCTCTCTCTCTCTCTCTCTCACTAAAAGCCCCCCTGGTCCCTCCTCCCTTGTATGGTAGCGTTGTGCCCCCCCCGGCACAAACGTAATTGGGTCTCCTCGAACACAAAGGTGTTCGGCAAAATTGACAGGAACTAAAGCGATTGTGACTTGCCATATTACTACCTCTCCTTTCTGCAAAACGATAGAACCCGAGTTGGTAATGAAGGAAAGGACAGGTAAGACGACTGATGTCCCCTAATCTGGTATTTATAGGGGGACTATAACGTCAATGGCCTTCTGTTTTTCAGTTCGCTAGAAATACAATTCCCAATGCACAGATTACCTCACCCCTCTGCACTTAAGTGCGGATGTCCACAACGTCCCCGCTTCTCCCGATTGACCCCAGCTCCCTGTCCAAAGCGTCCCCGCTTCCCCCGATTAACCCCAGCTTCATGTCAGCTACCCTCGAAGCTTAATTGATGACCTTGATTAACGGTCATTCCCCAAGAAAGGCATGTTTAACATCTGCCCCCCCTCCCCCTTCTTCATGACGATAACGCCCCTGCTTGCAAGAGTTAGCCGACCCCGAAGGGAAATGTAAAATTGTCGATACTTGGGTTAAAAAGAAAAAGGGCGAGTCTCTACATAAGGACTCGATTTTGAGTTTGATATAATACACTGTGTATAAAAGTCCAATTTCTCTCCACATACGTCACGAATGAACGCCAAACAGGTTTATGAATTCAATGGTAATGCCCTCCTACATACTCCATAAGTGATGACCTCTGACTGTGACCGATGAACTTATCCCCCACCTACTTAGGATTGGGGACGGAATTGAGATGTATAAATGTCTTCTCCTGCCAGTTTTTCTAAAAACTTGTTTGGTACCCATTCAAAGATACAATCACCGGAGGAGAGGAGCTGGACGTGACGCACAGCCTGGCCACAGATCATGGAGCACGTGTGACCTCAGCCAAAGGTGGAGCCACAGAGCAACGAGACGCGGGACGAGGCACCACTCTCAAACTCGGCAGATGAAGGAATGAAGGGCCGTCTTGAAGCCCTCGATTTGCTGACCCACTCGTGCCTAAAGTCCCCGTCCCTCTTAGCCCGACTGATGGGCCTGCCTGCTCGCCATCCTTTGCTCCTTGTGGTCCCTTGGTGTGCTCAAAGATCTGATCCCACTCCGCACTCTCTTCCCTTGATTATTCAACAACCTCACCCTTTTCGCATAACTTTTGACTATAGAATAAGGTTTTTGCCACGAAAGAAGAAAGACACGCAGGTGCCCAGCATGAGGCACCCCTAAGAAGATCAGTTAGGAAACAGGACTTTGATCTAACAGCAGAGGACTGATCGCACCCTGCAACGCGTAAGGATGAATACGAGCTGGACCTATAGCTCCACCGCCGGTGCTCAACAGCGCCAACGGAAAAAGACGGACTCTGTTAAAAAGACATTGTGACGAAAACCCCCCTTCCTGAACTTTCTACCCTCCCCTTGACTAAGTGCTTGTATCGAATTTAATTCCTCCCTCAACCATTTTTTTGTATTGCTTTCTAAAATGTTTCATCGATCACTCATGTATCTAGTTTTCCAAAAGTTTCTTATAGCACTGATAAGACCCAAAGGTATCAGAGTACTTTTACTGTATGTTGATGTCACCGGAGAGAAAGTCTGAACTTGATTCTATAATGTTTCGGAACATTTTTCCTGATTGACTCCAACTAAGTATTATGCCGATCTCTAGACTTGTATAAATAACCCAACAAATGTAAAATCATATGTACCGCATTCCGCCTATCGCATCGACTGTATAGAACTGAACTTGCTTATGTAAAAAAAGCGGCGACTGTTGAAAATAGCAATGTATATGTACATAAGCGGCGTTCATTTGTGTTCACTGTACCCCTTGTTGTAAGCAGAACAGATATCGCTAAACACTGACTGTGTTATCTCGCCAGCATAGACCCATGCACACACGTACACGACAGCCATTTTAGACACCATGGCCTCTCTGCCCATCTGTTCCCGGCACCCCTCCCCGCGCGCACTGCTCATGCATCGGCCACAAGACCCTCTCCCTCTGCGTGACCCTGCTCTAAAAGTAGCCCTCCTACTTGACCCACACCCCCCATTTCCTCCCAAGAACACCCTTCCCCTCAGCTGACAACCCCCCCCGGCTGCACTTGGCCTCTCGACCCGGTCCCAAGTCCTAAGACCAAGCCTCGTGGATGTACATCCCCCTTTTCCCTGCCCAGCATAACAAAACCGTGATACACCAACCGAAGTGTCCGACCTTATCACCTGACCAACCTTTGACCTGATCATCCCCTCCTGCCCTCGTGTCCTGTAGGAATGTCCGGCTGAGAGATCACAATCTCTCTTGTTACATTCAGGAGGGGAGGATGACATCTGAGCGACTGGTATGGGAATAGGCCTGAAGCTGGGATTCCAAGCATGCCTTTTTCTACTTCAAAGCGTCTTTATTGTAATAAGGAATGTTTGTGCATCATAAACATGTGTATAAAAGACGAAGCCTCAGAGAACTTGTTAGAGCACCTCCTGAAGACACTATGCGAGTGTCCGAAATGACAGGCTCTCCTCATGAGAAATAAAACTCTATTCTTGTCTTCCTGCTTCCAGCGCCCGTCTCTTTATTTGGTAATTGTTCAAGATGGGAACTAAGAGGCGTCCTGCGCCAGCAGCCTGGGCATCAGGTGCGTTATGGGCTGACTTTTCCTCAAAGAGGCACCATCAGGGTTCAATCAATGCAGAGCAGAAAGCATGGAGGCCACGGGCTCTAAAACACACACAAATTAAGCTTGTATTAATTATTCTACCCTGTCGAAAGCCACATGCATGTGCTATATAGCTCAAGGTTAGGGGGTGGTCAGGACACCAACTGTAAACACTTTACCACACCAGGGTTTTTCAACTGCAGCTACCAGGGTATTCGGAAATGTTTTACTTATGCAGGACATTGTAATGCGTCTGCAGACCACCGTGGCCGCCCATCAAATACTAACTCCACACAATATCTGCTACACGAGCAAATAATAAACACAAGTGTTTGTTCACACTTCCTAAACGGGCCAATCCCAACTGATGAGGAGGCACAGTTAGGAGCAGCGGCCATGCAGACTACAAATCCACAGTGTGCAAATTCCAATAGGGAACTGAAGGTCACACTAAGCTAGAGCACTTACTATGAGGATTACTTGTAGTATCGCAACATATAAATGTCACGCTCGACTGGTTTTAGCATCCCCGATTTACACAGTACACAGACCAGGGAATACATTCACGCCTATTTACCCCACATAGCTCCTTCCTCCCGCGCTCCCCCATGTACATATGCACCTTGTTTTGTTTCTGCAATGCTGTTTTACCAAGATTGCATCCAAGATTGAATTCCGTGCATGGTGCGGAATTCATTGAAAAACTGTTACACGGACATTCTGCAGATATAGATCGATCCATCCATCCATCGCACATCCTCTCTAAGTTGCTTACATTTATTTGTTGACGTTTTTGTTTGTGCGCTCAGATTAAAATTGTCACTTCAGTCACACAAGTTTTATATGTCTGGCGTTTTTACCCTTTCCCTGACCTGCGCCCTGAAGGGGCGGAAAGGCAGTGTCTCATCGCTATAATTCCACGTCGAAATGAAATAAGAACCGTACTGAACCGGATTGAAGAGCCTAGACCCCAGGCATGCAGAACAGTCAGCAACCTTCGCAATTCGCACTACAATTTATTAATTTTTTTAGATTTTTATGTAGTGCGAACTATACCCGAGAATATTGGTATCAGAGCGCTTTAATGAGCAACAGTTTTGTTACAGATGGACAGACTACTGACACATTCATTTTTGTTCGGCACGGGGAGATTAAGTGATTTAGCCAGAATCACAGGATGTTGAGCGTCGATGCCAAGACTCAAACCCAGGTCCCCAGCTTCGAGGTCGACCGCTCTAAGGGCCTCATTTATGAGGCCATCCGTCACTTTTACGCCGCCGGTGCGTCACTAGTGGCGTAAAAAATGTGCCTCGTTGCGCCATATTTACAAAGTGACGCATGTAGGTAGATGTGTCACTTTGTAAACCCCTGCGCCACATTATACCTGCGCCAGGTATAATGTATGCAAGGGGGGCGTATTGACGCAAGGAAGGGTCGTAGAAGTGACTCAGTGAAATCTATGAGATTTCACTGCGTCACTTTTAGGACGCCGTTGCGTCAAAATCTTACGCCTGCCTCACAGCAGGCCTAAGACTGACGCAGGCCTTTACACATGGAGCTTGCCCCATGTGAAAGGACGCATTGCTGGAGTTGCGTCACTTTTGTGACACACTCCAGCAATGCGTCACTTTTACGCTTACAGATACGTCAGAAATACTGACGTATCTGTAACTCCTTGCGACATGATGCGTCATACATTAAATATGACGCATCAGGAATGTCGCAAGGAGTGTGCACTGAGAAGTGACGCATCACTGCTTTCACGCAGCGATGCCTCACTTCTCATAAATGAGGCCCTAAGTTCCACTGACCGTCTCAATAAATACAATAACTGAGTGCAGCCCCTGTGGTCACACAGCAGTGATCGCCCGGTGTGGAAGGAGGCGCCAGTGATTGGTAACACCACCGAGGTGTGAAGTCCGGCGACGACAAAGTGAACCCCTAGTTCATCTGCCATACCAGCACGGCAAAAGTACAACTTCGCTCTCTTGAGGCCTAGGTGAGGGTCTTTGCAATTTTTTAATTGAAACATTTTTCCAATAAATTCGTTCACGTACTGGCGCACACACGTACAAAAAATGTATGTCAAGAGGCTTTCAAAACTAGAAATCGTGTTGAAATGAAAGCTTTTTTTTGTGTTATTTTTTAAAGAATATCCGCAACAGAGTGCATGGAAAGGGTGCGCCTCTGGAGTAAATCATGAAATAAACACATTAAAAGGGCGAATCCGCCTTAGCGCGAGTCAACGCAAGATTCGTTGGGAATTAGGCAAAGCCTGTTGTCTCCGTGATCTAAAGCCCTGGACAGTCTGGACTTTGTGAATTACATTAGAGAGATGTGTTTCTAGATTAGAAAAACACCGAGGGCCTTATTTATGAAGGCTTTGCGCTACCGGTGCGTCACTTTTTTCCATTTTAAAAGTGACGCACCGGCGGCGCAAGGCCTTCATAAATAAGGCCCCGAGTGTTTGCACATCCACGCTGTCTCCTCTGGTGATGCATCCCGGCCCGGCCCCAGCCCTACCAGCAGCTGTGCAGACAACCCTGGGGTCCAGAGCCCCCCTCTCCAGGAGCCCCCTTCCACTGGTACCACTCGAAGCTCATCCAAACCGGGATCCAGGCACTCCCTGGCATGAACCCCCTTATACCCCTGGCACCAGCAGCCCAGACTCACCAACAACCCTCCCCCCCATTAGAAACCCTGGCACCTACGCCTCCCCCTCCCTCCCTGTCTGCTGCACCCCTTCTCTTCTCCCCTGTCCACTCCATCACTAGGAGGACCCTCCAGCCGCGCAGCAGGGCCTCATCCCTGTAGCCCTCCTGCAGACCCACGCCCCCTTCACGCGCTCCGCTGCCCCCCTGCCCCCCAGCCAGGACCAGGCCCCAGCAGCTCGGAGCGGCCACTCCGCAGCCCGGCCCGTCCAGGGAAGGTGAACTGAAGTTATTCTTCAAAGTCTCGGCGCTGCGCTGCAGGGACTTCCTCGAAGCTCACAGTTCCCCCTGCGCCAGGCTCTAGAGGTGTAAACTCACCCTCTGCGCCAGGCCACCAGAAGGGTAAACCCCCTCCCTGTGCCAGGCCACCTCAGGGTAAACCCCCCTCTGCGCCAGGCCACCGCAGGACTAGCCGTGCTCAGCATCCGCCGCTGGCCGACTGCAGGACCGTGTAAAGCTCAGGCGCCCCCCCCCCAAACCTCTCTGCAGCAGGAATGAACCCTCAAGGCACCTGGGCTCTTTCCAATGTTTTTCCAGGGATGGCACACAGGGAAAGGCCCCATTTAAGGAGTGTTTATGGGGACAATCCTGCTGCATAACTTTAAATATCTGTGCAGAGCAGGGAACAGCCTTCGACACCTCGACAACTTTTTTTTTACATCGCTCCAAAGTCTTTGCATTAAGTTAAATTCTTAATCATGAATCCCAATCCACGAGCAGCGCCTCTCATCTGCAAGCAGAGCAACATAAACACAACATGGCACACTGAGCATAATTATTAAA
This sequence comes from Lissotriton helveticus, assembly GCF_964261635.1. Taxonomy (NCBI): domain Eukaryota; kingdom Metazoa; phylum Chordata; class Amphibia; order Caudata; family Salamandridae; genus Lissotriton; species Lissotriton helveticus. The sequence continues at coordinate 1,913,322,551 of NC_136065.1, read as the reverse complement.
CAGGCCTGAAGGCAGACGCAAAGTAGTGTGCCTTCTAACAATTGTGCTTACCTGAGGGCACCGACCATTTTGCTGCCTCGTCCTTTCACATATGGGCATTACCCTATGGAAAATGCTCTCTCTGGGGTGGGGCCCTCCACCCCATCCCTTTTCCGGTGTTCTGGCGCGCTCTGACTGAAGAGAAACATTGTTTCTCTTCAGTCCTGGGTCAGCGCTAGGAGGTCGGAGCAGGCTGCGCACAGCAGCTGCTGCTTTAGAGCCGGTCTACCTCACAGCTCTCTGCAGATGAGCTGAGGGGCCCGGGGCCCCCTTCATGAACTGGCCCCTGGGGCCCCCCCCCCCCCGCACTGCGTGGGCTGCGGGGGTGTTTGTTACGCCCCTGCACACCCCTAATGTACCTAGGTGATTTGGCAACCTCGAACATGACCCTGTTATCTCCAATAGAATCCTCAAAGCAGATCTCATCCCTTTCGTTGGTTACTTGTGCATGCCAAGATAAACACAAGGAAGATACAAATTAAAGTTTCCAATGTATTTATTGAAACAATCACAGTCTTGCATAGAAAGAATGAGCTGCAATTATTAGGCAATATAATCAGCATTACGGACATGGTGAACAGAATGAACAATCAGCATTAGCAGAGTCTTATGTTGAAAAACAGCATTCATACCAGGACTGTTGTGGCTGGAATGCCCCTCTGACCTCTAAGAGGATAGTATATGGAAAATTTAGCAGGAAAGGCTTCCTAGAAACAGGCAGCATGTACAGCATATTCGCAGAAGTATACCATTTAATCAAATATATAAACAATGTAGCTAAAACAAAGTCTGCTAAAATGTGCAAAACATGAAACTAAAGGGAGAACCAAAGGACCAAGAGGGAATCACTATAGTCTGACCTCTAAATCTGCCTTCCCAAGTTTGTATATAACAAAAACCACTCTGTGCTGAAAACTAATTTTAAGAATCAGACCTATCCATATTTAATTTCATAGGGCTTAACATGGAGATGGGCAGGCACACCAAACTAAGAATTGTTTGCCACATCAGAGGCCCAATGTCCCCAAAGCAACTCCTACTTCCATGGTGTAAGCTACTTCGAGGTTCTGATATGCCATGCTGGCATGAAGGACCTGTTGCCAAAGGCTGACCATGCAAAACAGGAGTCTGTCATCAGGACAAAAAACGTTGTACATGGGGCATGTGAGAAGCTGGCCTGGTATATGATGTACACTTATGTAAGTGGTCACCCTGCATCAGTCAAGACCACCCTTATGGTGATTTAGGAGGTCTTAGACAACCATAGAAAGCTCTCTAAGTGGTTGCTGTGGAGAGCAGCCTTCAGGCTTAGTCCAGAAGGAGTGTAAACCAACTTGTTTTACCAGAACACAATCTGATATGTATAGATTAAGTGAAAAAGAACCACACAAGGTATTTATAAAAATATGTATTTAATATATAATACTCTCTAATATGTTTAGAGATCTCCTACCTGGAGCTATGCGCAATGCACACAGTACTTTGCTTAGAAATCACAGTAAATAGCGCAAAATACACAGTGGACCCGGGTGGGGGAGGAAGGGGGTAGGGAACAAACAATATACTAAGAAAGTGGTATAAGAACCATGAATCAAATCAAGCCAAGGTCTGGAGGATGTAGAAGTGCTGGGCCCCCAAGGAACCACCCAAGGTGAGTAACTAATAACCCCACGGAGATCGTGTGTAGTGTGGGAACACAACTGCTTTCTCTGTACAAGTCAATGTGAAAGTCACAGTTGGATTTTTCAAGATTAAGGACCCTTCCCAGTGGACCCTGAAAAAACCCCATGGATGACAGAAGGTTGGAGAGCCACCCTACCCGTGGATACCATGGGTACCCATGTTACCTACACCAGGGAAGCCAGTTGCATATGGTGTGAAGTAGTGTCGGAAACAGCTGTCGAACCCAATGGAGGACTTCAGGAAAGCGCGGCTGCTGAAGAAGGAGAAATTGTCTCGTCGAATCCAAAGGTGGATTCTAGTTGAGAGGTACCTGCAAGCAGAGGGAGCAGAGTCTATGTTACTCAGAAGTGACTAGGAGATCTGGAAGACAAATGCTCACCAATATCGGTGTTGCAGGAGAATTGACATGATCTTTAGTCTGCAGCTGTGAGGACCAGGTGATACTAAGGAAGACCAGGAGCCATGCACGAGCTGTCCCACCTTGGATGTCATCAGCTGGGGGGGGTCGGTGTCCGTTGGAAGCACCAACAAGCCTTGGAAACCCACGTGGATGTCAAAGAAGGTGCAATGTCGGGACCAGCAAGGTCCAGGGGACTCACCACAAGCAGAAGAGTCAGGGCAGGCCCCGAGCAATCAGGGGAGCCCAAAAGAAACAAAGGTGATCCTCAACAGAACCCACAGGCCAGAGGCACTGGAGTCGCTGTGTGGATAAAGATTGTGGTCACTGGAGATGCTCACGGTTGGGGCTACTTGGAGCCCAAAGATCTTGATGTAAGGAGGCCAACAAGCCTTGGCAACTGCAAGTCAAAGCGGTGCACAGGGGGCCGGTTCCTGCGGCTCCCATGAGGGATACTGGCTTCAAACTTGGCGAGAGGGCAGGGCAAGCCTCAAGAGCTGTGGAAAACCACCAACTGTGTTGTAGAACCTTTCCAAGTCAGTAGGAGCCCATGATCAGCAGACCAGTCAGCTTGGTATTGGTGCCTGCAGATGCAGTGAAGTGACTCCTTCACTTCAATGGAGATTCCTTTAAGTGTCTTGGATGCCCACAGGCCCTGGAAGGTTCCTGTATGGTGTGCAGGCACAGACGATGCAGCAGACTGAAAAGAGCCCAAACAAAGTCCAGCAAAGTCCAGAGAGCCCAGAGGGTAGAAGATGAAGTAGTGTCTGAATTGAATCTTGCCCCACAACAAATCTAGGGACCCACCCACAGGTAAGCCCTTAAGTATCCTAAGGAAAGGGTTGGGACGATTCAGGGGACCCTCCCAGGGGAGGGTCTGGACAGGGGGAGGTTACTCCCATGTCCATTGTCCAGTTTTGAACCAGAGTGAAAGTCAACGGTGCCCAGAGTTGGTTTGAACTGGACTATGCAAGGGGACACCAAATGTGGCCCTCATGCAGACTGAGTGGTGCTGGCAAGCGCACCCACCATGCCGCAATACACTCAATCCTGTCAGGGAGGTGGACATACCTCCCTGTACCAGGATATCTATTGTTCTGCCTTCCCCTGCTCGAGCTTGGCTCAGCAGCAAGAGGGCAGAATCTTGTCTCTGGTCGGCAGCAACCATTTTGTGCTGTCCTGGTCTAGAAGACTGGAACCGGGGGCATGCAGAGCCTAACGGAGGGCTCTTCCAGTGCTTGGAATCATACCTCCCACACTGTTTACGGTGTGGGAGGTGTGATTCCAACATGTTTGATACCAAACATGATAGGAATCGTTGCAGCCAGTTTCGAGATGGCCTTCGTGTAATTACACTGTGCCCCTCTATATGGTATATGGCTGCTTCACTTACAACCCGGGAGAATGGACTCCGTAGGCTGTAGGGGTGTCCTGCTCATGCAGGAATACTCTCACACTTACAACCAAGCACCCTGCCTTTAGGATTGTAAAGACTTCCTATAAGGGTGACTTACACATTTTAAGCGCTGTGACCCTAGATATAGGAAACCTTTATCTTTAGTAAGTGGTGCTAGCACCAGCATACACAGGCTGCAATGCCAGCCCTGTAGTTGCAGTTTGAATGGTCTCCCATGGGTGGCATAATACATGCTTCAGCCCATAGGGGACTTCTGGGGTACCTATACCCTGGGTATCTAAGTATCACATACCAGGGACTGACAAGGGTACCCCAGTATCCAATCTGGGACGCACCTAAGTACTGAACACAACAATTTGAGGGAGAATACAGAGAGACTGGGGTCCTGATTAGCAGGATCCCAGTCAGACTAGTCAAAAATACCTTAGCACTAGGCAAAAAGTGGGGGTAACCATGCAGAAGGATCCTGCCGTCCTACAGGGCACATTAATGAAATCTTCCTGTCGGGAACCAGCAAGGGTCTCAGAGGTGGGGCAAACTTGAAAACCACAGGTGGGCTGATCATCAGAGGGGTTTTCCTATATATGGCAGCCCTACCAATGACATTCTTGAATCATTGGGTTAGGCAAGCAAAGTTTTTCCTGGCAACAGAGCCAGTGGCAGCTAAGTTGTTAGGTATACCTTACTTCCCCATACTCAAAATAAGATGGGTTGAAAAAGGTAAGCAGACTGAACAACCCCTGTGCCAGTTTCCTAAATAAGGTCCAGGATAATATAACTTGAGGCTACTTTCTCAACAGTGTATGAACAAAAAACATTGTTACGGGATCGAACCACCCTAAACTCGAAGCACAAATACATCTGAGAGTTTGTTGAACCTTGAATCTCCTCTAAATTTGAGAGGTTCCAACTTCACCATTCACCAAGTCTTACTGCCCACAAATAAAGTGCTGAAGAAAGTGGCACTTGAGTCCAATGTGGCACTTGCCAAGCACTCTGGTTATCATTGATGCAGGATTTAGCAGCCAAGACAGGTCAAGTGGAGTTGACTTTCATAAGCCACCTAAAAGATATGTGCTCCAGCATCGCTGACATCCTGAATTAGATGTGACTGTGAACAGGGGACAATTCACTAACAGTTGTTAAGAATGTAGAAGCACTAATCTTCACTTGTGCATCTCACATCAAATACCTAATTCTGCTGTATTAATGTACCAATTGTTACTGTGCCATTTAATGTAAATGAGAAATGTTGTATGCAAATAAATTAACAGAACATAACAGTATAGTGTTTGGTAACTGGCCAAGAACAGTTTACAGAAAAAATGGTTATGTTATTATTTGTTTTAAAAAAACATGTTATTGTAATTGTATATTTCCAGTACGTAGACCCTATTGGAAGCATGCCTGTCAGTGACACATATATTAGTGCAATTACTTATAAAGCAATCAATAATGACAATATTGCAAGTGTATGTCACTTATTGCACATGATATACCATCAATAACGATTTCCAGTTTCTCACCAGCCGTGTGTATTCACCACTGCCTCACTACTATTCTCGGGGTGGAACCCAGGATCTCTTGATGTTATAAGGGCTGTTACTTGCTCCCCATGCAGGATTGCCTTTCTCCTATATTATCTATTTTTTTCACCTGGCCCTTTCTGTGGGGTCAGCCCAGATTGTTGCCTTCACAACCCTATTTTGGTTAAAGCCATTTTTGTTTGCATTCGGCCTACTTTGAACTGGTCTGTAACATGCAGTTTGGTTTTATTTTTTAGGAAGCTCACGATTCTGAATAAAAGGGGTAAGTTATTTATGTGAGTCTTAACTCAATTTTTAATTCAGAAATGTACAGTATCGGGCGTGGCTTGCGCGCCGCTTCAGCATGGCGGACTGCGCTTGAGCTCCGAGGCGAGTTCTCCCGTCGGGCTGTTTTCTTCGTTCCCCGACTGCCCCTGTGAGCGGAACAGACAGCATTCAGCAGCGGAATGTGAAGGTAGCTGATTTACGAGGTTTCCTGCTGCCTTTGTCACCGGCTACATGCTTTCTGCCTGACGCTCGTTTTTCCTCACAGACGGCCGGCATTTCCTGCTCCTGACGCAGATGACATTTCTCCTCAAGGATGCTGTTGACGCTACAATGTTTCAGGTCGTGGTGTCTGCCGAGGGTGTTTCTTATATAATGCCTGCACTTGGTAACATTTTTTCCTTTTTTTTGCTATTTTCTTGCTGCTTGGCTGGGAATTAAGGTGCCTACGCGCTATTTTTCTCTAAGTTCGGCTATCTCATTCAGGTGTGGGTTTTTCTCCTGCGAATTCCATGGTGTGCCCTCCTGATTTATTTGTGGCTCTATCATTTCTTGGCTACATGTCTGCCTGCATATAAGTCCGCCGCTATTATCTTATTAGCGCCCATTGAGCTCAGTGTGTTATCTTTCTCATTTTGGACTGAAGTCTGCGCAGTTTTTGCTCTTCTCTTTCCTTCACGTGGCTGCATATTTTTTCTTTGTGGTTGCTTCCTCATGGCTGCAAGTATGGGTCGTTCCACGAGTAACAAAGACTCTAAAGATGTGGGCACGTCACTGAAGAGACTTAAGGCTGTGTCTCCTACGCCTGACTCTGCTCAGTCGGACACTACCTCCACGCTGGACACCATTTTAACGCGCCTTAATGAGGTGCATGATATTGCGCAGTCAACAAAAACTAATACGGATTTTCTGCAGGTGGAGGTGTCTGCTATCAGGAATGACTTTAAAGCCCTCTCTCTTCGTGTATCTGCCACGGAATCACGAATCAGTTCTGCAGAGGATGGTATGCAGAAACACTCCAGATCCATCAACCACATGGAGCGCTCAATGGCGGCATTGCGAAGAGATCTCACTGAGCAGGAAGATCGCAACCGTAGATCTAACCTACGCATTTTTGGCCTGCCGGAAGATTCAGAGAAATCATCTTCATCTATGATAGAGTTCTTATCTCATTGGATTCCGGACACCTTACAAATCTCATTCCTCAGAGAGTTTGAGATAGAAAGGGCACATCGTGTTCCAACGTTTCGGTCTAAATCGGCTACCCAGCCAAGAGCAGTTATTTTTAAGCCTTTGCGACATCAGCATACTGAACAGATTCTCTCTCATATGCGCAAAACTAAACAAGTCATCTGGAATGGTCAGCGAATCTCAATTTCTCAGGACTTTGCCAGAGATACAGTTATAAGGAGGAAGGGCTTCCTCAATCTTCGGAAGCGTTTGTCAGAAATGGCCATTCCCTTTTCTTTTTCTGGTCCATCGAAGTTCCGCATTACTTATAAAGGACGTTCTAGAATTTTCGATGAACCGGCTGATTTATCTACATTTCTGGACAACCAATTGGAGATAGAGATGGAGATTCAGAAAGCGACTTCGCAGGCTTCGGGTGCCTCGGGCACTTGATTTGTCTTTTTCTGACGTTTGGATGTACTTTTTTGCAGGCCTGGGTCTCCCCTCTCTCATGTTCAGCTTATATGATGCTCTTCACTTCCAGGGTTGTTTGCTAGACTATTTCTGCTCTTCTGGTGTTCACACTGCTTCCTGTTCTCTCCTTTTGTTCCAGAGTATTACTCTTTAGCTTGCGTTCTGTTTTTCTTGCTCTTTTTTCTGTCGTTGTTGCACCCAAGCTATTTTTCTCTTTTCTAGTCGCTTACTTCTTGCTAGTTACCTTATTTTTTCTCATTTTTGTCTTCTTTCGGTCTTTCTCTTCTTTATCTATTTCAATATCTTTCTTCCTTTCTTTCCTTCATAGGTATATGTTCCGGTTTTTCTTACTTCAACTATATATTCTTATCATATACAGTTATAGCTTGTTCGTTAACTATATTTTGAGGTTCTGCATTTTTGTTTGCCAGGCATTCATCTACTGTTCATGAGTTATCTCAGGCTTTTGTTTTTCTAATTAGTTTTCTCTGCTAATATTAATTAGTATTGCTATGTCTCTTGATATTAGACTACTAACTAATTGTAATTCTACATTCTGTTTCGGTACATTATGCCTGTTCCTGTTATCGATCTTTGTCGGTCTTCCTTCCAAGGTTATTTGATAGACTTTTGTTTTCTTCTGGACCCTTACTGCTTTCTGCTCTCTCCTTCTTTCCAAAGTCATGCTATTCAGTTTTGTATTCTGCTCCTCTTGTTCTTATTTTTTGTTATTATTTATTTATTTCAAGTTTCTTTTCTCTTTTCTCGACGCTTATCTCTTAATAGTTACATATTCTTTCTCATTTTTGTCATCTTCTATCTTCTACTTTTCTATTCATGTTATTCTCTTTCCTCCTTTATTTCCTACTTATTTGTTTCTTCCGATGTTTTCTACTTCAATTATATATTGTTATCATATACAGGTATAGTTTGTTCATTAGATATGTTTTTTCTGTTAGGATGTGCATATTGCGCGTTATATATACACTCATCTAGTGTTCATAAGTTGCCTATGTTTTTTGTTTTTCTAAATTAGTTTCTCTGCTAGTTTTACCTATTATTGCTATGTCTCTGATATTAGTCTGATGACCTAATGTGTCTATACTCTGTTTTTAAGTTACACTATGCCTATTCACATGGTTCTGCAGCTTTACGTTGCTACTTTTGTCTGTTAACAGTTCATATTTACTGTTATCAGCTTGTTGTATTTTGGGGCTATTATGATCAGTTACTTTTCCTCACAGTACGGGACCCGTACTCGCCTTTTCCACGTTCTCCCTAGTATGATGTTGGTCTTTTTTAGGCCTCCCTTCCTGCTTCCTCTCTCCCTCCTTCCTTTTCTCTTTTCTTCTCTTCTTTCTTCCTCTTTCTCTTGGATTCCCCACATGGATTCTCCCTCCGTGTTTTCTGGGACTGAAGATTTGTTCCCTGTTTATGTAAGGTTGCTCCTTTTTCTGTCATCCATGTCATCTTTTTTGTGTTATTCTGTATTTCCATGCCCGGTTTAAATGTTTTATCCCTTAATGTTAAGGGGTTGAATCATCCAGTGAAGAGGTCAAAAGTCTTGGATTATTGTAAATCTCTGTCTTCTGACCTAGTTCTTTTTCAAGAGACCAAGGTCACTAACAGAGAGGCGTTGTTTTTGAAGAAGGAATGGGTCTCGGATGTTTGCTGTTCTGATGCCTCTGGTAAACGAAATGGCGTCATTACATTAGTTTCAAAAAATTCTGGTTTATCTATACTGTCTTCCGATCATGATTCTCAGGGTCGCTGGCTGTTGTCTAAGTTGTCAGATGGTCAACATGACCTGTTTGTGATGAATATCTATGCTCCTAACGTTGATGATCCGGCCTTTTGGAAGTCGGTTACCAAAAAAATAAATGACACCCCGCACTCTGGTAATCTTATTGTAGGCGGAGATTTTAATTTACCAATGGACCCTCTTTTAGACAGGAACTCTGCATTTCAGTTTCGTCCTCCTAAATCTCACAAACAAATGCTTAACATGTGCTCCTTTACGCATCTTCAGGATTTATGGCGACTTCACAACCCTACTGGTAGTGATTTTTCTTTCTTCTCCTCGCCTCATTCCTCCTTCTCTCGTATTGACTATCTCCTGGTTCAATCTTCGCTTGTTTCGTCTTCCTCTTCCCCGCTTATACATCCTATTTTGATTTCCGATCATGCGGCGGTCACCTTTACATTGTCTTCCTTTGCCCCTAAAGGGCGCGGTCGTTCATGGAGATTGAATACCGAAGTTTTACAAGATGTTTCTCAGGTTGATGAATTTTCTAAAGCTATTGACATTTATTTTCATGAGAATGAAGGCTCTGTCTCTTCCCCAGTAGTTCTATGGGACTCATTTAAGTGCACTTTCCGTGGTCTGGTGATTAAGTGTATGTCCAAACGAAATTCGGATATTAAACAGGAGCTTACAGACTTGTCATCTCAGATTAAAACTCTGGAAGCCACCTTTAGACAATCTAAAGACTCATCTTGTTTACAGCTAATAAAACAACTGAAATACAAATATAATACCATTGTTACTAAACGAGCTCATATTGGAGTACAGGCACAGAAATCCAAGAAGTTGTTGTTAAAAAATCGTGCTGGGAAGATTTTGGCTGCTACTTTAAAATTTCAGGATTTCTCTTTTAAGTCCTCACAAATCTCTTCTATTACTGACCACACAGGTTCTAAAAAATTTCAAACAGGGGAAATACTTGAAGTCTTTCGTGACTATTATGATAAACTGTACACTCCTTCTACTGTTTCCACCTTTGACCGGTGTCAGGCTTTTTTAACTTCGGTTCCGATTCAGTCGGTCTCTGATGATGATCGTACTTCTCTAAACAAGCCTATTTCCCCCGAAGAAATTATTTCCGCAATTAAAGCTACTCATTCTGGCAAGGCTCCAGGTCCTGATGGTTATCCGATCTTATTTTATAAAACTTTTCTTCCTACGCTTGTTCCCAAATTACAATCTCTCTTTGACTCTTTTGTTAAGGATGGATCTGTTTCTGGTACTGCTGCTGAAGCTACTATAGTAGTGATCCCGAAAGAAGGGAAAGATCATTCGGATCCTAAAAACTTTCGTCCTATTTCTCTCCTTAACATGGAAGCTAAAATTTTTGCTAAAATTCTAGCCAAAAGATTAGAAGCCTTTATCCCTCATCTTGTTCATCCGTCTCAAACTGGCTTTGTGAAAGGCCGTCTTGCGCGGGATAATATACGCACTTTTTGTCACGTTCTTGGTGCTGCCAAAAGATCTCAACTCCCTGCTGCGGCCTTGGCCCTTGATGCGGAAAAGGCCTTCGACAAGGTCTCTTGGCCATTTCTTCGAGCTGTTTTGTACGCACACAAGCTTGGCGACTCTTTCATTATTATGATAATGTCCTTATATTCTCAACCTAAAGCTAACATTAGAGTTAATGGTGCTACATCGTCGTTTTTTAATCTTCGTCAGGGCACTAGACAGGGATGTCCTTTATCCCCACTTTTATTTTTACTGTCTATTGACCCTCTCCTTCGACTGATTGAGTTACACCCTGATATTAAAGGTTTTTGTTTCGGGCCTCACTGTATTAAAACAGCTGCGTACGCGGATGATGTTCTCATATTTTCTGATGATATTGCTTTGGCAATCCCTGCTCTTTCAAATATCATTTCCCTCTTTTCATCAGTTTCGGGGTATACCCTAAATAAAGATAAGACAGAAATGTTCCCTTTGAATGCCTATTGTTTCCCCTCCCATATTGGCTCAGCGGGCTTTAAGTGGCAATCCACACATCTGAAATACTTAGGGGTTTATTTTTGTTCTACTCTCTATGCTACCACTGCCTATAATGAATCCCAGACTCTCCTTAAAGTCCATCGTCTTCTAGATACATGGTCTCCGAAACATATTTCATGGTGGGGTCGTCTCCAGACTCTCAAAATGATGATCACACCGATTATTAATTTTGTTTCCTCCATGCTTCCGGTCAAATTATCGGACTCCTTTTTTCGCGAAATCGATGCTCTGACTTCTAAATTTCTGTGGAATGACAAACGTGCTAGACTTGCATACAAATTTTTGCGTCGGCCTTGCGATATGGGGGGTTGCAATTTTCCAGATTGGGAAAAATACCAAACTGCCTTTCTGGCTTCTCAAGGAGCTTTATGGTTCTCTCCTCCATCTCTTCATGTTCCCTCTTGGTTGCTCATTGAGCAAGCATTAGCATCCCCTTTACCTACTGCCTCGTTTTGCACGACATCTAGTTTACATATCCTGTTTTCTCGTTCTATCATTATTGATACAATTGCTGCGGTCAGGAAAGTAGACAAGAAAGTGGCAATTCCTTTACACAAAACTAAGTGGTCGTCTATCTGGCGGAATTCCAAAATTAAACTCAACCTTACTCCCAACCTTATGGCCTACTGGGTAGATAAAGGGATCTCGCTTGTTAAACATCTGTATGATGCCTCTGATCAACCATTTCCTTTTTCCACCTTGGCTCAAAAGCATTCTTTAACAAATCTTGATTTTTATACTTTTCTAAAAATTAAAGTGGCCCTTGCTAAAGTCCGTCTTCATCCCACCTCTTCTCTTATCTCACTTTTTCATATTTGGATCAAATCTGGTCATGTGGCCTCAAAGATTTATACATTTTTGTCATCTGCTTCTCTACCCGCACAGACGGTTGCTCAGCAAAAATGGATACATCACTTTGATCCTGCTATTACAGATCATATTTCCTCGGAGACTTGGCAATTAATTGGTAAACTCTCTCTCCGTAATAAAATTGCACCATCTTTAATGCAATCTAAGTTTTTCTCTATCAATCTCCTCCATTGGACGCCTGTGCGTCTTCATTCGCTGAATCTTAAAGATGACAACCGATGCTGGAGTTGTGGCTTGTTGCCAGGTGATTTTCACCATATGTTTTTTGGTTGCTCTTTACTTCATCCTTTTTGGGACCTCATCCATAAACATCTCTCTCTTATTTTTGGTATTGAGTTCCAACTTTCTTTCCCTTTCATTCAGTTGGGTCCACTGGCTGCCCCTACTCCTCTTCCATTGGATCATCTGGATTTACAGTTGATGGATCTTCTCCTCTCTATTGCTTTGAAAATCATTCTTATGGAATGGAAATCCTTTTCTTTGGTTTCATATCATACATGGTGGGCCTGGGTTTCCTTTTTACGTAGTGCTCATACGTCGGTTGATCAAGCTCACCTTTCTCCATCTATTTCTAGGGGGGTTTGGAAAGCGTTGGATGATTATATGGAGTTGTCCTCAAAAGGGTTGGTTCCTCAGTTTCCTTTTGATATGTCTGTCTAAGTGTTGTCCTTTCATTTTCTAGGTGGTCAGTCCTGTGGGAATCCTTCCTCTTTTTCTTCTTTTTTCTTCTTCTTTCTTTTCTCTTTCCTGTCCTCTACTCCTTTTCATCCTTCTATTGATCTCTCTCTTCTTTCCTCTCTTCTCTTACTCTATTTCCTCCCCTGTCCCCATCTCCATATTTGATAGTGATACGTTTGTTTAGTTCCCAGCTAATAGCTTTCCCCTAATTGAATTCTATACTTTATAACTGGCTACCTTTATTTTATATGCATTTACTTTGATTATTTCTCAAGTTTAGCCCCTGATTGTATAGCTCTCTTGCAGTAGTGTATCACTTGAATTGTATTCTGATCTGTTTACTTTGTATCACTTCCTTTTAAATAAAATTTTCTTGAAATCAAAAAAAAGAAATGTACAGTATCTCTTGCACTACAATGGGTCTCTATTTTTGATATTTGCAAAAAAATCCTAGGCAGTCTTGATGTTAGACAACAAGATATGGGACCCAATTATAACAGGAACAGGCATGCAAAAAATATATGTAATCATATGTGCAGGACAAACATGTTTTTAATATACATAATAAAAATTCATATACAGAACTAGCCTAATTCAGATTATATGACAATACACAATTAAAATTATTATATGCAGTAATTACATATAATAGCACAATATACACTGTAACAAAAAATGGTTAAAAAGACACCATAGATGATTATGCCAGGGTGTCCAGGAACAAATGAAGAAGAAATTACTCGACACGCGTTTCGGCGAAAACGCCTTCTTCAGGAGCCACAATTAACAATCTGTAATTACATATAAGAAAGAAAGTTTGTAAACTACGGTTCTATAATGGCTTGCAGCTACAAAGTAATTCAACTTAATCCACAGAAAATATACATGATTACATAACATGCTGCATGGCTGAGGGCCACAGACCCAACATAAGATCCAACATGAGAGGGTCCAACATTCCTACTTTGTGTCTAACTTGTGATATGATACACATCTTTCATGCAGGAGATTGATTAGTACTCAAAAATCCAGATTCAAAAACTATCTCTAGCATATTATTAACTTTTTTTAGTTTATTAAATGACAAGTTCTGGTGCAAGGATATTTACATAAATTAAAAAATACAAACTTACAAGGATAGACAGGAACAAACCTAGAATTGATGGTTTCATGTGGAGGACAGGTCAAAGATGTACCTACGAAACATATATATATACAACATATGCATTAAGATTTATAAAACAGAATAATTGATATCAAAGATTAGGATGAGTTAAATAAACACAACGATACCACATTGATGCAAAGGTGTATATAAATTCATGTCCCAATCTGTACATTTCAATCTCAAATAGACTAGAAATATACATATATAGTGCCTATAGAGATAATAGTCAGGACCAAATATAACGGAAAGAGTTCTAAAATGCGACAAATATAACAAATACTTCTCATGGTACCTGTTTAAGAAGATATATTATGTCTTTCGTAGAAGTTGATTCAAGTTCAAAAAATATAGCTGTATGGAATTATTTCACTGGATAATAAATGGCTGCAAGAAATAATAATAGTGCCGATCGATTTATTGACTAAAGACTGTAATCCTTAAGGAAAAAAGACATGAATAAGTGAACTATTTACCTTAAATGGTATATTTCTTAAATTGCCATGTATTCACGATCCATGTATTCACAGATTATTAGCAAAATGCGGGTGATACGATCGTAGAATCTATAAAAGGAAAATATGTAGACGTAAATCCCTAATGTTTCGAGAGACGACCTAATAATTAGGCTGATGGCTGATTCATTTACCTGAGCGAGGAAATGAAAATCGTAGGGGTTCAGTCAATAAAAAGTCAATATGAAGTTCCAGTCATGTTGTTTCCAAATGCCGCAGGATAGTGGCTGTGGATATCAAGAAACGTCCACAATAGGTAAACACAACGTGCAGGAATGATTGTCGGTATATTTAATGAGTTTCGACCTATATACCGCCTGCCGACTTGGGTTGCAAGTCATGTACCTAATCTAATTGTTAGAGTTTTTTATCGCGCAAATACTAAATGGTCCCACAAGGCATCTATATAAACGGTTCCAACAGGTAACCAACAGTGTATATTATCGACTCTATTGTCTAAATAAGATACAATTGGGGAAAAAAATAAAATAATTAATAGTGTTAAAGGTGACCGGCTTAAACTACCGGACTCTGCTAAACCCGATTGAGAAAGTTACCTGATAGAGAAAGCACGCTGAAAACCGGATGGAACTGACGACGTTACCGTGATGTGGCGTGCCGTCAGTAAAACAGGAATCAATTAGAGAGTGTTGACCAATCTCTTTAAATGTGTTTCAGCAAGGGCGGAGTTGCCGAAATAACTGGGAAATGATCATAGAAATGAACAAAGGACTAAGGATAAAAAAAGAAAAGAAAAGAAAGAAAAGACTGGAGGATATCCTGAATGAAGACGTGCCTGAGCAACGCGATGTAATAGGCATATATCGAGCATCAATATCATCCAACTTGTCTTAAAAATAGCTGATAGGGGGCGTGGCTAGCAGCCGACTGGAATGGCTGCCTAGCAGAGGAGCTCCGTGGTAAACGAGACCCCATCTCTGTATCCGCTCATTAATCCGTGATCTCTGCTGTTCTGGCGATCGATTCCGCGAGACGACTCCAAGCGGCATCCCCCGCCGAAACCCCGGTGTTCCTCCAACACCGGCATCAGCCCTGTGCTGGAGTGCCTGCCTGCGGCCTGCTAACATCGTGGCTACACCGGCCTGGCCTGGCGCGCTATTCGGCCGGAAGTGGAAGACCGCCGGGAGACCGGACCGGAAGTTCCCGCGCTGCAACTCTGACCGTCGCCCGGAGGAAACATCCAGCACCGGACGACGGACGAAAACACCGGTGGCGGCGCGCTCCTGAGGTGAGTCGGCGACCCCCCACACTCCCCCCCCCCTTGGCTTGGTTGGGAACGAGGGGGCCGGTGGAGAACTCCCAGAGGCCGGGGAACCGAAGACGTCATTGGCGGCGGGTGAGACCGCCGCTGTGGCTTCAGGCCGGCATCCGATCCACCCCTCACCACACCTGCCATCGCCTGTGCTACCGGAGGGAGGGGAGAACCCCATTGCTACGGAGTCGGAGCGGCCCTGCCCATTTGCTGCCAGGCGTGTCATCCATCCTGTGGCTCCGACCCCGCTTGCATTGCTGCTGATCACGGGACCACGCTAGTGAGGTGGCGGCTTCCCGGGCTTCTACCTGGGATCGTGCAGGTGCCGGTGCGCCCCAGACGGGGGCCGCCGACGTGTAGGCTCTGTGGCACGGTCGCCTACCTATACTGCGGACTCGTTACAGCTTGGAGGGGATGCATTGGACCAGCGAGGATTTCACGCACCGTGGGTACCGAGTACTGACCACTGTGTGCACCCTCATCCCCCCGTGACTTAGATCGCCCAAGGTGACAGTGGGGCCACGGTGGCATAGAGGCCTGAAAACCACCAGACGCTCTGCATTGGGGTTCCCATCTGCCAGAGCCTCATCTCGCCCCGGTCTGTCTCTATTCACTGCATTGGAAGGCCTCGGAATTGGGGATCCCACCCACTGAGCCATTCTCGGAGCCTACCCCAGACGCCTGATCGGAACGGCCTCCTCGACGGCCCGTCATACTTGTACGGTCGAACCCTAGGGGATCGAGGCGCATCGCAACACCCTGAAGTGCGCACGTCCGTAGGCAAAAGCCCCGAAGGTGACGGAGGGAAAAAGGTGACACTCGAGGATTTAATGAGGACGCTCACTAATGTCCAGACTACAGTGGGGGCCATCTCCTCGGATGTCGGCTTACTGAGGGCGGACCTTCACAAAATGACCGAGAGGGTGGCGCAGGTTAAAGTGGTCACAAAATCCCTGGTTGAGGACACCTCCGAACTGCAGCTGGCCATGGAACGGATGGAAGCAGTCACTAAGAAATTGCAGGACAAGCTGGACGATCAGGAGGGGCGGGCTAGGCGTAACAATGTCCGAATCCTAGGAATTCCAGAATCGGAGGGCAAACGGGCGATGGACCTTTACATAGAAGACCTTATCAAGACCGAACTGAGACCAAAAGGGCTGTCGAACTTCTTCTCAGTGGAGAGAGCGCACAGGGTCCCAGGTGGAACACCGAAACCGGGAGCAGCACCAAGACCTGTATTGGCCAGGCTGTTTAATTTCCGAGACAGGGATGTCATACTCCAAGCGGCCCGAAATGCCCCGCCCATCAAAATACAAAACTCTACGTTGGCCTTCTTTCCTGACTATACGGCCGAGGTGGCCCGGCGCCGCAAAACCTTCATTGAGGTAAAAAAGGCCTTACGAGCAAAGGAATTGCCCTACTCGATGCTGTTCCCGGCGAAACTTAGGGTCGTGGATAATCATAAAGCTTGGTTTTTTGATACCCCGGAGGCGGCGTGGGACTGGCTGGACGGTTGGCGTCGGGTGGAAGGGACTGGACGCACGGGCAGAGGCCAACGAAACCAACGGTTCGAGAGTGCAGAAACTTCACCAGCGGCGGCCGGAGAAAATCATGACAAGGAGCTGGAGGAGGGACCGGAAGCCGACGAACAATGTCATGAAATATGAGTTCTTTATTGGCACAGTCTTGTCCACAGGTGACCACGAGAGGTGAAAGGGCTGCCGTTGAACTATGAACAAGAAGAGCAGACTGTGACTGATGGGGTCGCTAGTACCACGGAACACTAACCCCGCAAGCAAGTACATTGGGGGGAAATGTGAGCAGGCACTCTGCTAAGTTGGGGGAGCGGGCGGTTCTATGTCCGTATAGCAGGGAGGCAGGGAGGGGGGATGGGCGGGGGGGTTGTTTGCCAAGTTCTATTGTTCTCTTTTAAGTCTCATGTTTTTCCTAGGGTTATATGTACACACGACCACAGGACACTTACTCTGGAACCAGTGCACACTGCTGGGTCTTCCACGCCAGCATGGGCGGGGCTACCTGGTACGCCTGGTATTCTCTATAGGCCACCTAGCTCGACAGGGGGAGGGTTTTGTAACCGCTCTAGGCACTACTCGGTACGATAGTTGGTATTTGACCCCTGACCGAGTTTCTTATTCAGGGACACTACCGCCCCGGCACTTAGTGAACAGTGTTTGTTCGTTAGTTAGGTCCCGCAGTCCCAATAGTCACAGGTTCCTGTATAGGCTGACTCTGCACGCTGGCGCAGGACACTCTCTGTATTGCCTCTACACAGGGCCAGGCACTCTTCATCACCACAGTCAAGGCTTCCCATACTCAATGTTGCTGGACCCCGGTCCGAAGGCTATATCCAAAGTTCCTGACACACAAGAGCACCTACAATCATGGCTGACCACGACCTTTTAACGCCTCGCCCAAACTCACAACCGCTGGTAACTGCCCCGCTTACTATCATCTCCTGGAATGTCAATGGGATGGGCCACAAAATTAAACGGGGCTTGGTCCTCCAATTCCTTAAGAGAAAGGCCCCGACAATAGTATTGCTCCAGGAGACGCATCTGGTGGGAACAACCTGTCAGGCCCTTAACCGCTGGGGGTTTAAAATGGTCACACACGCAGAGTTCTCCTCGGGTTCACGTGGGGTTGGTATCCTGGTTTCCAAAAATGCACCCCTACTTATCAAGCACACATGGGCAGACGACCAGGGACGCTTTGCAGCGATCAGTTGCCAATGGGAGGGACGGCCATATAATATACTAACAGTATACATCCCCCCTGCGTTACATCAAGGAGCCTTCCAAGACCTGGGTAACTTACTGCTTGGACTCCCAGAGGGGGAACTAATTATTGGTGGCGACTTCAATGCGGTGCCAGACGCTGCTGTGGATCGACAGCCTCCTCGAGAGGCTACCAGAGCAGACCACCTGTTCCGAGAATTCTTAGATGCGTTGGGACTGTTAGATGTATGGAGACTCAAACATCCCCGGGATCGACATTACACATTTATTTCGGGAGTACATGGTAGTCTTTCCCGGCTGGACTACTTACTGACACTAGCCGTTCCCCCAGAAAAGATTGCATCCATAGAACATCTACCGCGAGGGATCTCTGACCATTCCCCAGTGCTACTCACCTACACAGTGCACCCCACCAGACGACAACGAATTTATCCGATCTATCCTGGGTATCTTAAAAATCGTACCATTGCTAAAGCGCTCAAAACAGCTACCACAAATTACTTCGAAGACAATGAGGGCTCGGTCGAATCACCGTCGGTACTATGGGAGGCATACAAAACAGTGGTCAGGGGACAAGCCATCTCCACTATCACTAGGCATAAAAGGGCACAGAGGGCAACCATAGAATCGCTCGAAACAGCGGTCCTGACCGCGGAGTTGGCACAAGCCTCTGACCCCACGGAGGACACAGCACACACGCTGACGTTAGCTTCCCAGGAATTCAGATCGTACGCAGAGGACATGACAAAGACAAGGTTAACTGACACGTTACACAGGGTCTATGAATTGGGAGATAAGACTGGGAAAATGCTTGCATGGATTGAAAGGAAGGAAAGGGCGAGTAGGTGGATAGCCGCATTGACACTCTCAGACGGTACTTGCACAACCTCTCCCCCTGACATAGTGGAGGAACTGGCTTCCTACTATGAATCAGTGTATACAGCACGTGCGGAAGTATCAGAAGACGACTGCACACAATTCCTACATGACATTCCTCTCTCCACACTCTCGCAGGAAGATGCGCAATCCCTAGAGGATGAACTGATGGGGGAGGAGTTGGGGGTGGCCCTGGCAGCCCTGAACACTGGAAAGGCGATGGGACCCAACGGTCTACCGATCGAACTATATAAGACAATGTCATCGACCCTTACCCAACATATGCTTCCCATGTACGCTGACTGCTTGGGACGGGGCTCCCTCTCGCCGGATCAGAGGTTGGCCACTATTGTCACTATCCACAAGCCTGGTAAGCCACCTGACCTGACATCCTCATACCGGCCGATCTCACTAATGAACGCAGATGCAAAAGTACTAGCGAAACTCCTGGCTCTACGTCTACAACCTCACCTCACAACTCTGGTACACCCAGACCAATCATGCTTTATGCCTGGGCGTAATACCTCCCTTAATTTGCGGAGACTAAACGGAATACTACACCGTATTCCCTCACTCCGGGAAGATGCCGCAATTCTCTCATTAGACGCTACCATGGCGTTCGATCTTGTGGAGTGGCCGTTCCTTTTTGCGGTGCTCAAGAGGATGGGCTTTGGCCCTAACTTCTGTGGCTGGGTTAGGCTCCTTTATACAGCACCCTTGGCACAGATCATTGCGAATGGGCACACGTCACGCGTGATCACATTGGGTCGCGGCACCCACCAGGGCTGCCCCCTGTCCCCACTATTATTCGCCCTCATACTTGAGCCGCTAGCGGTGAAAATCCGTATGGATCCACAGATCCGAGGCATCTCGTGGGGAGAGGGCTGGGAAGACCGCATCTCCCTCTATGCTGATGACGCGCTGCTATATTTGACGTCTCCAACCCCGTCCCTAGCGATGCTAATGGCCATACTTAAGACCTATGGTGACGTCTCGGGGTATACCATTAACTGGGCCAAGTCGCTCTTGTATGTATTGCGCGGTTCTACGCCCATGCTACCCCATGACTGCACCTTGCAAACGGTATCCAGAGGGTTTAAATATCTCGGGATATACGTCACCCCACAGGAGACAGTCTTTATGGAAGAAAACCTACTGAAACCTCTACAGAGGCTAAAGTCGGATGTGAAGCACTGGCGTTCCCTTCCTTTGACTTTACTGGGCAGGGCGGCCCTCTTTAAAATGCTCTCACTCCCAAGACTCCTCTATGCATTACAAAACACCCCATTTCCGGTCCCTCTCACATATCTGAAGTCGATCGATGCTGAGATCGCCGCGCTCTTATGGGACGGTAAACCGGCCCGTATAGCACAGGCTAAATTGTCACGTAGTTGGTATGACGGGGGCATTGCCTTGCCGAACGTCAAGCTATACTACTGGGCGGCTCAACTTATGGTGGTGAACCAATGGCTGCATGCCCCGCAACAGGATCCGGCCTACGCTCTTGACAGGACCGTTCTCCCCCCAGACAAACTTATGAAGGCACTATACTCGAACAAACGCCGGCACACACTCACGGGCCCTACGGCCCACACAATCAAGATCTGGCACACTGCACAGAGAGCGCTGGGATGGGAGCGAGTCCTTACGCTAGCCACACCACTCTAGGATACCCCCAAACTTGGCACACTGTCGAATTCGAAAGGTTTCAGGCAATGGGATCTAATTGACATCTCGACAATCGGAGACCTATGGATAAGGGGGGAGGTTATTTCATTCCCAGCCCTACGAGAGAAGTATGGAATGGGGGAAAAGGAACACTATAGATATGCACAAATCAAACACGCCTTGCAGGGAGCCATCCCATCTGGCTCAATCCTTGCCGCATCCTCCCCCCTGGAGGATAGACTCCTCACTGACCACTTAGATAAGAAGGCGATCTCCCTCACATATCGGAAGCTCGTCAATAATCTCCCTGACCCCACGGTAGTCCTCCGCAGTAGATGGGAGGTGGATCTGGGAGACATAGCTGATGAGGACTGGTTGCATGCACTGGCCTCGCCCAGAGAGTCCACCATACCTTCACGACTGAAACTGGTACAATTAAAAATACTACATAGAGTGTACTATTCACGTACTCTACTGCACAAACTGGGGCGCACCCCGGAACCTACCTGCCTCAGAGGTTGTGGATCCCCAGGGACTTTTTATCATATATTATGGGATTGCCCCAAAATACAATCATACTGGGAGGAAGTGTTGTTTGAGATATCGGAGGTGACGGGGGTTGTGCTGCAGAATGAACCTAAGTGTTGTATACTGAACATTTGGTCACCTACTGATATGAACAAAGGATTGCAACTCTGGGCGACACTGGGTATGGCCATTGCAAAGCGTAACATTGCTAGGAGATGGGGATCTGGTGTGAAACCCTCATGTACTCGATGGTGTAATGATATGGACTCAGCAATGGTAGCGGAAAGGGCAGTA